>NC_138129.1:71016708-71586708 GCF_964188305.1 Podarcis bocagei
GAAATTTGTAGCTATTAAGGAATGAAAAACGAAATTGTATTCATATTTATGCAAGCCTGACCCCCCACTGGTTGCACCGCTGCATGTAAGCGGACAAATAACAGACTCCACATCCATCCACTTTGCTCACAAAAACAGGAATATCCATTATATTAGAAAGGAAAGACAACGGTTATTAAAATGCTAGTTATGTATGTACTTTGATTTATAGGAAAACAGCAGCAGTGGCAAAAAAAAAGATTATTAAGTAGTCTGCCAAGACCCCAAGCAATTTTTAAGTGACCCAGGAAAAAAAAGCTTGAGAACCATTCTAGAATATACATAAAATATACGAAACTAATGAGTTCCACATACAACACATGCAATCATAAATTCTTACGGACATTTTAGGCTCTCATGTTGGCACCCATTGTCCTAAAAATAAAAAATAAATAAATCCACACTGAAAGATTTGTGCTTCAGTTTTCTGTGAAATATGTTTCCCTCAAAAAGTATATGGAGATGATGGGATGATTAGAGCTTTTGCCCATTGTAGGAGTGCAGGAAGATTTATGTTAGGCTTTTATTTTGTCAGAACCCTTGTCCCTACTCTGAAAGAACTGGAAACTCCATCTCTTTTAAAAGAAAGAAACATTCTTTTCAAGTTCTTTGAAAAGACAGCCTGGTGCCTCTCTCCTTGTTTGCATTTTGTGGTTAAATTCAATTTACATTCAAGAATATATGTTTTTGATAAGTTCTAGCCTAAAGACAGAAGAGGCTTAAATCACTTTTTTAAAAAGAAAAAAAGAAAGCATAAGCCTTTAGGAAATAAGTGTCAAAGGGAAAATTTTAAACCTGAAAAGTGTCAGATCCAGTTGTTTCCAGAAGGCCTGACATGGAAAGGAGTGAATACCTGTCACAGTTTGTAAATTCCTCCAGGCAGGGACCTGTCTCCTCTTTGTTTGCAGGCACACCTGTGGAGATGATGGAATAAAAAACCCTAAGTAATGAATTGTGTTGCTCCACTAGCCAATGCTGCTTTGAATTTCACTGTAGCCAGCGGCACTCTAATACCCCAATGAACAGGCGGGCTTGCCAACTCTACCTTTTTTTGGAAGGAGATTACCCTGCCACTTTTGAATTTTGAATGTACCCTTTGATGGCTGGCCTTTTTTGTTTTGTTTTGTTTTCCTTTTCGTTTTGTTTTTTCTCTCTAGTTTTCCTGGAAACCGTTATTTACAATTACGACAAGCTTTTCAAGAGCGGAGATGGATCAAATCAGAGGCCTGTCCCTGCAAATTATGATAAGCAAAGCTTAATTGCACATGGGGAAACCCAGGTTTCTGCCTCCCAGTCCTGCAAACTTATTTTTTTATATATATTATTCAAGGTAGAGAGCCCTTGAAGTGCCTGCTTTTCCAGCTGTTTCATATGTTTACACACATAAAGTGGACCTGTATAACCACCATGTTGAGAGCAGCATGCACACTCCAAAATAATGGCCTAAATTCCCATGTCTACCTAGAACTTCAAGAACTGTACTGAGGGATTGTGCTTTAAGTACTTGGTGGTCCTGGTATCATGTTCTGGCTGCCTTTAGACAGTCTGGCAAAAATGCAACTTTAGGAGGCAGTTTAACAAGGATATAGCCTTCACATTCATCCTTACTGTTCATCCCCAATGTTTGGAGAAGCACACTCTCTACATATCTGCACGATTCTTCCCCTAGATCAGTGTTTCCCAAACTTGCATCTCCATTGATAGACTACAACTCCCATCATCCCTAGCTAACGGGACTAGTGGTGAGAGATGATGGGAACTGTAGTCCAAAAGCAGCTGGAGACCAAAGTTTGGGGAACCCTGCCCTAGATTATAGCATCTGACAGAAGTGGCTTCACCAACTAAGGGGGCAGTCTTAGCTGCCTCAAGAGTGGAGTTTAACTGGATTCTAACAACTCTCAGGGAGCAGCGAATATCCTCTTCTTGAGCAAGCTGTTTAAGTGAGTAGATGCCCAGGCTATCTTGGATAAAACTGATTGTCTGGATCCATTTCCATGCCCTGTTTTGGCACAAAAGCTGCCTTGGTCACACTGATGGGTAGCATGCACTTATAGATGCTGGTAATCAATCCTTCTGGATCTCTCAATAGCTTTGTGTACTATTGACCATGGTAATCTTCTAGACTGCCTGGACTACAGTGTTTTGGTGGCTCCTTCCCTGGAAGGGCCAGTTCCAGAGGGTGGTACACAGAGGAACCATTCTTCACAGCTTTGGCATTAATACTACAGAATGCTGCTGGGTTCTGTTTCCTCCCTTTTTAAAAACACGTTCTTGAAATTGTTGAATGAAGTCATTTGGAGCTGAGTGCAATCAGAAGCTGTTTATGTCTACCTCTATCTTACTTTTACACCAGGAATTGCTACGTTAGGGCTTGAGATCAGTAGTGGACTAGGGAAGAGCTCAGTTCTGATAAGGTGTACTTTTCAGGAAAGCGGTGTTCAACTTGTTCTGATCCAAACTGTGCACCTCCAAAAGGGGCAGGTTTATAGTTCAGGGTATGTATGCTCATACATACAACCCTGTCAGCTGAGACCAGGCAGTATCAACAAAGGCTGGTACTCCCATTGTGAAATCCCTTCTTGGACAAAGATAGCTTAGCCACCACAGTTAGAAAGGTCCCGCTTCTCTCTAAGCGTGACTATTTCAACAATTGTATTTGGGGCTGCAAGAAAACATAGACTAAAATACAAAGTCAAGGATGCTCATTTGTACCTGTCATTGGGAACACATTGTGCCATTATTTAGAGAGTTCCACTGCTACCTTTCCAACTCCAACAGAAAGCGTAAGCACTTACAAAACCTCTGCAGCTTGGGACTGGGATAACTGATAGAATGATTCTTTTATGTCAACCAGCTTATGTAGTAAGATAATATTCAATAGCTGATTTCCAGATATTTTGCTCATCCAAAGTAAAGTGGCTGGTGAGAATGAGTGGAACCTTCTCTGGGAGTGTGTGTGTTTGTGTATTTATGGAGCCTTGGTTCAGTGGAAGAGCACATGCTTTTCTATGCAAAAGGTCTTTGGTCTCAGGACTGGAAAAGACTGCTGTCTGAAACCCAACAGGCTGCCAAAGAATGCAGGCAGAACTACATTGAACAATGATCTGAATCTATAAGGCAGCTTCCTATGTTACACTTGCACCCTGGTCTGAGATCCTTTGGGATTTTCAGCATTTGAGGGATTTTAAAACAATGACTTTTCTTCTGCTGTTTTATTGATGGTTGGCGTTTTCTAGCATTTATTGCCCTGTTGTTATTATTTTGCTGGTTTTATTCCATAAACCACCATGTAGATTATATACTAAAGGGTGGTACATACATTTAGAAAATAAATATGATGCAACAGGTTAATACACCTGACTCCCCTGGAACAGCAAAACATGGTCACTCCTGCCATGTTAAAATGAGTAATATGACTGAGTGAGCTCATACACAAGGCCATTTGCCACACACAGAAGCTCCCCCCCCCCACACATTCAGTCCATTTAAAGTACAGTCAATGATTCTATGCCTTATTCATTATTGTACATGGAAAGTCTAGTTGTGATAATTATTAGTCCTGAGTGGAACAGTGTAATCTTCGGCATATACTAGGTTATTTACTCTTGGGAATCTTACGTACCATGGGAATGTTTTGTATGTGAAAAAAACCCTATGTATTTTAATTTGAATGTTGTCAGCTTGATAGAACTACCAATTACAGAACCCAAACCAGAAGTTTCTTGTTCAAATCCAGTTTTCTTGACATCGATGATTAAGCTGTCTGTGTACTTGCCATTGGCTTGAATTAGTTCTTTCTTCACACCTGCTCTATCAAAATAGGGAAAGGGGAATGTTTAAAGGCTGAGATGTTGAAACACTAAAACAACACATGCATGCGAGGCTTTTTTTCTGTTTGGGTCTAATCAGGCATGCTGGAAATCTCTCAAGCAAAAATGACTGCCGGGTGGGAAGATGTTACAGTAATTATCTTGCTGTAAGTTGCAGAGTGGATGACATGAAGTTAGGGTGGTTTTTTGTGTATAAACGGCCTGGTTATTTACAACCTACTTTTTCGTTTTGGATTCTGTTCATTTGTTGCTTCCTTGTTTGTTTTGCTTTTCAAATATAGAACTTAGTTTTATAGTGTAGATTCTGCCATGTTTTCTTTGTTTAAAAGTATTCATACACATTTTATCATACAGAAATAAATCAGTATTAAGGCCTCTAGGGCAGGCTTCCTCAAACTTGGCCCTCCAGATGTTTTGAGACTACAATTCCCATCATCCCTGACCGCTGGTCCTGCTAGCTAGGGATCATGGGAGTTGTAAGCCAAAAACATCTGGAGGACCGAGTTTGAGGAAGCCTGCTCTAGGGAGTCAAAGTCTTTAGAAATATAACTATTTGGTAGATGGGGGTGTGGGGGGGTGTAAGAGAGAGAGAGAGAGAGAGAGAGAGAGAGAGAGAGAGAGAGAGATGAGAATATGTGCTGCCAGCAGTATACTGAGATTGCATTCCTATTCACACTTACTCTATTATTGAAATCAATGAGACTTCTTAGTATAAATGCTTAGGATCCTTGGTGTTCCAGCCATGGAAGAGCTCCTCCCGTTTGCAGAGGGAATGGGTATCCAGGAAATGGTTCCTGCTGAATGAAGAAGGCAGGTAGATCATTCACTGATTAAGAACACAGGAACACAAGTAGAGCCCTGCTAGATCAGGCTATCCAACGTCCTGTTCTGATAGTGACCAGTCAGATACCTATGGGAAACCCACAAGCAGAAATTGAGTGTAATAGTGTTCTCCCTACTTGCGATTCTCAGTAACTACAATTCTGAGGTTTACCACCTCTAGCAGTGGAAGTAGAACATAGCCATTGTGATTCCTTCCCAATCATTCCCCACGTTGTTCCAGAGAGTCCTCCTCAGAAGCATTTAGCAGGGAGCAATGGGTTGGTGAAAAAGTCACATTATATCTGTCAGATTATTCTAAATTGTGTATTCTGCTATCTTGCCAGAAATGGCTCTCTTGGTAGCTAGGTGGTATATCTAGATGGTATGAAGATGATGATGATGATGTTACTACTGCTACTACCATCATTGCTGCTGCTCACATATAATTTTTATCATCCAGTCATTTCCCCAGAAAATCTGGTGATTCATTTTCTTTCTCTCATATATTGAATCTATGAGACTTTAATTTTATAAGGGAAATACTTACAGGTGTAAATGTTTTCACAACCACTTCTCTGGGTACTTCTCTGTGTAACACTGCTTTTCTCTCCCCAGTGCCTACCACAGCCGAGACCATAACTCCTTCCACAGAGCTGTACAAGACAACTGTGTCAACTACAAGCACCACGCCACAGAAAATTCCAATTAGCACAACATTACCTGGGGGGAAGGGGGATGAAAGCAAAGGCCCCAAGCCACCGCCAGCAGTATCAACGACCAAAATTCCTCCTGTTACAAGCTTTTTCCCTTTGCCAGAGAGGTTCTGTGAACTTGAGGTGAAAAGGGATATAACTTGGCCTCAGACTCCAAGAGGAAACATGGTGGAACGCCCCTGTCCCAAAGGAACTCGTGGTAAGACCTTAAAACTGGATTTTCAGCTTAAATAAACATTCCGGTGTCTATATCTTGAACCCTCTTTTCCTTAGTCTCGGACTATCTTTCTTATGATCTTGGCTGCTTGCAAGGAAATGGCACCTTCAGGTTTTAAGCTGTAGAGGGCATTGGAGCCTAGGTACAGAATTACATTCCAGCCCCTTCTCAAGGATTCCAGATCATAGGTCTTTGCAACAGACAGGACTTCAGCCACACTTGCTTTCTGCTGTATTTCTCATTATGAACTCCACTTTGGATGGTTTCCAGAAAATGCTAGAGCTTTTTCTTTTTCTCTCTGTTTATTCAGCATAAAGTCTGATATTTTGTCCTGGCTTTGTTAGCATTGCTTTTAATTGGCATCATTGCCTTTTGTTACCTCATTTTCCTACAGGCTTCCTTAGTCTCTTTTAAAGCGACTTAAGTACTGAAGCCCTAATCCAGTATTTCCCAGGTGCTTACGAAACATTAAAAAAAATGTACACATGCACGTACAGCTTGAACACTCTTACCTCCATTTCATTTTTCCTCATCTTTTATATAGGAACAGCTTCATACCTCTGCATGGTTTCCACTGGAAAATGGAACCCGAATGGTCCTGATCTTAGCAACTGTACTTCACACTGGGTAAACCAGCTGGCTCAGAAGGTGGGTTGGAAAATATTTTTGATATGATACCATGCCCATGATTACCAGCACAGATGCTTATGACAAGCACTGGGAACGTTGCGCGAAACTAAATCAAGTGCCCTGCCATCCCAGGGCTTTAATAGGGATGTCATGAGATTGCCCACTTCAAGGGTTGGGGCAAACACATTTGTGGTTTCACCTTGCAAACTGCTGCTTACTCTGCCTCAAGGCAAACAATGTTGGTTTCAGCCAGGTGAAAGTTAAAGCTGAGGATGTGGCAGTTATAGGGCTCTCCTAGCTTTCAACAGAGCATCTTCTCCTTCCAAGAGCTACAGTTCCCACATCCTTCGCAGGAAATGGCGCTGCCCATCATATTTGCACCAAGGAAAAGGCTGTTTCCTCTGCTTTGATCTTTGCCTAGCTGGAGCTAAGGGATTTTTCAGCAAAGGGACACAAGCATGGAGACATTAACGGAACAGCCATTCATTGAGCACCTGCTCTGTATTTTTATTTGGTTTAATAAAGGGTGGTCTATAAGTAAAATTAAGGGAATTTTTAAAACACTGTGTTGCTAGCAGGAAATGCTTGTGAAAGTTAATATGCATAAGAGAGGGAGAGGATGGACAGTTTCTGTCCTTAGCTATCAGCTCTTGTATCCCATTCTCGTTTCCTAAATATTTGAGCTGTACTGTACTGACACCGCTCTTCGTTCTGCCTGCCACATTGACAGCCTCCGTAACTGCTGGGGTGAAAAGCAAATAAAGATATCCTATGTTACACTCCCCACCCCACAAAAGAACCTGTGTTTCTGATGGACTGCCCTGTGCTGAAACCCAGCTCTTGGAGATTGCGGGTGGGAGGAAACATCACAAACAAACTGCCTCATTTCCCACCGCTTCCTCCAAAGAAGCACAAAGGGGGAAAAAAATCTCAAATGCCTGCGGAGATTGGTTGGGTTTGCTCCCTGCAAATGCAGAGTTCTCCATGCAGCACTTTATCATCCCACCACGGGATGAATGGTGGCCATTCACTCCTGGAGAAGAAAGCAAAGACACTTGGGAAAAGGGGGCTCATTCCTTAGCCCTGCAGATCCTGGCGATTAAGAATCAAGTCTCCTACTATTTCCGTAGCCCCATTCTGCATAGAATTTGTTGGTCACACTGAAAATGTGATGGAGCATTGAGAGAGTATAATGGAATGCTTGGAATTGACATGATAGATAGATAGATAGATAGATAGATAGATAGATCACCATCAATGCATATAGCACTTTACTAAATCTAAGCAGTGTTGCATATTATCTCATCTGAAGGCAGCCCTTTTTAGGGAAGCTTTTAATGTTTGATGTATCACAGTATTTTAATATTCTTTTGGAAGCTGCCCAGAGTGGCTGGGGAAACCCAGCCAGATGGGTAGGGTATAAATAATAATAATAAATAATAATAATAATAATAATAATAATAATAATAATAATAATAATAATAATAATAATAATATCTCTCATTTTTTGTGGGTGTAGGGCAGTTGTTGTTTTTTTAAGGACAAAACAACTTTGAAAGATATATAAAAAGATGTAACAAAAAATAACCCACCTTTCTATTTAGAAATAAAATGTTCTAAGAATTAAGTGGCAGTGGGGGCATCACTAAAATAATTTAAATTGTCATTTCAGATCAGAAGTGGAGAAAATGCTGCTAGCCTTGCCAATGAACTGGCTAAACATACCAAAGGACAAATCTATGCTGGTGATGTGAGTTCTTCAGTCAGACTGATGGAACAGTTGGTGGATATTCTTGATGCTCAGCTGCAAGATCTGAAGCCTAACGAGAAGGACTCTGCGGGACGGAGTTATAACAAGGTAGATACCAACCTGCATAGCCTTCTCTGGTGTGCATTAGAACAACCTAGCCTTGTGGCTTTCTTTCTTTTCTCTTGCAAAACATCTGCCTGTATTTTGCACTAGTCATTTGAAGTAGGGCACATTTAGGGGTTTTTTTTTGGGGGGGGACCAACAAATTCATGGAGACATGTGGATTCTGATGCTGTGTCAGAGTCCCCAAAGGCTGGTGGTACACGAGAACAGAATGTGACCGTTCCCATGTGGGCAGAAGGAATTGAACGGATAATGTTAATTATACTTTAGCAGCAGCCTGAAACAGAACAATGATTAAGGCATCAATAAGAATCAGACCTATTCTGTCCTTTGATCCTTTATAACTCTCAACCCGGGGGGGGGGGACACTGCGGCAGGGAAAAATGAATACTCATTTATTTATTTTTTTGCTGTGACCTTCTTACTAATGTGATTTGGGATCCTAGAAGCATTTGACATACCAAGCCATGAACTAACCTTAGTGCACTGGAATGGCCTTGTGCTTCATTCACTCCCTTAAAAACCCGCAGATTCATCTGGAAGTGATACTTTAACACACTTTAAGATTGTTAATTTTATCAGCAGATCTTATTTCTCCGGTTAGCATATAAGCGTTTGAACAATGATTAAGTAGTACTAATCCTATTACCCTTTAAAAAAGAAAAAATGTCTAACCTCTGATGTGTGTTTTTTGTCTTATTACCAAGCTCCAAAAGCGAGAGAAGACATGCAGGTCTTACCTTAAGGTATCTCTCCTGTGCTGTCACCTTGCTTCGTCCCTGCTTCAGTCACCTGCTGCCACGCTATTTCCCTCCTGCTGCATGTCCCTATGTATTTCAGTCTTTGATAATTGTGCACTGTGCCTTCCCCACAGCAATTGTACAAAAAAAAAGTGTTGGCTTTGCACGGATATAATACCTTCAGAAAAAGCCAATCGTAAATAACAAATCGATAATCGATACTTCCTTTCCTCCTCCTTTTATCAAAAAAAGCAGCCATGGAGCTTTTAACTGAATTGGAAATAAGAACAGTTTTGCTTCCTCGTGGTATTGTGCCTGTGGAATTAAAACCAATCTGGCAATGGGCACAAATTGTTTGACATGGGAACACAGGAAGTTGCCTTATACTGAGTCAGACTATAGATCCACATAGCTCAGTATTGCCTACACTGGCTGGTAGCCGCTCTCCAGGGTTTCAGACTGGGGACATTCCCAGACCTGCCTGGAAATGCTGGGGATTAAAGTTGGGACTTCTCTGCATGCAGTGCAGATGCTACAGCCCTGCCCCTTGAACCTGGGTTTTGTGTTTGCAGCTCTGTGTATCAAAGACTGTGTAGCCATATCTAGTGGAATCCACTAATCACTGCTGCCTCGTGACTTCCATTGGTTCAGTGGAGTTTGTGTGGCAAGAGTGTCTTATGGATTACATCCCATGCTTGTGCATGACGAAGAAACAAAAACCCCAACACATACACATGTTAAACTACCCTACATTTTATTTTATTTTTGTGCACTCTTGAATTCAGCGAGTTCTATTTTGTGTGTGTGACACCAGGGAAGTGTGTGTGTGTGTGTGTGTGTGTGTGTGTATGTGGAGTTAACAAAGGCCAGCTTTGATCATTTGAGTTACAGATACAGTGCAAACTTTCCTCATATTCTCCTGGAAGCATATCCTGTTTCCCATATACCAGGAGAGGCATAAAGATACTAAGGAACTTGGAATGTCTTTCAGGTCTTACTATGTGTATTCTGTTCTGGTTAATGTCAGTTTTTCAACTGTGGTGGGATGGTGGATGAAAAATGAAAGCCTGCTGCTGATTTGTTTTGAAACATGCATTCAATATGTCTTCGTAGTTTTTTCTTTTGCAATGTTACCAACTGGTATTAAAAATAGCAATTTAAAAAAAACACTGAAGCAGCGCAGCATAGAATAAAATCAATAATATAAAGGCTCCTAAGAGATGTAATGTTGTCCAACTGCTTAAGAACAACTGTGCAACTGAGAGCGGACCAGTTTATTGTTCACTCCTTTTCCTTAACCCCTTTCTCTGGAGTTACAAATCGTCCCTCTCCGCGAAGGAACTAGCCGTGATGAAAGCTATAACATCTGCAGAAATGCCAACTACGGTTGGAGCTTACCAGAACTTAATGCAGAATTACACCATGGTTTCACATCCAGGGTTAACAGGCATCCCAGTTAGTCCTAGCTGCAGACATATTTATCTATGGGGTATGCATCTTACCAAAGGCCAGAAAAAGGTCCTGCCCAATCCCTTGGCTGGCTGTTGATTGCTTAACCATGGAACATGTTACATCTGCTCTCAGCCCAGATGACATTTTCCCCTCGGTTTTACATTCAGCTGCTGATAAAACTTTGGGGAGACTGAAGTGTGTTCAGTTGCATCAAGCGGTTTTGCAAGAAAAGGAGAGTAGGGGGCGGGGGGGGACCACATGTATATTAAATTATACTGTGATAACTGTTCTCTTATAAAGCCAGTGAGTGGGGACGCAAAGCAAAGTCTGCTGAATTGGGTTGATTTCTTTTTTACAGTTGCATTTGCAGTTCACCTTTGAAGATAAATGTCATTGGATAGAATGTAATAACCGTGTGTGTGCTTGCTACTGAAAATGTTTTGTCACTGTGATGGCAAGAATCTAGGGTTACGAGCCAGTCTTAAGTGAGGCGTTAATTCCCAATGATTTATTTGAATGAGGAGGTTGAGCACACACATAAATATTCTCCACTGAAATCAGCGGGGTCTAAAGTCTCCTTCACATTTTACTCTTGTAAATATGAGTAGAAAGGGGCTCCTTCAGGCACCACTCCTGCCATCCATGTATTAAGTGTGGATGTCTGAGGTGGGGGAAGCCTTTGCACATGGATGTCCGGACACATAGGCTTCTAATACCCAGAGAAGCCTACATTTGTAGGCTACCCCACATCAGAAGTCTATGCTAATGGTTGGGCACGTGTACATCTGCTACACGACCCCCTCCACCCTTCGTGATTATTATTGCTACATTTATATACCATCCATGAATTCAGTTCTCTAGTGGTTGGTATTCAACTATGTTGTACTCAGAGTACTCCTGTTGCAATTGATGTACCTAACTTAGCCATGTTCATTACTTTCCACGTGCCTACTCTGAGTGAAACTTAATACAACTCATAGTTTAAACACACACACAAAATCCAATTATAGAAATACAACTTAGCACGTAAAACCACCCCAAAGCCAGCACAAACACAGCAGCACAAAATCAGTTTTAAACTGGCAAGGGGAAAACATTTACGTTAGCAATTTATAGGCAGCTTAATGTAAAAACAAAAAACCCTCTCTAAGCAATTTACCAAGTTTTTTTTAAAAAAAAACCAACAACAACCAATCCATAAAACTGTAAGGCTAGAATACAAATAAGATGAAAATACATGTTGTCACTAAAAATCCATAATCGGAATACTAAAACAAAATACTGAGGAGTGCATGGGGGGGGGGCAGATTAACAGTCAAAAATGCCCAAGCAAATAACTAAGCTTTTGATGGGCATCTAAAACACGTCAGGGTTGACATCTCCCGGATTGTGTGGGAGAGGAGGCAAGGAATTAAGAATATTTTAAAATGTGCATGTCCTGGAAGAATATAAAGGTCTACACTTGGCACAATGCAGGGGGGCACCAGGCAAGCCTCTCTGATGAGGATGTTCTGTGTATGTGACACCACTACCAAAAAGACCTTGCTACCTTTGGACTGTGGCATGGCCTGGGAATTTATTCTAACTCTCCACCTCCCTCCCCAGCCACCTTTGACAAGAAATAGTGTCATTAAAGAGCTGACTATTTTAATGTGACCGAAGAAAAGCAGCCAGTCAGACAACATTAAAAATATAAGGAGTGAATCGGGCTAATGGATGCATGCAGCCATCAGGACGTGTATATACACGCAACACGAACTGCAGCACAGCTTTAATTTCTCGCTGAGATCGTTTTTAGTAGGTCTCAAATGAGCTTCCCAGTTTGGCTAAGACTAATAAAAACCTCTTAAAATTACAAATCGAAAGCCGGCTGATGCTATGCAAATGAAGCAAGTCCTCACTTCGCGACAGAGGATTCATTTGTAACTCAGATCAGAGGCTCCGATCCGTATTTCTTGGTGACTAATGAATATGGCCTCTGCAGACCAATTTCTGTTCCACTCTATTTAATGGCTGAAGCAGTATCAGTGTGAGCAGTTTGACTCTTCTATTTCCCATTAGAGAAGAGGGGAAGAAAATCCTTTCATTCCACTCCAAAAGTATCTCCGACCTGCCATTGTAGAGACTCACAATTCAGACAGAAAGAGGATATTAAGATGGATTAGGCTAATTAATTTTGCTCCTGACAATAGATAGTCCTGACCCGACTTTTTTCTATCCATTCAGGTGTGGAGCAGTGTTCTGGGTGCGACATCTTTTTATTTGTGTGGCGCACCCTGCTTGCATTTCCATTTGTTTTCGAAATCAGCCAAATCATATGCAGATATAGATATATGCGCCTAATGACACATTGTAACTAGGTAAATGGGACATGGTGATTCAGCAATCACCCACATTACGCGTTAACGTAAGAGCCTCCCTTCAATTGACAAATATCGTGTTTTCACTAAAGATCCTTGAAAAAATCCTCCTTAATTGCATATTATTTTGTGAGTATCTTAATGTGAGTGTAAGTATGTGAGATCAGGCCGCTACTGATCATTCCTCAGTTCTGAATAAATGGGGAAATCCTCTGCTCCTGCCGAGCTTAACGTGCACATCAGAGCCCAGTATAGCTCTAGCCTGGCTGGAGGAACTTTAAAATTAAAGCCATGAGCGTTCCCTTTTTATATGCTTCAGTATGCTAATAATATTCTTTTTCACTGCTGCTCCAAGGCTTCTTATATCAATGCTCTTTGTTATACGGGGAAAGCAGTAGCCTTTTGGTCTTTAAATCACCGCAAATCATGTTGACAGTTAAATATTGTAATTGTCATCAGATCATGTTAGGGACTCTCTCCTGTTGCCTTAAGGCAGTAAGGCCTAATATTTTTCTACTGAATGCAGGCTATTGTTGACACGGTGGACAACCTGCTTAGGACCCAAGCACTAGACTCCTGGAGAGATATGAATTCCTCTGAACGGGCACATGCTGCAACCATGTTACTTGATACCCTGGAAGAAGGGGCCTTTGTCTTGGCTGACAACCTCTTAGAACCAACAAGGGTCGCAATGCCTACAGATCACATTGGTAAGTGAATACGTCTTGAAACGCTTGGCATCACACCGTGGGAAGAGTCCACCAAACCCAGTGGTTTGGGATGTCCATATATTCCACAGTGCAATTTGCCCCATTAGAAATATATTACATGAAAATAATACAGAAACCTCTAAATTTTAAAAATGGAAAACCATTATAGATTGATGTTCTGGTTATAGAACAGATAGCGACTAAGATTGTAACCCCGAAAATTCCTAGTTTGATTATTTTTGGCTAACAAAATTAAGTCAAAGGACTTAGGCAAGTAACCTTTATCTTATTCTCATCTGAATTATGGAGCTAATAATATTGGGCTACTTCTGAAGGATTATTGTAAATATTTCTGGATAAAATGTGTATGTAGCGCTTTTAACACTTTGAAAAATGTGCTACATAAATGATAGAAAATACATACATATGTTTCAGTCTCATGGTAGAAACTCTTTCTCCTTTATACATAATCGGTTCCTAATGAATGTAGATTACTTTCAGGGAGAGCGCATTGCCAACTTTGGGCACATAGCACATAGACTAAATGTTTGCATTAAGCACAACTACCTTCAGGTGAAAGTGTGTTCAGTGAGCCACATCTCCCACAATACAAAATAGCCATGCTTTGCAGATTGCAAAATAGCTACCGACACTTTGAGCATAATTTATCATTTAAATGCTGGCAGGGAAATGAAACTATTATGTATTAGGGACATACAGGTATATCTTGTGTGGTTAAGAAGGTTGTTGTGTATAGCTGTAAAATGCCATTCTCCTTGTATCCTTGAGGCTTATACCAGTCTACATATTAGGAGGTAGAGCACACATATGTCACAGACATTTCAAGACTAGACTTTAAAATGGAAAAACTAATTTATGAATGGGAGAATGTCAGGTACGTGGATTTGTGAATGAGGTGGTGCATGTTTCTGTTGCTAAAGGCGGAAGCAGAGTTTGCAGATGATCAGCTGTGGAATGCTAAGGATGTCTACTCCAAAGTAAATTCATCTAGGTTAAGTGGGCCTTTGGCTGTGAAGCAAATCCCCTTTGTACGAGGCCTGGTGGGCTGGGGAGACGGATTGGCTTGAGGTGCCTCACCACCCAGTCATCACACTGACTGCCACTATCAGCCTGCAGAGTGAGGTCAGCATGTAGAGTCTCCCTCACAATAAGCAGAAGTACCACCAGTGGAAGCCATGTTCCAGGAAAGAGGAGGTGCTGAGCTGGACCTCTTCACCTGCTGGCATCGGTCCTGAGCTTGGCTGGATCACTGCATTACCTCCAGGCTGCTGCAACCTGCTTTTCCCCTCCTCCAGCCATCTCCCCTGGCCGGTGTGAGAGTTGTAGATGCAGTGGTGGGTTCCACCATTCTGTCACACCCTGCCCCTGCCCAACTAGTTGCTATCAACTAATGATTTTTTTTCATATTTAGTTTATCTATTTACATTAATAAATATATACCCTTTCCCCACCCTAGAAAAATAGCTGCTGGTACTCACCCTGCTACAGTTTTTAACAAAAACAAAAGAGGTGCCATTACTGCATACTCTTGAGTAACCCCTGAAAAAAAGCACTGTCCATATCCTACCTTTCCCCAGAGTCGTGCCCATTGTTATTACCTCCAGCACCCCTTTAATTTAAGTAGGTTAGGCTAAAATACAATGACTGAGCCATGGTCACCCTACAGAGATTTAAGCCTGGAAGCCCCCAGTCCCATTCTGACAGTTTTAATGATCTACTCCTCTGGCTTCCTGTTGCTGAGAGATTAGGCATAGCAATAGCAAGTAGGACACAAACACTAAAAATTCATGCATCATGGCTGCTTTGGTCTCCAAAAGTTAAGCATTTCTTCCAACTAAGAACTCTTGGGACTTTTGAAGTGATCTCTCTTAGGCTCACATTAAAACCAGGTTGGCTGTCATGTTCTTTGAACTGGCGTGCTGTTACTTTTGTGCATCTGCACGCGGGTTTGATTAAAATTTAAAGGAAAATGACTCCAATGCTACCGGTATGCATCTGTCATGTACAAGCAAGAAAATAAGCATCCCGAAAGGAAAAAAAGGAAAAGGAAAACATCAGCCAAATCTGACCACAGAAAACAAAAACCTTCTTCTTGCTTTTTGTCCACCTAGTCTTGGAAGTTGCAGTGCTGAGTACAGAAGGACAGGTGCAGGACTTGAAATTCCCCCAGGGCAATGCAGGAGGCAATTCTATCCAGCTCTCTTCGAACACTGTGAAGCAGAACAGCAGAAGCGGTATGTCTTTTGCAAACCATTTATTTTTCAGCTGTAGCAACTTAATTTTGGAAGGGTTTGCTGTGTTATAATAATACACCCTCAGCAACATTAAAAATAGCCAGTCGATAGCTCTCATTTGTAAATAACATTAGGCTGCCATTTTTCTTTCTTTCTTTCTTTTTACTCGAATCAATCTTTCTGCACTAAAGCTGGGGAGGGATAGGCTATTTAAAACATGCCATGTTATTTAAAGTGACTATAATAGCTTTCTTTTCACAGGGTTAGCAAAGCTGGTTTTCATAATTTACAAAAGCTTGGGCCAGTTCCTCAGTACGGAAAATGCAACCATCAAACTGGGAGGAGAGTTTGCTGGCAGGAACAGTACCATCGCTGTGAACTCTGACGTCATTGCAGCCTCCATCAACAAGGAGTCCAGTCGCGTGTACTTGACAGACCCTGTTCTTTTCACCCTGGCACACATTGATGTGAGTTATGGTAATGAATTAATGGGAAGGTCATAAAATCAGCAAGAGCAAAGAGCAAAGAAGGGACGGGGGTGGATCTTTCAATTTGAATTTTAAATGTCGGACTAGGTCAGAGGCACAGGTTTGTTTAAGTCTACGAACATAAAATTAAATGAGCCTGGTTCAGTGATTATTAGAACTTAAGTGTATTCTTAATGAAAGCTAATTCGGTAATCAACATGAAAATGTAAATGGCTCTAATTTGTTCCTAAGTGAAAATTAACTCTTACCTTAGCAGCAGGACAGAAAAACACCAGCTCTTATGATTTTGCTTCCTTAATGCAGCAAAATTTTAATGGAACTTAGAGCATTTTGCTTTAATTCCATTCTGTCTGCTGGAGCCCATTCACTAATCGTTCAGATAGGTTTTAGTCAACGAGGGAATCTGGTGCTGTTTTCTGCATTCTGCTTGACACTAGGTTTAACTTCTCTGTGCTTGAACTAGTCAGGTGGTAGTATTCCGACTAAACATCAGGAAGAACTTTTTGACAATAAGAGCTGCTCAACAGTGGAACAGACTCTTTAGAGTAGTTGTTGTTTTTAGCAGAGGTTAGATGTCCATCTGTCATGTATGATCTAGTTGAGATTCCTGTATTGCAGGGGTTTGGACTAGATGACCCTCAGGATCCCTTCCAATGCTACGATTTTATTTTCCCAGCTGAGATTTTCCATTTACCGAAAGAGAAGACTCTTAAAAAAAGAAAGGAAAAATCCCCTATCTAGGTGTTTTTCCCCAGACTAGTTTTTCAGTTCAGTTTAATCTGAATTATTATGTCTAGTGATCCTTTAGACTTGATGGAAATTGAGAAAAGGAAAGTGAATTCGTTAGTAAATCCTCAATTATTCAAGAAGCCCTTTAGAGAAACTTCATGAATCTACTGCTACAGGATCGGCAGAAATGGCCACAAGTGCACAGTATGAACATTGAACAGCAAGTAGGAAACTGATTGATTAAAATTAGATCTATAGTAATGTGGATTGCACTTTGGCATATTTTAAACTATTAGACCCACTTTATAACTAGGTGGTAGGCTTGTTCAACATGTTCTTGTCGGGTTTGCTAATGCTAGGTACAATCCACCACAGTCTATCCTAGGTCACCTTAATTGCTGTTTAATGGTGTATGAACCTATGCCCCTTATTCAATTGTGCTCCAAAACAGCAAACCACAAAAATGTGGAGAATGTAATCCAAATTGTATTCTATGTCCATTGTGCCATACTTGTCATTTCTGGGTTTACAGTTCTAATTTTCTTTCATCCTGGTGTTTTGCAGACCAAGAATTATTTCAATGCAAATTGTTCCTTCTGGAACTACTCTGAACGGACTATGATGGGCTATTGGTCAACTCAAGGATGCAAGCTGATTGACACAAATAAAACGCATACCACGTGTGCATGTAGCCACCTAACCAATTTTGCAATCCTCATGGCACATAGGGGAATTGCGGTAAGGAACAATGCCTTTAATCGGCAACCAAATGACATTTAGAAAACCTACTTTAACATCTCTATGTTTGAACTATCTATACAGTCGGATGTTAGTATAATTTCAGGATCCTTCTGGACATCTCATTTCAAATATGACCTTTGTGTTCCATAGGTTCAGATGTAAAATGAAGAAAAAGAATGTGTCTGTTCAGCACCTTATATTTAATGCTGAATGCCATTTCATTAAAGGAGTTCAAATATACAGTCATCCCCTATCATTATATACCAATATTTCTGCTTTCTGGCAATTTTAAGTTCTCCGACATACTCTTGCTTTCTCAAAGCATTTTGTAGATTTCTGATAGGATTGCAGTTAAGGCTGCAAATTCACATTGGGACTGGTTAACTGTTGACAAAGGGATGGATATTTACACCTTTCAAAAGCATACTTAAAAGGGAAGTGTGTATTCTGCTCTGCATTCTCTAGACCCACGTATTAGGTATCTGGATGGCATCAATTCTGAGGGCATTATAGAGCTGAGTTATGCAAGACATTGAAACTCACATATAACAGTGCAAAACATAAAGTCTGCTGCGACAAGTCCTTCTTTGCTATCCTATTAATATCATTTTACATCCTGTCTATACATGTAAACAGTGATTTCATTAACCCTGCCTCTAGTTCCCCCAGATTACCACATTTAAATAAATATAATCATTTCCACAATACATTCCACCTATGAACTCTTCTTACCTATCCTTTAAATCTGTAGAAAGTGTTGTGTAATTCACCAATGGGTTATGCAAGTACTGGAAAGGAATCCTGTACTGAAAAAATCAAAAACTACCAAGAACTATAAAGTACAAGTTCTTCTAGATGCTACTGAGCTATAGAGCCATGGAAATGATAATAAAAGATCTTAATTTTCTCTTACCTGGTCATGAGCTGTATCACTGGCCAAGGAGCCTGACAGCCTCACCTACTCTAACTGGATCACACAATGAGAGTTATTCATCCATTCCATTTATGGAACATATGGTTTATACGGAAGATCTCTCATTTCCTTAAATTTCCTTTAATGTCCTTAACAATGCTTTATTTGTGCATTGAATATAGAAATTATGTTTTCCCTCCCATGCCCTCCTTCCCAAACATCCCTTAGGCTTAAAATGTGGCATGTTATTGGAAATAATAATAATAATAATAATAATAATAATAATAATAATAATAATAATAATTTTCAAAGTTACCGGTAGTTCATCTCCAGTGTTTATCTCTGTAACTGTCAATGAACAGGCTGTTGTGCTGTCCTTTGAACAAAGTTGGAATTTCTAAGTGTTAGCGAGAAACTTGATATTTTAGTTTTGCATTGATCAGTGACCACACTAATTTTCTTTACTCTTCATCCTTTCCAGTACAATGGAATGCATGGTTTACTCCTCACTGTCATCACCTGGGTAGGGATTGTCATTTCCCTTGTCTGCCTGGCAATTTGCATCTTCACTTTCTGTTTCTTCCGCGGCCTTCAAAGTGACCGAAACACAATTCACAAGAACCTTTGCATCAACCTCCTCATTGCAGAATTTATTTTCCTAATAGGCATCGATAAGACGGAGTACAAGGTAAGCCCTCTATGTTTAACACACACCTGAAGATACCTCACTGAAAAGAATGGTAGCAGTAAAGTATTTGATGGCCAAAAGAAGTTTCTCAGTTGTCTGCTTTTTCGATGCAACCTTTAGCCACTCCCCCCCCCCCCCATGGACGGGTAGGTTGCTCAGGAAATAATGGCAGGCAGAGAAAAGGTTGAACAGCTAAGGTCTGAAACTTCTCATTTAGATGCAAAGATGGAACTATCTCATTTAGCTTGAGAGCGTTGAGATTTTGCATGGAAGATGAGTTTACCACTATATATGGCTTAGAATTTACTATGCCACAAAGACTTACACCAGTTTAGGTTAAACAACAAAAAATATTGATGCCATAGAAGGTGCAGGAGGGTCGACTGGCACCCACAGGTGTTGCATTGGCAACCTCTGATATAGAGAAAGCAAGAAAACATGCCTGTTCAATGTCGTTGGGGGCGAGTAGAAGCTTAATAAGCCTGTCAGAGAGTTTCTTGTGAGGTATTGTTTAGCATTTAAGCCACCTATTGACCAACAAGATTTTCCTTCAATACAGTAGTACCTCGGGTTAAGTACTTAATTCGTTCCGGAGGTCCATTCTTAACCTGAAGCACCACTTTAGCTAATGGGGCCTCCCGCTGCCGCCACGCCGCCAGAGCACAATTTCTGTTCTCATCCTGAAGCAAAGTTCTTAACCCAAGGTACTATTTCTGGGTTAGCGGAGTCTGTAACCTGAAGCGTATGTAACCCAAGGTACCACTGTATTGTGTGTGTATTAGGGAGGGAGGGAGATCATACATGTACAAGTGATGACAATTCAGATTGATGTATGGTAGTTTCTGTTATTTATGTTCATTGTTCAAGATCATTTTTTGTAATCCAGTGAAACAGATTTTGCAGCTCCACTGGGACGAATGGAACTAAGGAAGCAGTTAAATGCTTAACTCCCAGTTGGCTGCAGTGGGTTCTTAGATAAACCTGCCTCTTGTCCGGTAGATGTACCTAGTGCCCCCAGATACAGGAGAATGTTATACAGAAATAATACATTCCTATCCTTAAGAGATAGAAAGCTATGGAATTCTTTTCCTTTGTGTGTCTTCATTTCTCACTTCAGATTAGCCTTTTCCTAAATCTCAAGGCATGAGGCTGAACCCATGGTTTTTCTAAAATAAGCTGCCCTTAGAATTGAGTCAGTCGGTAGGATTTTGTTCTGCACTCATCTACAGAGTGTGGCTAGTGATATGATAGCAGATCTTCCTAAAAATAGAAAAAGCAACGATATTTGATATTTAAAGGGAAATGGAATATTCTGACAGAGGCATAAGAATTTTCAACGGAAGGTATAAATAATACATCTAGTAGCTGGGGCTCTTTATCTTCTTGTACCAAATCATCTGCAATATAAGCCTTACAGCAGAGTGTTAACATTGCGCTACCAAAAATTAATGGACTGCTTGCCACACTTGATATTCCATTGCGTCAAAGAATGCTAATAGGCACATACTTTCCATATCTTAACTCACAGAGTGCAAGAGAGTAGAAGCTGCAGCTACTGGGAACACAATAGTTTTCAGTAGTTATGAAGTTTTATGTTTGGGGGGGCAGTGTGTGTGTGTGTGTGTGTGTGTGTGTGTATGGGGGGGTTCAATTATTTCATATACAGTATGCTGCCATTACAAACCAAGCTGTTAACATCCACATGATTTCGTTTTCTGAATACATCAGATTAAGTGGGAAGGTTGAAAAGTGTTGCACCTTGCATTTGATTGTTTCTTTTTCTTTGCAGATTGCATGCCCAATATTTGCCGGCCTCTTACACTTTTTCTTCCTGGCAGCCTTTGCCTGGATGTGCCTAGAAGGGGTGCAGCTCTATCTCATGTTAGTAGAAGTATTTGAAAGTGAATATTCTAGGAAGAAGTACTACTATGTTGCTGGCTACCTCTTTCCTGCCACTGTTGTTGGTGTCTCGGCAGCTATCGACTACTCCAGCTATGGAGCGCAAAATGCGTAAGTAATTGCTAGTGACCTGAGTGTTTCAGGCGATTTTTTTTATTTTTTTTTAAGCGTGTTAGCTGTCAGAACCCCTGACAGACTAAAATAGCACCAGAAAGCTTTATTGGTACGAGAATGGCAAGGCTGTGTGCAAATTCCAATCAGGTCTTTTGTAATTTTCTAGGTTCAGAGAATTTGTACCCTGGAGAGGCAAGATTCTAAATTACCACCTTTCTTTTTAACACAAAAGATTGACCCGAAACAAATTGGGAGAAAAAGTAAATAACTTTTTGGGCCTCCAATGAATATTAAGTAAAATAAAACAAAATAAAATTCTACTTTACTTAAAAGTATCTGGTTTGCTTTAACCCCCCTGCCCTAGTTTTAAGCTAACACTTCATTAGATTTCTTTGTTCAGCATGCTTTCTAGCCAGTTCTCTTTATGGAGAATGATAGTGCAGGGTTTCTGCCCCAGTGGTTCACTTTGATAATATTTATCGGGAAAGAATCGGATTAAAATTAGCCCACTGTTTTCTATTTGTAAAAAGTAGGGATATTTATACAAAGTGACAGAAGGTAGACCCCCCCCCCAAAAAAAATATTTCTGAGGGTTTATGTTGCTAGAGGCATAAATGTGCCTTCCAATAGAACTTACTTTGTCCTGTGATGAAATTAGTTACAGTATGGGCAGATACTGTTGGAATACAAGCAAGCTGCTTGATTCTGCTGTTGATGAAAGACAAACGAAAGCGATTCCGTAGGGAGCTGTGCTATATGAAAAGTGAATCAGTAAGTGAAGTGAGTCCCGATAAACTGATGCGTAATTTAGTTTAATCCTGTTTGGTTTTTTTTTTGTTTTAACTATTAAATTTGCAGCAGTGGGGCTGAGACATTTTGTTTGCATTATGCTGCTCTGCAGAAGAAGAAGAAATATGACATTTAATCATTTTCTGAGTTGGCGTTCCTTGGGGATAGTCAAGTGATGGACAGCTAAATCATGTTTTAAATGCACAAAGAAAAGCTGTGTGGGGAGAGGGGGACCCACATCTATACTCTTCCCTGGGTTCACAGCCTATATCAAATACTAACCCAAAAGGAAGCAGAGTTGCTTAATCAAATACCAGGCTTTTTGCGGTTGCCCTGTACTTCCAGGTACCCCTTGGGGTTGATTAGCTGTACCACACAGGGCATCTTCTTAATGCTTGATGCTTTTCAACTTGTTGGTTGACCCCATTCTAAGGTGAGCTGTACCAGTGGCAACATCACTATTTTTTTTGTTGCATTTCATTGAAAAGAAGTGGGGGGGGGGATAAATACCGTATTTTCGCACTATAGGACGCACTTTTTCCCCTCCAAAAATGAAGGGGAAATGTGTGTGCGTCCTATGGTGCGAATGCAGGCTTTTGCTGAAGCCTGGAGAGCGAGAGGGGTCCGTGCGCACCGACCCCTCTCGCTCTCCAGGCTTCAGGAAGCTATCCCAAGTCTTGCAAGCCCGGCGGGATGTCCCGCGGGCTCGCAAGGCTTGCGGGCAGCAGCCTGCACCCAAAAGCTGGGGACAGCGGGGAGGTGCAGAGCCGCCACCCCGCTATTCCCCGACCTGATCTGGAGGCTGGCGGGGGGAGAAGCAAGCCTGCTTCTCCCCCCCAGCCCCACAAGCTCGGGGGATAGGGGGATGGCGAAGCGCCGCCATCCCGCTATTCCCCGACCTGATCTGGAGGCTAGGGGTGGGAGAAGCAAGCCTGCTTCTCCCCCCCCACCATCCCCACAACCTCCAGATCAGGTCGGGGAATAGAGGGATGGCAGCGCTCCGCCATCCCGCTATTCCACGACCTGATCTGGAGGCTGGGGGTGGGAGAAGCAAGCCTGCTTCTCCCCCCCCCCACCATCCCCACAACCTCCAGATCAGGTCGGGGAATAGCGGGATGGCAGCGCTCCGCCATCCCGCTATTCCGCGACCTGATCTGGAGGCTGGGGGTGGGAGAAGCAAGCCTGCTTCTCCCCCCCCACCATCCCCACAACCTCCAGATCAGGTCGGGGAATCGCGGGATGGCAGCGCTCCGCCATCCCGCTATTCCGCGACCTGATCTGGAGGCTGGGGGTGGGAGAAGCAAGCCTGCTTCTCCCCCCCACCATCCCCACAACCTCCAGATCAGGTCGGGGAATCGCGGGATGGCAGCGCTCCGCCATCCCGCTATTCCCCGACCTGATCTGGAGGCTGGGGGTGGGAGAAGCAAGCCTGCTTCTCCCCCCCACCATCCCCACAACCTCCAGATCAGGTCGGGGAATCGCGGCATGGCAGCGCTCCGCCATCCCGCTATTCCGCGACCTGATCTGGAGGCTGGGGGTGGGAGAAGCAAGCCTGCTTCTCCCCCCCCACCATCCCCACAACCTCCAGATCAGGTCGGGGAATCGCGGGATGGCAGCGCTCCGCCATCCCGCTATTCCGCGACCTGATCTGGAGGCTGGGGGTGGGAGAAGCAAGCCTGCTTCTCCCCCCCACCATCCCCACAACCTCCAGATCAGGTCGGGGAATCGCGGGATGGCAGCGCTCCGCCATCCCGCTATTCCCCGACCTGATCTGGAGGCTGGGGGTGGGAGAAGCAAGCCTGCTTCTCCCCCCCACCATCCCCACAACCTCCAGATCAGGTCGGGGAATCGCGGCATGGCAGCGCTCCGCCATCCCGCTATTCCGCGACCTGATCTAGAGGCTGGGGGGGGAGAAGCAAGCCTGCTTCTCCCCCCCCCCAGCCCCACAACCTCCAGGCTTCAGGAGAGCCCCACCGCCAGCCCCACAAGCTCGGGGGACAGCGGGAGAGGCGCAGCGCGCCCTTCCCGCTGTCCCCCGACTTGGTTAGAAGGCTGGCGGGGGGAGAAGCCTGCTCCTCCCCGTCGCCAGCCCCGCAAACTCGGGGGACAGCGGGAGAGGCGCAGTGCGCCATTCCCGCTGTCCCCCGACTTGGTTTGGAGGCTGGCGGAAGGCTTCCTCCTCCCCCAGCCCCGCAAGCTCCCAGAGCGATGCCAAAGCTGCGCGCAGCTTCGGCATGGCTCTGGGTCCTGTTCTGGGGGAGGGGGAAGCTCGGGCTTCCCCGCCCCAGCCCCGCGCCAGGCGGGGGGGGGGATAAAAATTTTTTCCCTTTATTCCCCCCCCCCAAATCTAGGTGCGTCCTATGGACCGGTGCGTCCAATAGTCCGAAAAATACGGTAAGCTTGAATGAGAAGCATTGAGAAAGGAAAATGGATGTGGCCTTGAGTTTCATTCTGAGGTTTGATAGGTTCCAGATTTGAAAAGTGTAAAAGGTACTATAGGACCACCATCAATGGGTGTGTGTGTGTGTGTGTGTGTGTGTGTGTGTGTGTGTGTGATGTGCAGGTGGTTTGCAATAGTGTGAAGTAAATGGACTGATAGGCAACAATTAATGAACGTAAAGATGAAAGCAGGTGATCATAAGGAAGTCTTGTTGAACAGCCTTAGTAAAATGCTCAATAAACAGACACATTCTCAGGCATATGCTCGTGTTCAGAATTACATCTCCATGCATTTAACTGAGAGAGAGAGTTGCATGGCTGATTTTCTCAATGTAGAACACTTATGGTGTGCTAATGCCGTTTCCCTTGGTGCCCATGCCATTGAACGATGTTAATCTTCTCCCACTTGGCACTCCAAATCATGCTCAGGAATAACATACCTACAAGGAAGCAAGACAGCCAGGTGTGTATGGCATCAGTTTTCAAGAATAGGTTTCATATGGATGTCCACATGGGGTTACTGCTTAAAAAAAGGTCACATCATAGCCAGTCCATGTGAATAAGTCCTAAGAGATGTCTACTTTCCGTTGGTAACATAGAGTGTATGTGCTGTTCTCACACCACTTTTCTTTTATTTTCCTGTAACAGCTGCTGGCTCAAGGTTGACAACTATTTTATCTGGAGTTTCATTGGGCCTGTTACCTTCATTATTCTGGTAAGAATACTATCACTTTGCTTTCCGCCCATCTGCCTGCCTCTCTCCCAATCCACTTTATTTATTACAGTGGAAATGACCAAAATACTTTGAAAGTCAGGTTATATTTGCTATGAAACTGTCATAGCAAGAGCGCTTTTGGATAAGACCATAGGCCCATGTTCTCCAGCATCATCTTCTCACCATAACCACCAACCAGATGCTCATGGAAAGTGCACTTCTCATGGGTTGTCTCTGATACTGATACTGGAGGTAAAAGACAGCCATCACAACTTCTAGCCACTGAAAGTCGTATTTGTCTAACTGCCTTTTAAAGCTATCCAAGTGGGGGGGGGGAGCACCACATCATGTGGCAGGAAATTCTACTATGCACTGTGTTCATTTTGACTGTCCCAGTTTTCAACACTCCAATATTCAACTTAACTGGATGACCTTGGGTTCCAGTATTGTGAGATACGGAAACCTCTCTCTGTTGTTTGTACACAAATCGGCGAATTTCGACTAGAGACTTCGTACCATTGTGATGGCATGTGAATCACAAGTCTTAGTTTTGATTTGTGCACAGTGCTATTCCCCCCTTGAGATGATACTTTTGGGATTTCTGTATTTCCTTCTGGTTTCAGAGCCTTTCAGATATCTTTGTAGAATCATAGAGTTGGAAGGGACCCCAAGGGCTGTCTAGTCCAACCCCCTTCAATGCAGGAATCTCAGCTAAGGTATCCCTGACATATCATCATTTATTGAATATTATCTCTGTACCCGCTGAACTAAAACAGTGCTGTTTTAAAAGCAGGACTGTTAATAGGCTTTTATTTATTTACTTTCTTTCTTTTATTATACTTTGCTCTTCATCCAAGAAGTTCAGAGCTTTGTAAAGATGGTTTTCAGGTGGTGTCCCACCCATGTACTTGTTTAGGAAAAGACCCTTTTCATTTTAGCCGTTATCACGTGCCTTCAAACTATTCTTCCTCACGCATTCTATAATGCAAATGCTAATGATCCTTTTGGGAGGGAAGGTATCATTTTTCATTTTACCAAACATTGCTGCATTGTAGCTGATGTGTTGGTGCAAAATTCAGCCTTGTTCAAGAAGAGATTTATCTTCTTGGAGTAGTCTTACAGTCTGAGCCTTTAAGCCACTACATGTCTTGAGTCGTACCCATGGCACCTAATGTCATTCTGTAGAACTGAGTTGCCAATCTTGATCCTTGATTGCCGGCTGAGTCCAGAGAAGGCAGTTTTTTTCTCAGCAAAGCTGTACGTTATACGCAGACAAATAGTATTTATTTTCCCCATCATGTTCATTGTGTTAATCATACTGTAAATCACATTATTAAAATGTTTTAAAAAACACTGTACATAATGCACAAAATTTAAATCAGTGGCTTGGCTTGCCCCTCCTCCACATTGCAGAACACTCCTGAGAGTCAGGGGCCGGACCCCTCTTGCATAGTGTGGGATGTGGTACAGAGGGAATCAGTATCACTTGTGACTTATACCAATTCTCCCTTGCCATTGCACCCCCTACAACACAACTCATGCCAATCAGGAAGATTAATCTGTATGTGCAATATTTATCATTATTGAACAGTAAACAAAAACAAAAACTATTTGGCTTGATCATTAGCATATGGTATACACAGATTGCACAACATAGTAGTCCGGTGGCAAAATCTGATTCTAGCTAATTCACAGTATGGCTGAGGATTTGACAGGAGGCAAAATACTCCTGTGGTTAAACAGGATTTCTTTCTTCATTCTTGAAGTTCTCACTGGCATATAAGAAGTGTGCATCATAGAGCAGGTACATCATTCATATTCACACAACTATAAGGGCAGTGTTTCATTTTTTAAAATTTCTCCTTTCATCATCTCAAGCAACACGGCTGATAGAAATGTGTGCAGAGGAAACATGGCACAGCAATTTATTTGAGATATGCCAGTATAGATAATATTGGGAGTGATGCTCCCACTCCTGACTTTTTAGATCATAATTAAAAATGGCAGCTTTTAATTCTGTATAGCAGCATGTAGGACTCCTTGGTATTTTTTGAAAGAAACATTACAGGCTGAATCATCCAACTCAGCACTTTTCCTCATGGTACAATTTCTGTTGTTCGTGGAACACAACACGGAAGCTAGAACCTCACTGAAGTAAGCCATAGCCACTTCCTTTCTCTCCAAAGGGGCAAGCCGTTTCTTTCAAAATGTGATTGTTTCATAGTAAGTGAGATAATCTTGCATGTTATGCTTCCCCTTCCTGTTTGAAGCCTGGAGTGTGGCAATAGGAGTTCTGCCACATCTGTAGCAGAGGGCATCGCGATGTGGCACCACCACTCCTGCTCTCCAGTTGGGCTGTGTCACTGCTGCTTACCAGGAGGCAAAGGAGGAGTAGTTAGGCAGCAGTGAGCTGGTACAGTGCTCAACACACTGGAGGAACCAATCCAGTTCTCCTGCCAGTGCCTCTGTAGTGTGCCAGCCTCACCGCTGCCTCATCCCTCCTCTCCACCTCCCAGAAAGCAACAATGGTGAAACAAACCAGAGGTCAGGTGAGTGGTGCCATGGCACCATGCTGTCTGCTACTGCTTCCTAAATTATTAAAAATAATAATAATCCCAACAAGTAGAACTTCAGTACACCAGGGAGAAAGTTTCTAGCCCGTATTGCACACTTAGAATGCTGAGGACTATGGGGGTTTTATGTATTTAAAAATTGCATCTCCTACCTGCAGCCTGAAGTAGTAGCCCATTCTGCCACCTCATTCGCACGTAATTCTGTTGCAAGTGGACTGGTCACAGGCGTGGGAATAAAGTGGCTGAAAGTAATGTGCGAGCTAAAGTTCAGTGAGCCAGGGTCTTGATATGTCTCCTTTCCTCTTTTTTTTTTACAAAAATAACAGCATCATTTACTGTGAGCAGTACTTTCTTTGGGGGTTTTTCTCTCTCTCCCCCCCTCTTTCTCTGTCTTTAAATAACATTACACTTTGTGTGGGCCTTGGGCATTGAGGCAGATATTGGTGTTTCCTCATAACCAGGTCAGAGTGAAAATCGGGGTGAGGGACATTTAATCATATTGACCATGTACAGTCAGAGTCTACTATTATTTACCGGCCATGACATTATTATCCTCCTGCAAATCATTTAGGCTGAGAAGTGAAAGGCCTTTGGGAGCAGTATTCCCAACTTCAAAAAATATGAAACAGCAGGTAGCAATCACTGCACAGTTCCTGGGAGTAATTCTTCTCTGGCAATTGCTTTGCCCTCTAATCATACCGACCAAAAGAAAAGGGAGTGTAATGATTCGAGAACAGTGTAATGTGAACAGTGTAACTGCAGAAGAGGTATGGGTGTACATTAATGTATATGCGCCATTCAAGAATTTACCATTACAATCTTTACAAACATATGGCGATGGTTATATAACAACAACAGCTGTTGCTGTTGCTACTATTTAACAATTTATTTAGCCCCAACAATGTGCTGCAATAATCATGGAATATTTTTTTGCTGGAATGCAACTCTCAATGCAAAGTATGCTACAGTCGCCCCAATACTGGGCTACCTTCAACTAAATTATAGAGAAAGTAGACTACTGTGTATGACTCTGTTAAATACAGCGCACTGAAAATGGAGTTTGTGTTTGTAGTCCTTAACAGAAAAGCTCATAATATGTGAGCTACTTCTAATGGACTTTCAAACTCTACATTATAGGTTGTACCAAGCTTTTTGGGTCACTATTGAGTATGAAACACAGGAGAAAAAAAAAAAAAACACACCCTGATTTCTTCCTTACACATATGTGGGCACACCCAGCCAGGAAAGGCAAACAGCAGATAGTTAATGCTATATTTACAAAAGCAGCTCCTTAGGCGCACTGGATACCCACACTATGTGGTTGTCTACATAGCTGTTTTCCATGTTTGTGTCTGGGCTTAGGTACCGTTGTCTGACGTGAGTGCACACACCCAACCTGGGCCTTCTCAGATACGGTGAACAGTCTCTTCCTCCACTTCCAACCTGTCCTGCATGCCCACCTCCAACTCTTGACTTCTCGGACCCTTCCTCTTCTCTTTTCCTGGCTCCTGGGTGGCACCCAACCCCATAAATCTCTGCCCCTCCTCTCCTGGGATTGCCTCCGCCCCCTTGCCTCCATCACATATTTGTCAAGAGTGCTTCCAGTCCCTCAATATGTTCATAACTGTTATCATGTGTACACAGAACACAGATGTGTATACTGAATTAAGAACAATCACACACTTTTAATTTACTGGCTTTAGAATTTGAGATCTTATTCTTTTCCCACCTCCAGCCCACATACACAAAATTGTAGACTCCTTTGGGGGAAAGACTAATACACCCATTACGGAACAGTTAGATATATTATAGCCTATACTGATCTTAATTGATAAGTTGCAGAAAATAAAAGCCCGAGTGTCAGTGATTTAATGGACCGCTATCAGCATTTATATGATCTTGAGGCTTTAGTCCATTGTAATTCAAGCAAAAGATTTATTTAGTACATTCTCAGATAAGATTCTGTGGCCATGATAATCTAATATAAATTTAGGCACTCATGATCTTGTTGAAATTGGCTGCTAATTTGAGGGAAGGAGATGGGCAGTATAATGTTATCTATTTGTTTTAAAGGAACTGGAAGAAAACTGTTCTTTGGGAACAGTAAGTGTTCAAGGGGAAATCTGCAACCGGGCGTTCCATTGACTTTGTCCTTTTATCGGAATTTTTGATACATACACCGATTTTTACATAAGCTTTTCTGCCTTCCTTAAAAATAAGAATTGGGCATATTGGTCAGAATTAGGATCTCATTGTTTTGAATGGGATCAAGCACATGCAGCTCTGCACTGCGTTGTTGACTATGTATTTCTGTGTTTCTTGATCACAGCCTTTTTATTTATTCCACGCCTTGCTGTTTTTTGCATTTAAAGTAAATATCACTACCCTCCCTTTCCTTGCCATACAGCCACCCACCCGATGCTTTCCCTCTTAAGATTAGGTAGGACCGCCTTCCCAAATAACCTTGCCCATTCTCGGCGCTTTAGGAAACATGCGGCGTTCGGATCCTTGAAGGAGAGTGGTTGACTTTCCTTTCAGACTACGGGGCACCGGGGTTATTGTATCTATGGAAGAAAGCATGTGTGAGAGTAATGAGCAGTGGAACGCCATTAGTATGCCTGAAATGATTTAATGAAAGCTTGGATCATGACACGTCAGGAGCTGTTCTTATCATTTGGACAGCTCCATCTGCATCCTTAATAATTAATTAAGTTCAGGGAGAGTTCAGCTTTGCGCACTCCTTTCGAAGGGCTCCTTCAGACAACACTTCTCGGGCTGCCAGTCCCAGAGAGGAATAGGCTTCTGCTTGGCTAAGAGCAAGGATCTGCGAGATAGAAGAGCAATTTTAGAGCTTGCCTCTGCCAGGTAACAAAAGCTCCAGGGAGGACAAACAGGGTCAGAACATGTGCAGTTCAGCTAGGTTACCTCGGAGTGGTGTTTCTGTTCTTCTGTCTTATCATATCCATGTCAGCACTTCAGGCTGTGTGGAATGAATTTTAAGCTGCTAAGCTCAATGTAATTCAATTGAGCAGCTTGATGGCTTTAATAAAACAAACAGTGCACTCTGGCAAACTCTGGTCAGAAAAGCCCACACTTTTGACTTTTTGTGTTTTGCCTCTTTTCGCTTTAATATAATTCAAGGAGGTTCGAGGTTGGTTAGACGTGTCATTTGTGTTGAGCTCCTGAGAGAGATTCTCATGAGCCTTAGGAATCGCCTGCAGGAAGATGACTGACCCAAAGCATTCTGGATGTGGTTCTGTTTCATGAATAGGGAAACATATGATCTCTAAAGAGATGACATTACTTCTCCTTAGTGATACTGTCCATCCAAGACAAAGTAACTTTGCAGCGATAGCATAATAGGCATTGGGATTTCATCCATTGGTCAAAATATTGGCAAATCCTCAGTGTGAATAATGGAAGTTTTAGAAATTGAGGCATAGTTCTTGTGCTAGCTGTATGGAGAGGGATGTCTAATACTTTATGCTTACCACATCCTAGAAAAATTCACCATAATGTGATAAACTTCCGTGATTCAAGTACATGTTTCCATAGCTGCAGATGCCATGTCAGCAATACACCATTCACTTGTTTATTAGTTTGGTGACATATAGCAAATTAAAACGACCACTTTTGGTGGAAGCAGGAGAACTGAAACTAGCCCTGAACTGAAACTAGTCCCCCACTACTGCCACTGAAGAGGTGATCAGCATAAAGATGACATTGTGCCAGGTTGGGCTTATCACATCTTGGTTTTGTAAGCCTTTTCTCCACACGCATTGCCTCTTCTCTGCCCCTTTCTCAATTACACCAGGAACACTTCAATCAACTGTCCTTTCCCATTACATCTGAACTGGGAAAATATGGTTACCAAGTTCTCAAAACACAGCTTGAAGTTGGTTTAAGATCCTAACTTTTTCTGTACCTGGTAACCATGGTTTACCAGTTCAGGCACAATGAGAAACTATGGCTAAGTAAGTGATGTCTTGCTTTAACTGCATCAAGGAAAGGGGTTGCATATGCAGGCACAAAGCTTGTTCACTATATAATATAACAAAGCTTATATCCAAAATATCACTATCCTACACTACACCCAGTTCTACTGGTGCTACCGGATGGGCCTTTTAGTATTTCAGATGGCTTTCGTATAATAATAGTTCAGTAGTAGAAATGGTTTTGTTGACTTTATTTTACAGAGTTCATAACAGTGTACTATATTGGGAAATTGTGGTTTACAAATAAAGAAAATACAGACAATATATGTATTGTGCTCTTGTGCCTGGGATTTCATGCATGGCTCATATTGTGAGCTAGGACTAGGCATGCAGAAGTCTTCTTCTCCACGCACTTCACCCTCACTCAATAGGTCCACTGTTCTCACACCCTTTGAGAGGAATCATTAATCACAAGAAAATTACAAGATCATTTTATAGTGTTACGACAGCAGAAATCTTTCCGTGAGTCAGTTTGAATCAATTCCTTGAAGGAATCGATTCAGTGGCTTTCAAGGCGCACACAGTATTAATGTTCTTTAAGAAATTAAGCATTTAAACTGTCATATATATATCACCCAATCACACCTTACAAATATGTGTGATTTCTTAGATAGCAATGAGAAGAATCGGGAGAGTGAGGAATAAGCAAAATAATTTCTTCATAAAAAATGCGAGTACAAGTCATTTCTTGTAAGTGTATGCTCTTCAACAAGTTCCTCTGCTCTGCCCCTTTCTGTTTTCCATGTTACATGATATTATGGCAATCTGTCCGAGTTTGTTTACCTCTTGATTAGAGGTGATTTATCTAGAGGAGATGCATTTTCAGCGAATACTTTTCTAATGGGTACTTGGAGCATAGGCAAACCAGGACTTCTGAATATTGCTTTCACAGAGCGAACTAGTGTTCTTTGGTTTGCTTGATGATTTAAATTATATCATATTTTACAGAGATGTGGCGAACAAGTATCTCATTCTCTGTTGTCATATGTCTTAGTTGCTTTGCTTTAGAACTACAGTATGTTGTATTGTTAAAGAGACTTTCATTTTCACTTACCATCATATTACAGGACCTTTTCAGATGAATTAAAGTGCTGCGTTTCTTGTTGTGCCACCCTTTCTCTTTCTTTCACTTTCTATGCTTAAGCAGACACTCAATTTTTTATTTTTTATATCAATCAATAAATTTTATTGTTTATAGCCAATGGCCATCACAATACAATATGAGCACAAATCACACAGCTACAAAACAAAAGACACAGTTTGCTCCAGACCAGGAAAAATCTAAAATGTCCAAAATTTAGGAACATTCCTTCTACTCAGCACCCCTAGGGTTTGGCACTATTCAGAAATGTTTCCCCTTATCTTTCTGGTTTTTATTTATGACCCTCCCCACCCCAAAGGATTCTACTACTTTGGGCTGATTCTTTTGGCACTTTCAACCACTTTCAAATCAGATGTTTGCTGTAGGGAGGTAGGAGGCCTTGCTTCATAAACCATATTGGTTTCCACAGCTGATACCCACAGGGATCTGGCTGATGTTATAGCATCTATGGCAATCCTCAACTCCTGCCACTGAGGAATGCAGTTGGAAGTAGCATACGGCTTAAAGGCCCAATTAGGGCCACCATTCCAGCATTAAACATGAGTAATGAAGTCATGATCCTGGACACTCTAGTAGCAAAGTAGAAAGCAAAGCTATGCCAGCAGAAACAAGAGATATTAGCATAGCAGCATGGACAACCACATCCACAGTATCCATGGAAATCTTGCACCAACACCAGTCACAGCCAGGCAATTTACAGTGACTTCAGGGGTGCTGTGATGCTATCACAGAAGCTGTTCCACCACCACCACCACCCCCCCAGTGCATGAGCATGCTTGCAGGAAGAGATATTTGTGTCTCAGAAGCATCCGTGACTCACTGGTTAGGAGGACAGCAGCTGATCCCTGCAGCCACAGTGGCATCAGCAGGATTTTGGATTTTAAAGCAGCCAAAATACAAAATCGGAAGCAGCCTGAAATCATAACACCTTTTGCCAGAACCAAACAGTGCCACCCCAGTTAAAGCAGGCAGACAGTTTGTATAACCCAGAGTGTAGAAGGCTTGGGTATAGAAACTACAGGACGATGGCCTCGCTGTCCCTTCCTCTGATAGAATGCTTAGTTAATATTCATAACAATGCACATAAAAGATGTGCGTTACTGTCTGCGTAAGGGTGCAGCCATTTTGCAAGGGAGAAAAGATAGCCAATTCTGCTACGAAGAATACACAGCAAAACAGCAAGGACAAAAAAAGAAAGCATTGTGAGCTGCCTGGTTGCCATAGAGTACAAAATAAATGCATTATTTACACTATGGCTTTACAGGGAAGTGGAAAGGGCAGTCTTTGAGTCATTGCTAATTCCTGCAGTTGCAACAGGGGATCAAACTGGCTTCAGTTTAACTCCCAGTATTGGTTGTAGTTTATTGTCAAGTAGTTCATATGTAAACAAGGTCATTAACATGCCGAAATTATTATTTTGCTTTGGGTGTCCCATGCTTACTATAATCAATTGTTCTTTCTCCGTGATAATAACAGCACCAGCATTTGAGATGAGTTTGTTAATGTGAACCAGATTAATTTCACCTTGAGTTCCTATTCTCTTGATCTATAATGGCTTATTCAAAACCTGGCTAGTTCAGAATTTCCTTGTTTTATTATACATTATTTATATCACAGGCATGTAAAGAATCCGCATATAGGGCTCATTCATATGTAACGCTTAGTTCAGTGCTATATGATTGAGTTGGAATGAACCCAAGCAAAACATCTGACCGCGTTCTCCTCTCCTTCTCTCACATGGCAAGGAGGAAGCCTGGTTGGTTGTTAAGTTCAAACCAGGGGATCCGGTTTAAAACAAGCTCTGCTAAGTTTCCAAAGTAGCCAATTTCAGACCATGAATTGTTAAGCTGTCAAGGCCAGGCTGAACACTGATGAGTGGGTAGGGCTGCCATACGTCTGGATTTGTGGGGTGTGGGTGGATGGGGTGTGGGTTGGTGTCTTCCTAAGTTCCTACTTTTTGAAATATGGCAACCCTATCCTATGAGTGGGGCCTCTCTGTTGCTGCAACTGCCTCATTGGGTGCACTCCTAGGAGTAGCTGAGAAATGCAGGACCGATACACACATTTTCCTAACTTGTAGGTGTAGTTTTGACATTCCTTGCCTGACAGTGCCGTGACAGAAGTTGGCTTGTTAAACTAACCAGAGTTTGTTTTAAAACAGGATCCCTGGCTGAAACATAAAGGCACACCAGGATTCTTCAAAATTGAAACTAGACCCTTTCAACATTGTTCTGCTGGCAGCATTGCAGGCGTGCGCAGTTGCACAAGTCCAACGCAGTGCTCATTTTGGCTCATCCACAAAGCACTAAACTTAGAGGGGAACTGCTGCTCTGAGTAGGAGACTTCGGTTCAGAACTCCCAACTTGAAGTGCCATTTCATAAACTAGGCAATGGCTAACCTCGTCACCACCAAGTGCAGACTCAACATGGAGCAGTAGCCAGTATTCACACTTTAATTTTTTAGACGGACACATGAAGCATCTTCGGTGTACATTTAAAAAGACATTGAAATATGTTTCCTAACGTTCTTTTGCACAGGAATGTTTAACATCAGGCAGTATGAAGCACAAATAAACTCAAACCAAAACGTCAAACCAAAATGAACAATATTACAAGATGTGCACTGAGTGAGAGTGGCTGGGCTTTGGCCATTCTTGATCTAATCTTTCTTTGCAGCCGCTTTGTGCAAACTGTTCTGTCACCAGCCCTAGAATAATTTGGAAAATAACCACTTTTTTTTTTTTACTTTTTTGTTTAGTCTAGAGCATCATCATTACCTAACTTGTTACTTGAAGTAGTTTAATTTCATTGCTATCTGTTTTGACAGCTGAATATTATCTTCCTGGTGATCACACTGTACAAAATGGTGAAGCACTCAAACACTTTGAAACCAGACTCTAGCAGGTTGGAAAACATTAAGTAAGTGCTTTGTGTTTGAATCAAGAACTGTGATTATTTTTTCTGATTGTTCCAACTGATTGAAAGCTCCCCCTTTCCATTAGCAACACAAGGCTTTGTTTCCCAGCACCCACAGATGTCAATTAGAAGTAAACAGCACCAATCCTGCTCTCGTCATATTTGTTGCTATAATGATACAGGCAACGCTTGAAATTAAATAACTTCTGCTTGGAACAATGGCCAAGAATTTGTTTTGGTGCATTCATGGAGATTCCTCAGCAATGTAGCAAGTTCATTTGCATTTAAAATGCAGCTCCCAAACGATGTTCCTCTTTGCATGGCTGGTGGTGTTCTGCTGAGTACGTTTCGTTAAATTATTTTCAGATGCTAGTGATTCTCAGCAGTTTCCCCATTCATAATCCCACTCCCCTAAGAGAATTTGCTTCTACTTCTTTTGTTATCTTGAAGATTATCTGTTGCTTTTCATGCAAATTTAACAAATATTTACTTTTATCCTGTGACTACATAAGAATCACAATATTCCCTTTCTTGAAAGTAGCGCAATGGCTTAATATTCTTAATGAGAATCTTACAGTGGTGGATCATGCTTTAGGTCAGAGGTAGGCAAGATAAGATTCCACTGTCCAATTCCAGCCCAAGCATCCATTATGTGGGTAAAGGGAAGGAACAGATTTCTGGGAGGGAAGCCTTTGGGTTGGTTGGGTGGGATAAACACTTTGGACTTACATTGCCTACCCCTGCTTTAGATTATTCTATATTTAGACTGGAATTGTTTTGCCAGACTTAAGAGGGACAGGACTTTTCCCCCCTAATCATAAGCACTCTTACTTGGAGGTCAGATCCACTGACGTCATTCGTGCTCCCAAGTGAAATGTGCTTAGTAGTGGGCTCTTGAATTGTCTTTGAATGCAGAATATGGCAAGGGCAGATTTGCAACAAAGCTAGCATTACAAACTAGAAGTTGCTTAGATAGGTCACAATATCAGCTTCATTGCATGTTGCATGTTAAGAGAGAGAGCTAATCTTTAGCACCTCTCTTTTCTTTCTTTTCTTCCTCTTTCTGTCTTCTCATCCACACCAGTAATTACCGTGTTTGTGATGGCTACTATAATACGGACTTACCTGGGTAAGATAGAACCCTACATTAACAAATTTAAAGCATGACTTTTTAATTATTTTTTTAAAAAAACAAAACTTTACAAATTTGGACAATTTTCTGGATTGTCCGTAATTTTAATTAACAACTTTGGAGATAATCTAATTTGCTAAACTATTTCCAACTATTATATGCTTTTTATTATTTTAAACTGCTTGCGTCTGCACTTTGAATTTTCTAATTTTAACTAATTTTTGTATAAAATTACTAAAAATGCTTTCTTATTAATTTCAATTTAAATTCTGTCTAATGATTTTGTTTCTCTTTTCTGCTTATAATGCTTTCTAGCTATGAAGATAATAAGCCATTTATCAAGTAAGATCATTAGTTAGATGTGGAATGCACTGAATAAACCCCTTTCCCCTTCATTCTGTGCTGTCCTCTGCAATTTCTCCCCCCCCCCCCGAAACTATTCATGACAAGATATCCTTCAAAGACTTTCTTTTGTGATTAAATCCATATATTTGTCACATTTTAGTAAGGCACTTTCATATGAAAGTTAGACTACCTAGTTTAGCAGAGTCTTCAAACTTTAGGTTATCAGCTTTTGATCTGCCATTTAACTTTTGTGTGTTTGTGTTATTTGTGTATGTGTGTGTCAGATGCAAGCACAATTGTTAAAATATGGGCATCCATTAGTGGTTAAGGGAGACTTTCAGATCTCCAAATATACACACATACATACAGATAAAGCAAAGGGGTTTCTGGACCTGGTACTAGAGCATTGCATTTTAAAATAACTACCGCTGCTGTTTTCATTGGAAACGAAAACGGAATTGCTCTTCCTATAATAGATAAAAGGTTAAAGCCAATAATTTATAATTATATATGACTAAAAACCTAGTAAAAATAAATTGCAGCAAGTAAACTTTTAATATGCAATTTTGCAATGTGCATTTTTAAAAAAAAAACAAAACAAAACGGCAGTGTTACTTAAATTGCATTTCTTTTTCAGGTCTTGGGCCCTTGGTGCATTTGCTCTCCTGTGTCTTCTGGGCCTAACATGGTCTTTTGGACTGCTTTATGTCAACGATGAGACCATTGTGATGGCATACCTCTTCACAGTATTTAATTCTTTCCAAGGAATGTTTATTTTCATCTTTCATTGTGCACTCCAAAAGAAAGTGAGTCATTGCACATATACACTTTCTCTGTATCTCCAAAATATTTCCAGTATCTCTTTTTAAACAAGGCATTATATATCAATAGTGCATAGACAGGTGGGACGTAGCGCTCTGTTGTTTAACGTGTGATCCAGCTGCCAACAAAATTGCTGTTAGAAGTCCTGATTGTTAGGTTACTTTACCCATTCTTCTGCATTCTTGCGATACTCCCCCTAGGTGGCAGTGTCACAGACGAAAGTGAACACACGCCAATAATTGGGATTGTCTGGATGCAGTTAGTCCCACGTTACCATGTTTAATGTGGGGCAATCAGAGCAGAATTCTACATGTGTCTGTTCCGAAGATCTGAAATGAGATCAATGGGGCTATTTTCTTACTAATCCTAGTGCCAATGACTTGCAAGGCAAGTTGGGCCATAAACTAGGCATGTAAATGTACCTATCTTTAAAAAAAGCTTCAAAGCCACTTAAGAACATGGCCATAGCAGTGGGGGGGGCAGCCGCCCTCCCAAATCAAATAAATCAATAAAAATACATAACTAAAAGAGGTTTTCCCCACTAGCATGAAGCCTGGCTATGCCCACGCTTAAGAAAGCAAATAAATAAATAAATGGAATCAGAAACCATTCTAAAAATGGATGGGTTTTGTTGTTCAGCAAACATTTATGGCCTCTGTTATGCAACATGGAACAAATAAGTATATTGTGTTTAACTATTAAACCAGGGCAACTGCAGTTCTTCTCCCCTGAAAAATATTGGTGGATGGGGAGACACTGTTAGCCATTGATCAACCCCTGTAGCACATCTTTCTTTTCATTTGTGATTTTTCTGGCTGATGGTAGATTTGTTCATTATGAGGTGAAGCTTTTAGCAAAAGTTGATCCCCAGCAGGGCTCTTTTCTTTCCATCCTCCAAGAGCAGGATTGTACTTAGATATAGGTAAAATACTATTTATAATCAGCATTTTAAAGAGAACTGTGAAAATCAAATTACTGTTCACACATTGGGATCCCTGATTCATAGGACATTTCATTAATTTGAGATCATTGGATAAAAGGCATGCTGATTATTGGCTGCTAGTTTGATAAGAGTTGAATCAGAAGTAGCCTTTTGTATTTGAAATGAAGTTGGCATTTCATTATTATTATTATTTTTACAAGTGGTATACTCTCCAGTTTGAGTGTGGCTGCTATGATACAGGCAAAGTGATTTGCGTCATGAAATAGGGAATTGCCAGTTGGGCAGTAGGTATTTCCTCTGATTTAGAGGAATGGAATGAATATTTGAAACATTTTAAAATGAAAATAGTCAAGATACAAATGCTTCCTAGACTAGGCTATTATAAAACAATGTTGTTGTTGTTTTAAAAAACCCCAATAACATCAAAAGGCACATTGCCTTTATTCCTTATTCGAATTATGTATTGTTTTTATACTATGTTGCAGTAGTCAGAAGCAATATTAAGTGCCAGTTGAGCGTGGAAAAAGCTTAACCTTCGCACAAGATGTTTCATACCTGCAAGAAGCATTCAGGCTGTCGTTTAAGCTTTAAAAAGTTTCAGTGTCTTTCCCTGGATATCATTCTACTTCTGTATACATAGCTAATGTGTTCTTTTTATTCTGTTATTACTAGTTGGCCACTAAATTGAACAGAGAAATAGAATTGTGAAAGTGAAAACTATTATGTTTCTAGTCCTGACAAGATGATAGTGCTGTTACTTCCTTCAGTTTTGAACAAGCTGTAATTTAGAAATAATGACAGTGGAATGTGCTGCACTGACAGATAATGTACATTCACAGCAGTATAGACATTAGGCAAAAATCAGCCCCAGGGGGTGGTATTTGGGAGGCAGGGGGAATTAAAAAGACGGTGGCAGTCTCTGGTCACACACACACACACACACACACACACACACACACATTTTGCAGCTTATATAGGAAACCCATACTATGCCCATTCTCATCCCTGGCCTAAATTTCTAAGGCCGTTAAAATCTTTCAGGCTGTAATCCTATATAAACCTGAGAGTAAGCTCCATTTAAACTGAATTGGACTTGTTTCTGACTTGACATACATAGTATTAATCTTATTTCCCTGGGGGTATTAGCATCATTCACTTAGCTTTACATTTTTGTGAACTTAATCACATTAGACATTGAAATACAACTTTATTTTGTGCCGTCCAAATAAATTCAATCCCAAATATGTATCCTTGAAATTAGCAGTGTAGCTCCCAGTAGTGGTCAGTGGGGGTGGCAGCACTTACCTAATCTCCCATCACCTAGGTTTACTGTGGAGGAGCGAGTGAGGTGGGCATGATGCAAATGCACCAGTGGGAGCACCAGATTGGCTCCACATTTGCATTTGCACCATGGAAACCTCACCGCTGGGCTTCCCATAAACCTCGGCTGCACTGGTGATGTTATTGTTCCATTTCCCAAGCCACTACAACTATGGTGCCCAGCTGTCTTCAATGCTCTCGTTCCACTTTGTTAACCAATAGAGTTGCTTGGCACAGACTTACTTCAAGCCGTAAGTGGTCACACCAGACTATGTCTGGAATTGTTTGCAGTGTACTGGGAGAGCCAGTCGAGACGCAACCTCCACCTGGTCATGGTTCGAAGCCACACTGGAATGTGAATCATGGGGCACATTTTGTCTATGATTTCCTTCTACCTGCAGTTCCCCAACTAGGAAGATAACTAGAGGCATAATTGCAAGGCGTAAGAGAGGCGAGGATTTTGTGCTTCACTGACATGCTTTTAATTTTGTAAAAATTTAATACATTTTTCTTAATTTTCTTGGAAATATAAAATTGGCCCTGTTTCAGAAGGCCTTGTTTACCTTTGCTGTCTGCCTCAGATCTCAGGAGCAGGTAGGCTAGAAATATACAGATAGATACATACAGAAATAGATTATTTAAAAATGAAAGCATGAATATTTATGAGCATCGTTGTTAACATACAGGTGCGTAAGGAGTACGGCAAGTGCTTCAGACATTCGTATTGCTGTGGAGGATTGCCAACAGAGAGCCCACACAGTTCAGTAAAGGCATCGACTACAAGAACTAGTGCTCGCTATTCCTCTGGCACTCAGGTAACAAACATTTTGACAGAACCTTTTAATGACAGCATCTTTTAATTAACCTTGCTTATAAAAAGCCCGCTGAGATGCGTTCCATTCAGATGCACTAATTGTGTTCTCATTATAACAGCCTTGATGACAATTGCATGCTTTTTTTATATATTCTGGGCCTGATTCTAAACATTCCTTCAAGGTTGAGCTTCATAGTAGTTATTTATTTTTTAGTTTTTTTTAAAAAAGAAGACACTAACAACAAACTCTCTTATTGGTCCATAAGCAGGGTTAGAGCTTACTTATGGCCAGAAAGTGGCCAAGAGATGTGATTTTTAATAGCATGTATAGTCAGCAGTAAGTCTGAGACATGCTTAATATAAATCAGTTCAGGAGACTACATGTTTCACGAATGACTTTCCATTTTACAAAGGTAAATATAACCATTTTCAGGAAGTTTTCCTGTATGCGTAATAATACTACAAGTAGAGAAAGATAATAGCCTGATTGGACTGCCTGTTTGATCAGTGACACTAAACATAAATACATTGTTACCATTCCTTTGAAAAAGAAGTCCAAACATTTGCTTTCTGCTAAATTTATTTATTTTTAATGCAACTAAAGAAGCAACCAACAAATGCATTCAACCTCACTTTTCTTTATGTAGCCTAGGCCAGTTCCCTTATCAAAATGCTGCAGCTAAAACAATGCCAGAGCTCAGCTAAAAGAACGTGCATTAGATGACTTTCCAGTCTTAAAAATTAAGTGCATCACTTCCCTCTACACTTTGAGACTGAAGTTGTTGCAACTCAGCCTGGGCACAAGACTGTCCAGCACCAAGTGCTCAGGCTGAAGAGAAAGATACCCAGCAGCATGAACCAGCTGTTGTCCTAAGTGGCCACCAAAGAACCAGAAACTAGTTTGAAGCCAAGCGTACCACAGCCAGTTCCATACTCCTCTCCAATACTTTGGTCGTAAGAACATGCATCGCGGCAGGCATGACAGAGAAGTTGGTTAACAGTGCAATTCTGTGCATGCTGACTTGCAAGTAAGCCCCACTGTGTTCACTGGGTCTTACTCCAAGGTACGCTTCCGTAGGATTGTAGCTAAATGTGCCAGGTTGCCATGTAAGATGTGACAACTATGCCCTATTTCTTCCATTAACAGAGCCGAATAAGGAGGATGTGGAATGACACTGTGAGAAAACAATCTGAATCATCCTTTATCTCAGGTGATATCAATAGCACTTCAACACTTAATCAAGGTCAGTTGCTGGACACATCACACTCTAGTTTTGTTCTTTCGGCGGTATTTTTTTCAAATAAGAATTTAGGAGAATTGGGTTGCAGTAAATAAATCAAATAAGCAGATGTGCTCTGGGGTAGGTAGGTTAAATATCTCAGCATTGGAATGGAATCACACACACACACACACACACACGTATAAAATTATAGCTCAACTCAGTCTTGAACACATTTAAAACTTAGTTCCCTCATGCTCTTTGCTCAGGATTGAATCTGACATTCTTATTCATGGAAATCGTATTTAAATAAGTCTCATCAATAATTTAAACATAAAAGCAAAGAACATAATTTTAAACTTTTGCTAACCTTTGTAGTCTAAAACTGAAACAGAACTATACCAGCACAGTGACATTGTAAATGCATAAGATTTCCATATGCGGACATTTTGCCTGTGAAATCAAATTGACATCAGCTCTATACAAAAGACATCTGCAAATAGGGTTTTCCCCACAGTATAGTTTTGATCATATCTGTAACGTACAGCATTTGTCTGCCACATGACAACCTGAAAAGAAGGAAGGGAGGGGAAAGCCACAGAACAGACTTAAGATGTCTGGTCACAGTTTTATCACTATAATTCAGATTGAATGTGCTCATGCATTGAAAACTCTTCACAGAAGTATACTAAATGATTATGAAGGCTACCTATGCCATCTCCAGCAGTAAACTAACCAAAGCTTCTCATCCAAATCTTAATATATTAATAGACACTTTATCAAAAAATACTAATGTACAACTCTGTACCCCCCAAAATCTCAATCCAAAACCTGCAGTATTTATCTATTTTGTTAAAATCCAAATTGAGTTTATAGAGAGGTCTTTCCTGGTGGTTTGTCGTAACAAAAAAGAAAAAAGCCCAATAAATCTATGTTGATCCACAAGAAAATTCCAAAATCCACAGTTGATGTTGTTAGCTATAAGGCATGCATCTGGAGTCTTGATGGATGTTTCAGTTCCTTTATTAGGACCAACTAAAATGTCAGAAAATAGTGTGCAAGCTTTCGTATTGCTCAGACTCTTCAACAGGACAAAAGTTACACAATGCAGGGAGTGTGGGCAAAGTGGGACAGATATGGAAATCCACCTTTGGAATAAATCTAGATCTGCTACCCCCAGCCTAGCGCTGTCCAGATGTTTTAAACTAACCATCAGCCCTTCGGCCACAGCCAGCTTTTCCGGCAAATTGAAAATGCTGCTAGGGTAGGGGACTACTGTGATTTTAACAAGGAAAAAAAAAAACCCAATTACAGCCTCCCTCTCTCCAGAGGAAGTAACCTCTTATCTAGGCTGTTACCACGTTTTTCTGAATGCTGTATCCCCCTGATGCCACAATAGAAAGTTTCCATTCCTTCAGGGATTGGTGTTGGGGTAGGGAAGCCAGAATGTTTTTTGTTCAAAATCATGGTACAACCAAGCTCAAATGCTTCTTTCTCTGTAAAGAAATAGGAAATGGATGTAGAATAGCTGCTGGCTGACATTTATCCCTGGCAAACAACATTTGCATAGGCCCCAAGCCAGATTTTTATTATTTTAAATGGCGTGTGAATAGAACATATAGCACTTCTTTTTGTTGGAAGAAGTAGAAAATCGTCCATTGTCTGACTGGTTGTACTGCCAGGATTTCCTCCAGTTTCCTTGCAATTCTAGGGTCTGCTGTATTGAGCTAGCTAGTTGGGCACAATCTTTAAGAGAAAACAGCAAATCCCATTTGGAAGCATCCACTAATTTCCATGAGCTTTTGTGCACTGGGACTTTCCCTATGAAATGTGCTCTGAACTTCTAGGTAGCCAGTGCTGCATTTTTCAGTTAATAATAATAATAATAAAGACCATGACCTTTGAGTTCTCAGAGCCAACACACTAGAGTTAGAGAATCGTTAGTCTTTCCGCCACAGCGCAGAAATTAAGACAGAGGTGGGGAATTATGGTAATTAGCTGAAATTGCCATGTGGTGTAAAGTTTGCAATGTACAGCATAGGGGAAGATTCTTTGAATTGCACTTTCTTGTATTTAGATTGCATCTTTTTTTTAAAAAATGTGAAAATCAAATAAATGAAACCAAACACCAAATAAGATTAACATAATCTGTCAGTAAAGCAATTCCCTGAACTGCAGGATTTTTGCTACCTACAGTAATAATATTTTGAGTAGTGATAAAGGCATTAATATTTAAAATGTAATATCTGCTGCTATTGCCACAATGAGAACCTAATCAATTTAAATTTTGTATGTAAATTTTTTGGCTGCTCTCTAGCTCATTCTGGACATGTAATATATTCAGACAACATCCACCTCTCCTACCCACTGTCACACTGCTCAACAGAACGGCACTTTCGCCTTGCTTGTGTATATATGATGCATTTGGGCCCACAAAGACTGCACTATAATTCCATCTCCCCTGACAACTGTATTAATTTAAGATACCCAAGATCAATATGGGTTTTCAAATGCCTAGTTTTTAACAAATTGCTTAGAAACTTTCTCTGCTTCTTTAGAGGGCATATGCAAAAAGTGTTGATGCATTGGGATTGAAATTGCAGAAATAAGCTGTTTGCTCTAGCTTTCAGTGTGTTCATTTAAGATTATTGTTGCAGGGAGGACAGACATAACTTAAACATAACTCACTTAAAAATCCTAACAGATAGCGTTGCAGCATGAATCCGTTTCTCCCGTAAGAATATTTGCCCTCAACTCCAACCCCCCACCCCCTCCATGCCTCCCCTTAAGCATGCGCTCCTTTGCATATAACAAGAAAGGTTTCATGCAGCTTGCCATCACTTACCTTTGGCTGAAGAGGTTGTTTTTCACTTGCTCCCCCCCCCCCCCCGGCTAAGTTAGTAATAAACCCTGTAGGTTTCCGAGATTGACCGGCGTGGCTCTAAATTAACACAATTTTGATTTCTCTATTACGGTGCCTATTACCCATGCTTAAGGTTGGAGACATTAAGCTGTAACATCTTGAAATAGAACATTGGTCTTTGCGTTTAATTGCTATTCTTGTTTTAACAGTGATTTTGTATAAATTAGCAAATGTCATTCTTAGCAGGTGTTTACTTTGGGGATTTGGCCAGCACCTGTGAATTACTGAAATCTAACTACATTTTCCCTCTCGTCCTTCAAATTAGTAGTTCAAATACAGTCAGAAATGTTCGGCTGAATCAAATTTGACAAGATATACACGACTCATGATGACATTTTTGTAAAAATATATATATACTTTATTGGAACTGTCAGAATCAAATTAAGGAGCTGATGTCTCTCTTTCTGTTTCTTTGCTTTAGGAATGACTGGCAATTACCTACTAACAAATCCTCTTCTTCGACCACACGGCACTAACAATCCTTATAACACATTGCTCGCTGAAACTGTTGTATGTAATGCCCCTTCAGCTCCTGTGTTTAACTCACCAGGTGTGCCCACACTTTGGGATATGTTGCTTTTGCTTTTGTTTCTTGATGGTATTTTGCTCAGAGCCTCCGTCGGTTAATTTGGCCGGGGACCTAGAACTGCCGTCCCTATATTTCTCTCTCTCCGTCGAGAAGTACTGCTGATAACGCCAGGCTTGTAAAACTGCACTATATTATAGTGATAATGCCTTTGCCATAATAGTATTTGCCAATAATCCTCCCATGTTTTTAACACAGGTGGCATAAATCTTAATATACTATTACAGGACTGACACTCCATGGTCCGAGAGCCCATCTTCAAGATATATATCACTTAGAGGTATCATGTCTATGCAATATAAAATTAATCTGAAGCTTGCTTAGAAACAATCTGCTTACGGAGTCGATCAGACAATTAAACGCACAAAGAGGCATATTGACACCCGGATCGTCCTGGTGTGGGAAACTGAATCCGGAGTCATATTAAGAAGCAAACTATAGTATAGTGCAGCTTTATAGGAACTCCTCCCTTTGACTAGAATTAGAAGAACATTGTTTATGTGGGATGCACAGTCTGATCCTAAGACGTATTTGCTGCACCAGCAACTATGTGCTTAGGATGGGGCATACCTCCTGCTCTGCTACGAGCAACTGTCTCCTAACTTGACACTGCTCTGATGCATTATTTAGTTGCCAGTACATTAATTCAGCGCTACGGGCAGCCATGGTAGCATCAGGATGTCAAGGCTTTATTACTAACCCTACCTTTGTTATACTATACTATCCAACTGCTTTTCTTAACTTCTGAGCCAGTTCAAAAATTAATGCATCTTTATTAATTATTAGTGGAATAAGCCATCAAATATACTAGCCTCGAATGTAATTGAAATTCTGTGTTAAGAATTTTATACTTTGTTATATATATCTATATATAAAAAGCTGTTGTTACATGTCAAAGTTCCTTATTCTTTAAAACTGAACTGCAGTTTCTATGTTCATTCTCGTGTTTTCTTACTTTCCTTATGCTTTCCTCTAGCAACCTACAGAGAGACAAGTATGGGAGTAAAACTTAACTTTGCCTATCAAATGTAAATTTTTTCAGCATGATTTTTAATGGGCACAATTAAAATATAACTAGCGGTCATGAAGTAGACTCAGCGGGCAAGTGGTTCACAATTTGCAAATGAAATATTTCCACGCTCAAACAGTACATGTGTACTGCTTTTCGGAGAACAATCTAAAAAATAATAATCAAAAATCAAATCACAAGAGGTCTGTAGCAAGCCCTATTGGTAACTTATGATATCCAATGCTGAAATAATTTGCTGCTTAAAACCAGAGCACAGTTGAGCAGAAATGCTTAATAATTGACTTAACATTTCCACATTCCCACAGTAATCTTGCTACAGGCTATGAAAGACTTCAAGTGAATTACCTGATCACGGGCAACTAAACTTGCCTCTTTAAAACTGGTTGAAGTACATTCAAGTGTGCTTAACTCTGCAGTATATCATAGAAAATTCATTTTGGATTATTAAATATGCTTCAATATCTCTTTAATAGAGGATAAAGTATTAGATTATTAAAAAGAGAGAAAGAGAGAGAGAATGCCTTCAGAGGGGAAATTAATGCCGGCATGTGGTCCAAGTGTTGCCTCTCTCTTATAAATGCCATATGTTTCATATGGATAAAGCTTTTGCAAGAAAGATCTAGGAACATATATGAAAATACCCAGCTACAAAAGTTGTTTAATCAAAGCCTAGAGAGGCTTTCAAAGAACTGCTATCCTTTTAACTAATTCAGTACGCATGGATGGCTAGAACAACACAATACAAGATTAGCTGCAGTTATTCCACTTCAAAAAAAAAGAAAAGAAGAAGTATTCTTTGACCAAAGAAAAGTCACTTTTGGGCATCAACCCAATCTTTCTATCTTTATAGAAGCAACTTGAATTTTCTTGCTTAAGCTGCAGCTTTAAGTGCAGTCTGAAAGTAAAACGGGAAACGTTCTTAGAGGCACACACAATCTTTTATTTCTCTGTAACAACTCCAAGCCTTGCATGTGATGCAGCAGCCTCACAGTGGTCAGTTCCATTCCAACAACCGTATTTCATGCTTTCTTAACCCCCCCCCCTCCAAACATTGCTCTTGAATTCTAAAAGCGATTCTTCTAAAAGTTCACTAACAAACCATTTAACTTTATCCATGATACATTCCATTCAGTTTCTTTCATAGCTTTCTTTTTCTTCTTTGCCTGGGAAGCACTGTGATGTCTTAGTTTACATGTCTTTTGTGTCTCCAGAAAAAATGGAATTTCTTTGTATAGAAAAAGAGCATGTCGCCATAAAATTCCAGTCGCCCCCCCCTTCTTTCCAAAACTTCTTTTCATCTTTCCCACAGATGTATCCAATTTCTCCATTTCTCCAGCAGTTGAAAGATATCGGCCCTGGCTGATAATCTCCTCCCATTCCACAGCTAATATCTCTTCTTTGGTTAATTTCTGTGACCCATGCTTAGAGAAACCCTTGACATTTCTGCTTTTGACTTCCATACGCCCATAATGTCTGTGGGCCTAACTCTTTAACAGACTATGCTGGTTCATTCAGTGCTGTCACTGTGACTGATGCAAGCTGCAGGCGAACTTTGACCTCCTGAAGCCTGGCACCGTTGCTGGCGGAGAGAATATTAAAACGCAACCAAAAATTAAAAATGAACAAAACAAAAATCATATTGGGGGAAAAAAAGAGAGCTGTTATTGCTAGTAATCTAATTTGCTGAACCCTTGCTCTGACTAAGTTGCTGAGAAGCTCAGTAATTCTTCATCATGTTACAATAAATCATTTTACTTTCTTTTATATATCAGCTACTCTTAGGCCAGATAGCCTGAGCAGACAGACATGATGTGAGTTGTCCAAAGTGAGTCATTCCACCTGCTGTCTTCCGTGTTGTTGGATGCTGCTTGTGGGCCTCAATCCCTGTTAGTGTGAGAGGTGGCTGTCTGTGCTTAACATGAAATCTATGTACTTGTCCATTTTTTTCCATTCTTTTCTTTACTCCATCTTCAGATAAATAAATAAAAACCACACACACGAGAGGAAATGTTAGAAATGCTATATATTAAAATAGTTGCTTGCCAGTTACGTGGGTTTATTGTTACACATTTGCCTTCTGTTTCGTATGTGACCTGATTCCTTTTTTTTCTTTTTTAATTTAGTGTTGTTTAGGACAAATTATGTTGCGTTCATCTCTCCCCCCCCCCCCGAATCATGGTGTTGCACTAAAACTATAAATGTTGATGAATAAATTGCTTTGCATTACATATGCAAGCGCATGGAGTGACCATTCTTTTCCTTGAGGGAAGAGCTATACAACTGGGTGCTAAATTGTTGCATTTGAACCTTTTCCATTTGTTTTCAAATTCCTAAATTCAAAGTATCATTGACGCTCCACGGAAAAGCAGTATTACTCTGTAAAATTCTCTCTCTCTTCTATAAGGTGCGTAACTCCTTACACTTTGGGGGAAGTCCCGTCCCCCTCACGTTCCTCGAGTCTTACTTTCAAGTACAACTTTGTCCTGAACCACATTAAAGACCTTTATAGAATAAGAACGTTGGGCTCTGGTGTCGGCAATAACCCGAAGATGTCCCTTTTCTGTTTCAGGACATTCACTGAACAATGCCAGGGATACAAGTGCCATGGATACTCTACCGCTAAATGGTAATTTCAACAACAGCTACTCTTTACGCAACGGAGACTACAACGACAGCGTGCAAGTTGTAGACTGTGGGCTAAGCCTGAATGACACCGCCTTTGAGAAAATGATCATTTCGGAATTAGTACACAACAACCTGCGGGGCAGCAGCAAGAACCACAACCTAGAGCGCACATTGCCAATCAAAGCTGTGATCGGCGGGAGCAGTAGCGAAGACGACGCCATTGTAGCAGATGCTTCGTCTCTGATGCACAGTGATAACGCCGGCCTGGAGCTGCACCAAAAGGAACTTGAGGCGCCTCTGATTCCCCAACGGACTCACTCCCTTCTGTACCAGCCACAGAAGAAAGTGAAGACGGAAGGAACAGACAGCTACGTGTCCCAGCTGACGGCTGAAGTTGAAGACCACCTCCAGTCGCCCAACAGAGACTCTCTGTACACAAGCATGCCCAACCTCAGAGACTCTCCTTACCCGGAGAGCAGTCCCGACATCGAGGAAGACCTCTCTCCCTCCAGGAGGAGCGAGAATGAGGACATTTACTACAAGAGCATGCCAAACCTTGGAGCTGGCCATCAGCTTCAGATGTACTATCAAATCAGCAGGGGCAATAGTGACGGCTATATAATTCCCATTAACAAGGAAGGATGTATTCCGGAAGGGGACGTTAGGGAAGGACAAATGCAACTAGTGACAAGCCTTTAATAGTGTAGCAAAGGAATACTGAAGGCCACATTGCAAGTATTAAACAGACTTAATTGGCCCCATGCAGGCTCCCTCATATCTGCTCGAAGCGACAATTTCTGTTGTCCCTGTGGTTTCTCCCGTGTAAAGGAGACGACTGGACCTTGCAGTTCTGTGAATTTTTATAAAACAAAGCTTTGTATATACACAGAGTATACTAAAAGAATTATTTGTTACAAACAGAAAAAAAGAGATACCATCAAGGTATTTTAAGATATCTTGCTGCTGACGTAAAAGAGATTGTGAAATACACACACACACACACACACACACACACGCCGTTCCAGCCATTTTACTGCAGCAGTTTGTGAACTAAATTTGTAAATATGGCTGCATCATTTTTTGTAGGCCTGCATTGTATTATATACAAGACGTAGGCGCTAAAATCCTGTGGGACAAATTTACTGTACCTTACTATTCCTGACAAGACTTGCAAAAAGCAGGAGAGAGATTCTGCATCAGTTTGCGGTTCACTGCAAATCTTTCCCATAAAGGTAAAGATTGAAAACCTGTCTAACCACTAGCAATCAAGCCACAGGCCTTATTTCATATATTTCCTCAACTGTACAATGAACTGTTCTCATGAAAAAAAAAAATGGCTAAAGAAATTATATTTTGTTCTATTGCTAGGGTTAAATAAATAAATAAATACATTTGTGTCCAAACAGAAATATAATTGTCATTAAAATAATTTTAAAGAGTTTGAAGAAAATATTGTGAAAACGCTCTTGGTTGCACATATGCTACAAGCTGTCCGTCCCGTCCCCCCCCCCCCCGGCCCCCTTTTACACTTGGTTCATAGTAGCATAATATGTTTTAAAAGTTCTATCCATTTTCACTTCTTTTTCACTGTAAACAGTGCTCTGCTTTGACGTTAGTATTTCTTCTTATGTTTTAAATTTCTTATTGCCAAAAGAACATATATATTTTTTCCGGGCAGAATTCTTTTAGACGCCAATTAATTTCATGCCTTGCACACTATGAAATTTGGGTTGTTGTTGTGTTTTTTTAAAAAAGAAAAATCTATATCAGGTTATAAATCACTTCCCTTTTCATTCTTTTAACTTTGAGGAAGGCTGAAAGGAAGGGAAGTGGCCAAAGGGACAGACATACTAGTGAATCTCAAACAAACTAATGAATTAAAGGTGCCTGACCTTTTCAAGCTAAGAGAAAACATAAATACTCTTCCATATTCCTCCTGCCTATATTTAGTAATTAATTTATTTTATGATAAAAGATCTAATTAAATGTACATTGTTTCAGGTTTTTTTTGCTTTTTTTTCAATCCCTTTGTGTAAACCTGTTAATAATGAGCCCATCACTAATATCCAATGTAAAGTTTAACACCTGTTTGACAGTAAATAAATGTGAATTTTTTTTCCAAATAGGTAAAACGCTCTTTCTTACATATGAGTCATAAGCTCGATTATTCACCGTGTGAGCTGGCTAAATTCAGCTTAGCATCACTCCCTTACAGTTCTCAATTTATATGGAGAGGTCTGTTGTAGGAGCTGCCTATATATCTCTATTGAATAGAGGTCATTGCTGCTACTTGATATTCTAGTCATAGTCACATATGATCAAGATCAGAAACATGAGCTCTGTTACAAAAGTGTTCGGCAGCCTCCTCCATTTACATAACAGATTTTTAAAAAATTCAAATAGGAATATGATTTATTAAAAATAAAAAAGGATGCAAACTCTGCAGTCATATTTCAGGCAACTGTAATTATATGGCTATAATTAGTGATAAAGATAAGCTCTTGTCGCAGGGAGAGAAAAAATACTAATATTGCAGCATTTATAGGAGTGCCGTGAATATTCAGGGCGTTGCAAAATATGGTAAATCACAACAGTCTTTTGTGATATGCAAATTAGCGTTTCTGTTATTACTACTATTAGCAGATGGGGAATCGAGGCAGGAAGCTGATACTTTGCCCAAAGCTTTATAGCATGAAGCGGGATTTAATTTCAGACGCACTACTTTGGAACTGTCTGTTCATTCCTTTTCACTAAATTGCCCATAGATTACTCGAGATTCCGGGTTCTCATTTGCAAAAGCTTGGATTTAAATATTATACTGATTTTTTGCTAAATTGTTGCATTCTTCCCACCCTGCTCACCACTTTTGTTGTTGCAACCCCGACTGTTAGAAAAATCAAATTCACACAGGTACTTTTATATATTCATTTTGCCAGCATTTCCCTTAATTACAGCTATTTGGTACAATCCACCAGGAAGTTCTGCAGAAGCGCCGTTGGCTTGTGTTCCTCAACTTCCCAATGGCCTTTACATATTGATTAATGGGATTTCATCAAAAGAAAGCTTTTGTGATTTATAGCTGCTATGCATGCCTAAGGAAGGACCAGCAAATGCACATTGAGTTTTATCATAAGTTAGGGGTTCCCCCATGATTGCTTCAGATCAGAATGACTTCCTAAGCTCACCTGGCCTTAATTTCTTTGCAAGGAAAGCACCCTCCTTGATCCTTACGTCTGTGTGCACTTCATAGTCAAAGTACTTGGTGGCTATATGGGGTAAACCATGGGTAGGTAAACTAATGCCTGGGGGCCAGATCCGGCCCAATTGCCTTCTAAATCCGGCCCGCGGACAGTCCGGGAATAAGTGTGTTTTTACATGAATAGAATGTGTCCTTTTATTTAAAATGCATCTCTGAGTTATTTGTGGGGCATAGGAATTAGTTCATTTTTCCCCCTTTCAAAATATAGTCCGGCCCCCCACAAGCTCTGAGGGACAGTGGACCGGCCCCCTGCTGAAAAAGTTTGCTGACCCCTGGGGTAAACCATAAATATGGGTCATAAGCTAGAATTACGACACAGCTGTCATCTGTGCTTAAGGGCCCGGGAATCATTAGTATCCAAAGCATCTTATATGAACATCTTTGTTGGGAGGACAACCAGTTGTCCAAGTCTTTCTTCATTATGATAAAGTCTTTCTGTAGATGCAACCTATGGCTATTAAGTTTTGCCATATTGTGGTATGTGGGGAATGCAATTGGTAGCGCATTGTTTGAGCGTTAGCGCAGAATGTTAGAGGCACATGAAGCAGTTAGCAGATCTGGTCCTGTGAACTGACCAGAATGAATTCTCATAAGTCATGTGTTGCAAGGTGCCCTGAGCTGTTTGGGGGTAACAACAAAGTCCAGCTAATAAATAAAGTGTACTTACATCATATACAACTGGTTTCCATGAGCCTACAAAAGAGAGAAAAAAGACCGTTCATTCAAATCTTCACCGCTGCTGTACCAGTCAATACCAACTGACAACGAAAGAACTATGTAAAGGAAGTGAGCAGATAAAGGCTTGAGAATTATACAATTCTTTTGTTAGCTGTTTCTTATTACGACAATTGCTATTAATTATGTAGAGAAATTATCAATATATATGATGCTAAACAAGATTAAGTTAAACATCCGTGCTAGAAGCTAGATGAACAAAAAAGAACAGAAAAGGAAGAGTGGAAAAGACAGATGGAAACAGATTAGACCAAACAGAATTTACAGGCATATTTAATTCATAAGAGTTGCGTTCGTTTGGTGATCACTTATTTAATGCTCTATTATTCATTGATTGTTTAGGATGCTAACTAACTGAATAGTTTCTCTCTTTTTGCTGCCTTTGTTATAAAGAAATCTGCAGTTAGTCTGATGTGCTTAAAATAATACAACATTCTTATTGTTATTGTTTTTTAATTACACAAACCACCATGGATAAATAGTGCGAGAAAATGGCTCTGCTATAGTTTTTGCAGAATTTATTTATTGCCATGGGGCTGGGATGAGTACTCCGGCGTTACAAGGAAATTCGGAACTAAACAAAATGCTCAACTAAAATTCAGAAAATGGTAAGGAAATGATATATTGCTTTGCTTGGTGTGTGTGGGTGTGTGGTTTGTAAAAACCTAGCATTCAACGCTTGCAAGAGCGCTGTAACAAAGAGGGAGTATGCATCCACAAGGAATCATTGTAGTTAAAGGACGAGGACATCCAGCTACTCCTTGCTAATGACTTTGACATTAGTTCGAGATCTTGTTTGTAATCTATGAAATGTATTTGTCACCTTTTAAAGAAAAGAAAAAAGCATCCATGGAACGGAACCTTATTCTGAAGGCAAAACTCTTAATAGCCACAGCATATCTCGAATTGGGGGAATCTTAACCAGGATCATTTAACTTAGTGGGAAGACAAGGAAAACTAAGTTATGTAGCAACATTGCATAAAAACAAACAATAAATGCAGCATGGAGGCAGGAAGACTATAGCTGGTTGTCATCTCAAGAATCGGAAGGGTGGAAATGAACCACACTGTAGCTGGAGTCACATGGCAGTTTATTTCCTTTTCATAACTTTTCCTTAACTTAAGTTCCACATTATATTTGAGCTTTCAGATGATGTGCTCACTTCCACGTTACTTGCTTCTTGGGGGGGGGGGTTGCAAATAGTATGAAAATGAGTGCTACGCTTGCAATATATTCCACATTAGTTCCCAAAATGCCTTTCACTGTGTGTGAAGGCTCAAATACAACATGAAAATTAACAGTTAGGGAAGCATTGTGAAAATGGAATAAACTTCCATCTGACTACAGCTTGTGTCCTCTCCGAGCTCCTTGCCTACCTCACCCTGCCATTGCTTGGTTGGGGAACAGTATTTCACAGGCTTTGTTTCCGCCTCTTGCTTGCACCCACACAAGGCGGCAGGCAAACGCAACTCAATGCTCCCCCAGTAATTTCCACCGCCCAGGCTTTGCCAAGCCAGTAATGGGCCCTTTCTCTTCAGGGCAGGCTGGCCATGGATATAGAAGGCTGTTCGGTACAAAGACAAAATATTGCGCGGCACTTCACCTTTCCCTACCTCAAGTCTGTGTAAGATTAAATGAGCTATGAATTTTAAGGTACTTTTATGCTATAGTGTGTCGTAGAAGTTTCAAATATTTTGTTTTTAAAGGTATTTTATGCATGCCAAAGTATGCCAACATCCCTTTTGACTGTATTACGTCTCTGCTTCTTTTCAAACACTGACCCTAACAACCATTATGGACAGGCCACTATCCCAATCGAACAATGGGCTAATATTGAAAGATCGGAACATCTACTTTTTCTCCTTGGCTTAATTGCCTGAAGGAGGTTTTTGTTGATTGGGTTTCTGTTAAACTGCAGTAACTCTGGATTGGCTGCTCATCTCATTAGCTGCTGGTTTTGTTCTTTTACCTGTGATTATATTCAGGTCTTTAATTGGAAGACACCGTAAGGAAGTTTACTCCTAAAAGATGGCACATTAATATTTTAATAAACAGGCAATAACAGAGGAGCTGCCATAGACCAGGATAGACTCATTCTCCATCTACCCTGATATTATCTACTCTGACTGGCAGCAGCTATCTAGGGCGGCCTTCTCCAACTTTGTTTCCTCCAGATTTTCTGGATTCCCAAACCCCATCCACCCCTGCATGGTCAGTGGTAAGGAATGATGGACGTCATCAGATATATCAGGAGGGTACCAGCTTGGGAAAGGCTTTAGTAGGGTTGCAGGTATGGTTTGCCTTTCTCACCCGCTACCTGGTCCTTACACTGAGAACTCCAGCTATTGAACCAGGTATTTTTCTGTCTACCATTGAGCGAAAAAGCCTGTTCAAAAGCCCGCTGTGCAAAAGTATTCGTTTTACTACAGGCATAATTCTACCTGCTTTGGAGAAACAGAAAGATCTGACCTTGACCTCATGGAAACCCTGAGAAAGATGTCTTTGTTTGCTTAAAAAATTGCCTTTTAATGCGGCTTTAGTGCCTACATTAGTGACACACAGATTGCTTTCAGTGTGCTATGCAAGATTGCTTGCCATTTATTTGGAATAGCATTCTTCATCCATTTCTATTTTCATAGTGTTAAAAGCCTGCACCTTGTGTGGCAATCGGTCATTAGCGATTTTTGAATGAAACTTTACAAGACACGTCTTGCAGGAATTCTATAGACAGTCCTAGCTGTAAGCTTTCTTAATGGAGTCGAACACTTCATTCCCCACCTGCACAGTGGAGGTAACATCTGTTTATAACCTCGACTTGGCGGATGATTATTGCACTTTTACACCCTGATGCAAACTGGAGAAAGCAGTTGCCAAGGAGGCAGAAGCCTATTTCTGACCCATTCTAGTAAATGCTGTGAGAATGGTAGGCAGCAGTATGGGCACCCCAAAGAACACAAGCAGTGGTGGTGGTTTGTCCCCATTGGGACTGGTAGGGTGGAAGGCAGGGAGGCCAACAGGCAAAGCCCAGAGCCAATGATCAGCAGAGCCAGAAGCTCATAACGGGGGAACCAACTAATTTAACCCCATCTGCCTCCCTCTACAAGGACAAAACTCAGACTGGGGAGGTGGAAGGGGCACCCCTTGGGCTGGCTGTAAGCAAAAAGACAGGCATGGGGGGGGTCTGGCTGAGTGCAGACTGAGATTATCCACATTCGCACCATATATCTAAAGAAACAGCCATGATTTCTCCAAACGATTTGGGGAGCTGTAGTTTGTTAAGGATGCTGGTAAGTCTTAGAAAACTCCTATTCCCACCGCAGAGCTACAATTCCCTTCTCTGGGAAGGGGCATTGATGGTTAAATCACTTTGGGAACTGCGAGTTCTGAGAGGGGAACGGGGGTCTTTTAGCAACTCATAGCACCCTTAACAATTTTGAGAAGTAATTATTTGGGGGAAGCCATTCCTATTTAAAGTGTTATGCTGCTGCTTTAAATGTACAGTGCTTAAGGGCCCACAGCACTGGAAGGAATGTCAGAGGACTCTAGACCCTGCTGATGCAGCAATGCCACTACTACAGCATCCTTGAAAAGTGGCAATCCAATCTCTGCTGGTTTCAAGTGGCATCATGGTGCTTTCGATGTATGACATGAATTCTACCATTGGTGAGGGGTGTTCTAATTGCCCCTCTCAACCCTATTTCCCTTAGCAATGCGCCATGCCTCATTTTCCTTAGTAAGGCTTTTTCGATGTTCTGAGACAAAAGAACACCTATTCCCCCCTCACACAAACGTCGTTCCTCAAGGCTACTGACTCCGAGGACCATAAAACAGGCTGCGATTCTATGCGTCACTGACAGGAGTTGGAAGCAATGAAACAGAACCAACCTTAGCTGTGCTTGCACAAGCATTTATAAATGGTTCTCAAAGAGGCTGCCTTCTGCCTATGCTATTCACACCTGCAATCAATGTACAGGTGGCACCCGGGTACCCCCCCCCCGATACAACAACAGTTAATTCATAAGCGCATTTATACAAACCGTGTGGAGTTCCAGTGGCTGCATCTCAGAAGAGATACTGTGGAACTGGAAAAGATGCAGAAAGGGGTCGCCAAACCGAACAAGTGTCTGGGGGGAAAGAGTTATAATATTTGGGCCTTTTTAGCCCAAAATTAATGGAGGATAAGGTGGTCTTATAGTCACGATGGATATAGCCTCCAGTACCTTTGTTGGTGGGTACTATTATTCTGAATAGTAGTTACTAGGGAGAATATGCAGAAGAGTGCTAAGGTGTTCTGTCCTTGTCAGCTTCCCATAAGCAACTGCTCAGCCATTGTGGGAACAAAACCTTGTTGGTGTGACCTAGCCTCTTATTTCTCATATCTTGTGTTGCATACTTTCTTCTATACATAATTCATTCTGCTTCTATTACAGTCAGACCTTGGTTTTTGACAGTTTAATCCATTTTGGGAGTCCGTTCGACTCCCGGAACAGTTCGAAAACCAAGGCACGGCTTCCAATTGGCTGCAAGAGCATCCTGCAGCCAATCAGAAGCCACATCAGATGTTTGGCTTCCGAAAATCATTCAAAAACTGGAACAATCACTTTGTTCACGAGATAAAACATTCGAGTTCAAAGGCATCCGGCTTCCGAGATTCCACTGTAGTTACTAGAAATGCTAATATGCTATACAAAGTCCCATCCCCTAACTAGGGAATATTTTCTTTTTAGCAGCAATATTTCACCATGCATTAACCACACTGTTTCAAGAATATTTATACAATCGCCAAGAGGGCTAGAAACTTGCTTTGGGAGGGGAGGTAAATGAAGAGTGAAAGGTTTTGGAAGTCGAACATTGTGAAAATGTGCTTTTTCGGTAGAATCTCACAATACATGGAATGCTGAGTGTTTGCCTCGTATTTTTCCAATACACGATTCATGCACCCAGTGTGGCTGAAGAACTGTGCCATAATGATTGAGTCTCATTAAAATTCAAAATTATGAAATGGTGTCTCTGTGTCAGTGTGTCAGGTGTGTGTGTGTGTGTGTGTGTGTGTGTGTGTGTGTGTGTGTGTAAGGAGGTGTAAAGAAGGAAGCATATCTTTCAGACCGCACTATTGCCTGGGATTTCGCCATCACTTCAGGGACAAGTGCCTGGAGATGAGAAAATGCCCCATGCTGCTTATAGTTAAAGAGGGCTCTAATTACATGCTGTCCTGGTGATTGTTCTATGGAGTGATAGATGCTGTATTTAAGTACATTTCATCTAACAATTTCTGGGGCGATTGTGAATTAGAAAATCAAGGCCGACTCGCTCACAGATTATTCTGTTCTGGCTTCTGTGCTCTTTGTCTCCTTAATTCATGCTCCCTCTAGCTTGCAATTTTAATTAGCACCTGCTTCCATCGCATGTGGGTTATGGCAGACTGTGTCACTACACACAGCCGTGGGAATGTCAGGTTCCATTTGCTACAGTAAGTTGTGATCCCAAGCAGACTTGACACGGAAGTTCTGCGGCAAACATCTGGACCTAAACAGTTAAGGGATTGTGGTGACCACGTCCCAGACACCAGAAATACATCTGCATGCAGCAGTGGTGTGTGGTCAGTGGACTAGGGGGACTAGGCTAGCCCCCTAAATGTTCCCAGTAAATTAGAGTATTAAAAGCCTGCACATTCTTCCCAAAATCTAGGAAGCTTCTGCCCAGCTTTAGAGGAGGTACTATGCTCACGTGTGCAATGTTGGGAGGTCACGACCTCACAGACGCAACGTCCCCCCGTCACCCTCACAAGCTGGCACCTCAGGCCCTAACTGTTCCCCTATAAAATAATTCACCACTGGCATGCAGTACCAGTCAGATGTCTGGTGCCTGTCATACACTTGTGCCCTGAAGCATTGAGACTGAGCCACCAGCTTAACCATTCATGAGTTGCCAGCTGTTGGGAGTAGAAGTGGTCCTTAGGGACACAGGTGGCGCTGTGGTCTAAACCACCGAGCCTCTTGAGCTTGCCGATCAGGTCAGCGGTTCAAATCCGCACAATGGGGTGAGCTCCCGTTGCTCTGTCTCAGCTCCTGCCAACCTAGCAGTTCAAAAATACACCAGTGCAAGTAGATAAATGGGTACTGCTGCGGTGGGAAGGTAAACGGCATTCCCATGCACTCTATATTCCGTCACAGTGTTCCGTTGTGCCAAAAGCAGTTTAGTCATGCTGGCAACATGACCTGGAAAGCTTTCTGCAGACAAATGCCGGCTTCCTCGGCCTGAAAGTGAGATGAACGCTGCAACCCCATAGTCGCCTTAACCATCCGGGCTCATTTACCTTTTAACTTTAGAAGTGGTCCTAGGATGGAGAAGCACAAGCAGAGGAGGCGCCTTACAAATTGGTATTGAATTAGGATTTATTCTGCAGGGGGAAAAGATCCCCCAAAGCCAAGCGTATTTCAAAGGCCCTGAATCCCAGAGTTTGTGTCCTTCAAGAAAGAATCTTTCTAGAAAGGGTATCTCAAGAGAGCTTATTCTTGAAAGGAGACAGCTCCAACATTCATTGCCCTTGAAGAGCATTTTAATAATATTGGATCAAACCTGGAATGCAGATTTGAGCTTTATTGTTAAGGTCACTAAATTCCTTGCAACCGTAATTGAAGGTTTTCTCTTCTTTTCCCCAATCTAGATTCTCGCCTATAAGAGTTTATCTGCTGTTTTCCCAGCTGTGTCTTCTGTACTCATCTTCTCCCGCTTTCTTTTCCTGTGCTAGTTTTGGAACTAACATAGCTTTGTTTGTTAACCTTAACGGACGGACACACTGGTAATTATTTTCTAAAATAAGAAATAGAGGGGGCGGGGTTTAGGTGCTGTTGTACAGCCAACATTTCAGATGAGCTCCTTGAATTGTAGAAGTTGAGGCTTTTCTTTCATTTATTTCTACTAACTCTAGAGTCAAGAGTTTTTATTAACGCATCCTTCAATTTCGAATCATGCTACTTTTATGTTCGTTTTTAAAAGCTTCATTTGATGGTAAATGTTCAAGAAAAGGTTATTGAGCTCATTCAGGATTCTCCCCTCTGTGCTATCCATTTACCAAGACAGTACTGATAGTTGAATAACTGGATTCTATTTTTTTTAAGCAAGCTAAACTATAATAAATTGCATTGAGTCTTCTTAACAAACAACTTTAACCCGAAGGCATTCACTTCTGTTAAGTAAATCTCTTATCCCATTACCTTTTAAAACACTTTTTTTAAAAAAGAAAGGAAGAGATTAGGAAACATCCGCTAGGTTCCAGTGCCTCAATGATGAGTTGTATCTCTTCTTTCAGACTACCTGCAGCAGTATTGAGACCATTAATATGGCACGGTTTGATCTTGAGGTGCCACTGGGCTGCATGCCTCAAGAAGAAAATCAATAGACCTGACAGAACGGATGAGATCCTAGATTCAATATTTTGTTATCTAAAGAGATCTGGGAGGGAGGAGTTTGTGAGGGTACAAAACATGAGAAGGTAGCCACACTGGAAGTTGCCTTAGGAGCCCAGACCACTGATGTATGCAGGCTGTGGCTCTTCAGAATTGAACCTGGGACCTTTCACATGCCAAACAGAAGCTGTACCACTAAGCTGCAGCCCTTCTCCAAACCTCTTGTGGTGAAAATCTTGTGTGGATTTTGTGGTGCTGTGTGCGGCGGTAAAATACCTGCCAGCAACATGACAGCAAGAAGGCTGTCTAAATGACAAGACTATTCAAATTTGTTAAGACACAGAACTGAGAACTGAGCTTGGTACTCAATATCAGGCTTAAATCCAGCATAGTGCTAAGTATACATCCTCTCAACTCAAGGATTTCCACTTGTGAAACGGGACTTTCTCACTTCTTCTCAGCCTGCGTGCGCCCCATGTCCTCCCCAACTCTGCTCCAGATTGCTCCTGAGGACAGATTTTGAGGGGAGTGCAGGACAGTTGCTTAGTGCTATGTTGGATGCAAGCCACATGTATTTTACAAGGCTAGTACAGTGGTACCTCTGGATGCGAATGGGATCCGTTCCGGAACCCTGTTTGCATGCTGAGCAGAATGCAACTTGTGTCTGCGCGTGCGCAGGTCGCGATTCACTGTTTCTGCGCATGCATGTGATGTCATTTTGAGCATCTGCGCATGCCGCGAAACCCGGAAGTAACACGTTCCGTTACTTCCGGGTTGCCACGGAACACAACCTGAAAATGCTCAACCTGAAGCATATTTAACCCAAGGTAGGACTGTACCGTAGATTCAAACCTGCCTATTTTCAGCTTTTAGCCACATCGCTATAAACAAGGATCAGCAACCTTTTCCAGCCGTGGGGCAGTCCACCATCCCTCAGACTATGTGATGGGCTGTACTATATTTTGAAGAAAAAAAATATGAACGAATTCCTATGCCCCACAAATAAACAGAGATGCATTTTAAATAAAAGCACACATTCTACTCATGTAAAAACACCAGGCATGCCCCACAAATAACCCAGAGAAGCAATTTAAATAAAAGGACACATTCTACTCATGTAAAAACATGCTGATTCCCAGACCGTCCACGGGCTGGATTGAGAAGGCGATTGGGCCGCATACAGCCCCCAGGCCTTAGGTTGCCTACCGCGGCTTTATTGTTTATACTTGACAGTCACGAGCCCGGGACAAGCACACCAAACTCTACACTGCTTCTTCCACACAAAGGGCATTGCAGTCCATTTTCTCAGCAGGTTCTCTGTTGTCTTTACAGACAAAGGTAAAAGGTAAAGGACCCCTGGATGGTTAAGTCCAGTCAAAGGCGACTATGGGGCGCAGCGTTTATCTCGCTTTTCTGGTTGAGGGAGCCGGCGTTTGTCCACAGACAGCTTTCTGGGCCATATGGCCATCATGACTAAAATGCTTCTGGTGCAATGGGACACCATGACGAGTGCCAGAGCACACAGAAACGCCATTTACCTTCCTGCCGCAGCAGTATCTATTTATCTACTTACGCTGGTATGCTTTTGAACTGCTAGGTTGGCAGAAGCTGGGACAAAGCAACAGGAGCTCACCCCGTCATGGGGATTTGGACTGCTGACCTTCTGATCAGCAAGCCCTAGAGGCTCAGTGGTTTAGCTCACAGCACCAACCGCGTCCCATCTTTAAAGACAACACCATTAGTCATCCTCAAGCTGCCAACCTGTTGAAGCTTAATGCACACAGACAGTTAGGCTCAAAACGGCACATTATGATTCTTAATCCTATGCCCATTTATTTGGGTTTAAGTCCCACTGAACTCAACGGGACTTGCTTCTGAGTAGATATACATATATGGTTTTGTTATCTGGATTAGGAGTCTGCCGGCCATATTTATTAAATTTATTTAAAGTATCGTAGGCTGTCCTTTAAGGTCAAATCCATTCATGGCAGTATCCAGCATAGAAATTGAGAATGTAATCAATATCAAAAAATTCAAAGGGTTAGGGATGCTTGCTGCTAAACCTCCCCTAAAGGTAAAGGTAAAGGTACCCCTGCCCGAACGGGCCAGTCTTGACAGACTCTGGGGTTTGTGCGCCCATCTCACATCTATTGGCCAGAGGCCAGCGCTGTCCGGAGACACTTCCGGGTCACGTGGCCAGCGTGACAAAGCTGCATCTGGCGAGCCAGCGCAGCACACGGAACGCCGTTTACCTTCCCGCTGGTAAGCGGTACCTATTTATCTACTTGCACCCGAGGGTGCTTTCGAACTGCTAGGTTGGCAGGCGCTGGGACCGAGCAGCGGGAGCGCACCCCGCCGCGGGGATTCGAACCGCCGACCTTTCGATCGGCAAGCCCTAGGCGCTGAGGCTTTAGCCCACAGCGCCACCCGCGTCCCTAAACCTCCCCTAGGTCCTTTTTAATTTAAAAATACCCTCCCCAAGCTATTACTTCATCTTTAGAGAAAGGAAGATGTGTAGTCCTCATATCCCACCACCCTCATCCTAATTTATGAATGAAAAGGCAGCTTAGTGAGTGCAATTTTGACGTGGAAAAGAGCCTGATGGGAAAGGGCTAAGTCTGCCTGCCCACTTTTACTGCCTGGAGCCTGCCTAGGCTGCTTTGAGTTTGAAAACGCAGAGGAAAGAGTAATGTCACTCCACTTAAATGCACAGTTTGAGCCTCCGTTTCATTTATGAGCCTCAGCCAGAGTTCAGATCCCAGGTTTTACTTTCACCTCAGAGTTTGTTCTGATGGCATGCCAGCAGCCAGCTTTCATTAACGGAACTTCTCACACAAGTGATGTAGACAGACACACACTCTCCAAAACCTCCCTCTCCCTGCTGACCATAACATCTCTCATTGCCTAGGTTACAGACTGTTCCCCACCTAATGTTCCTTTCTATGTATGCTGCAGCATTACAATATTCTGGATGATTTCATGGGATTTCGTCTATGACCAAGGTGACATAGGACACTATTTCCTCCCTGTGGACCTTGATAGGGATGAAATGACGTATGGATTGCAGGCAAACAGCAAGACAAACCAAACAGCATTGCCTTGAAATGTCATGATGTGAACCTCTCCAAAAACCACTAGTTACCCTAGTATGCAAGTTGATTCCACGGCAGGAGGAGGAGAAAGCTTTGGGCTCATCCATCCTGACCCTTTGGAGATGTGGACATTTTAATAAGAGCTGGAATCTGCACACTTTATAGACAAAAGCCTGATCACAGTTGGAAGGGACCCTGAGGATCACCTAAGTCCAACTGGCTGCAATGCAGGAATATGCAGTTGTCCCTTACGGGGATTGAACCTGCAACCTTGGGGTTATCAGCACCACACTCTAACCAACTGAGCTATCGAGGACATTCCAATCAGCTCATTCACATACACACACCTATTTCATGTGATGGACGGGCTGCATGAACAGGATATTTATAGGCATAAACCCTAGTTCACATTAAAGGTTCCAAGTGTTTGGTGGGGAAGGCTATGCAAGCCTGAAGTTCATTACCATGCCTTGGTGCATGTACCAGTTAGCTCAAGCATCATGACCCTCCAGACTGTGGTACCTCTAGCTTCCGTCAACTTTGATCATTGGACATGCTGGCTGGGGATGATGGGAAGTGGAGTTCATTGCCATCTGAAGGACTGCATGCCCTCCTCTGCCTTTGATGCTAAGGCTATGGGCGAGACTCACCTTTAAGCAGATGGATAGCAGATGGACTTATTCATGAGTGTGGTTCTCTTCTCAGATTTATAAAAGCATGATTTATTGCAATTTGGTTCCCCCACCCACCTCTTCCACTGTTTTAACTCCCAGCCCTATTGTTCGGGGAATTACAATGTGTCTAACAGATACAAATGTGAAGTGGCTACCATTCTGAAACTCAGCAAAACAAAAGCATTTCCAGGTCACCCTTTCAAGGGTTTCATTCATTATAAAAGGTGACATCCTGCTGTTCCTGGGGCATCCTGCCCTTGAGTCAGCTCTGAAGGATTGAATGCAAGGCAAACAGAGATGCCAGCAGGAGAGCAGAGTAAAATAAAGAGCTCAGCCTGGCAAAGATTAAATTAAAATACCTGCCTTTCATCAAGTTATGTATTCAATTTGTTGAATTAAAGTTATACAGCTCATTACATGTCTCTTGGCATAGCGCAGCTTGCGAGAAGCAAACTCAGCACCCGAGCCACAAGGAAATGGGAAAAAGGCCAGTGTTGCTTTTAATGTTCGAAAGCCACGAGTGGACCCTCCAGGTGTGGGAACACGGAGGAAAGTGGCCTCAAGGCCGTCTGACAGCCAAAAGAGCAGGAGCTAAGCAGCATACAGATAAACAGACCTGCCTGAAAACTCAGGAGAGCAGTCCAGCTCTGGAGGGGAGCATATGCTTTTCATGCACCTTGGCATGAAGAACCAGATGCACAAATATAAGACGAGGGACACCTGGCTTACCAGCAGTACATGTGAAAAGGAGGATCTAGGGGTCTTAGTAGACCACAAGCTTAACATGTGTCAACAGTGTGATGCAGCGGGGGGGGGGGGGTGTAATGTTATTCTAGGCTGCATCAACAGAAGTATAGTGTCCAGATCAGGGAAAGTAGCAGCACAACTCTATTCTGCCTTGGTCAGATCACACCTGGGACTATATTAGTAAAGAAAAAAGTGTTTTATATGCGTTATGACACTGTGACACCAGATGGCGCTGTGGGGTTCCGTCTTTCGCCAACACGATTTCCCACTTTGAAGTTTACAATGTGTTTTCCTGAAATGCTTCTTCGATGTGTCTAATTCAAGCCCTGGAATACTATGTCCAATTCTGGGCACCACAAACAACTTAGGAAGGAAGTTGACAAGCCAGGATGTGTGCAGAGGAGGGCAACCGACATGATCAGGGGTCTGGAAAAGAAGCCTTATGGGGAGCGCTTGAAGGAGCTGGGTATGTTTAGCTTGGAAAAGAGGGGACTGAGAGGAGATAGGATAGCCATCTTCAATTATCTGAAAGGGCTGCCACATGGAAGAGGGAACAAGCTTGTTTTCTTGCTCTGAAGGGTAGGACTCGAATCAACGGCTTCAAGTTACAAGAAGGGAGATTCCGAAGAGGATTCTGACAGCAAGAGCTGATCAACAGTGGAACCGTCTCCTTTGGGAGGTTGTGGACTCTTCTTCCTTGGAGGTTTTTAAGGAGGTTGGCTGGTCATCTGTCATGGATGCTTTAGTTGAGATTTCTACATTGAAGGCTTGCCCTTCAACTCTATGATTCTATGACTTCCAGCGGGGTCGTTATAAACCCCTTGGAGGTTATCAAGATGAACGCCAGCCTTAAGTATGTTATATGTATCTGAGCAAATGTGGGGTCAATTACGGAAGTGTGAGCACCCACCTTCTTAGTGTCACCTTTCCTAAGTGGCGAGAAGTTCTGGGGGCTCAGCGCTTTCCACGATTGGTTTCATTTTAAGGGAGGTCGCCAGAGGCTTATGGCACTTTGGAACATATGAGATTTGTTTACAGATATGCAGGTTGAGCAAAGGAGGAAGCAAACTAGCTTACCTACTCCAAAAAGCAAAATCCACTGCCCAACTCAGCTCTCCAGAGAGACACCCTTGTGTCTCTACAAGCTGCTCGCTTGTAGACCTTTCTACACTCAGCTCAGTTCTCTTCCTGGGCCCTTCCCCCCCCCCCCGAGCATCATCTAGTCCAACCCCCTGCAATTCAGGAATCTCAGCTAAAGCATCCATGAGAGATGGCCGTTCAACCTCTGCTCTACCTCAGTACATTTATCTTCATACATGTTACTTGGGCTGGAAAAATGCATTTGGAGCATTCGGAACTGCATTCAGAGAAATGTGACAACATTTTGGTTCACACACAGTTCCATAAATTGCAAATTATATAAGTTCACCATTAAATGCAAACTGAAACCCACCCCTATTCACAACACAATCGAAGAAGGCTCTTTTCAATTTCCCCCCTGATACAGTCATACCTTGGTTGTTGAACGCCTTGCGACTTGAATGTTTTGGCTCCCAAAAGCCACAAACCCAAAAGTGAGTGTTCCGGTTTGCAAACGTTCTTTGGAACCCGAATGTTCAACACAGCTTACACGGCTTCCGATTAGTGCATGAAGCTTCTGCAGCCAATCAAAGCGGCACCTGAGTTTTTGAACTTTTTTAGAAGTTGAACGGACTTCTGTAACGGATTCCGTTTTCCCACAGACATAGGCAAACTTGGCCCTCCAGATGTTTTGGGACTACAACTCCCATCATCCCTAGCTAATGGGACCAGTGGTCAGGGATGATGGGAGTTGTAGTCCCAAAAACGTCTGGAGGGCCGCATTTGCCTATGCCTGTCCTTACACTTCAAACTTTCCCTGTGACTCCCAGCAGCAGCCTCGGGAGAAGCAGAAAGTCAACCAACAGGAAAGGAGCTCATCTGCAGCTAAGACTTTGTGTGGGCATTTCGGGGAGCAGGGGAAAGAACTCAAAATGCCACAAAGGGAACTGAGGCTTTAATACACCAGATTCATGTTAAGACATGGACAAGGCAACAGTTAAGTCTGAAACAACAACCACAACAAGTCACTGGTCAAAGGAAAAATAAGCACAAATTCATAACGTCACTGCAAATGCGATCATTGCAAAAATATTTGCAAAGCAAGAATTCCCAAGCCCTGAAGGTACAAGCATATTGTTCTTCCATCAAAAGTTTGCTTAACTTCAGCTCAGGAAGTCAGAGAAGAGCCTTCACACACCGATCCTTCCCTTTTCTCTCTTTTTCCAGATACAATCTCATCCTCTACCTACTCAGTTAAGAGTTAGGCAGACTGCTCTGTACCTTAATGGTTTGGGCCTCACCGCGCATCTCCGTGGCTCTCCCCTGCGTTTCATTAGCTTATCGCGCCGCAAACACTGTTCCTCATCCCTGTGTTCTTTTCTGCAGCTCGGCTGGTAAATTTAATGCTTATTGCCTAATCACATTCCTCTCAACAGGTGAGGAAGGATAAAACAGCTGGGGGAAAATGACAAAATATTGTGCACATTTTCTGGTACGTAAGCAAGCTGGCTCCCAACTTCACAGGCAGCTACTCCCAGCAGCTCCAAAACTGCAGAAAAAAGGGGGAGGCTTGACCAGAAGCAGTCAATTCCCACGTAAAGGTTAGTGGGAACTAGTCAGCCCCAGGAACAAAAAAACAGAGGCAAAGTTGTCCAAATGCCATGTTTTGTGCTCTTCCATCAGAAAATTTGTTGCCATTGTTAGTACGGTAATTCGATTTATTATCTACTCTTCACCATAAGGGCCAACATAGGATCACAGCAGTTTAATACTACAAAATGAAAAACAGCAGACCTTCCAAGTATCCCTATTTTCCAGGGACAGTGCCGGATTTACAGAAGCAGTCCCAGTTTCTGATTTGATCCCGGAATGTCCCACTTTTCCTTAGAACGTCCCTATTTTCTGTTGGCTATTTGCAGTTTAGTAGCGCTGCAGAGAGCTTGCTGGGCAGACCATGCATTAAAAAGGAACTCAAAAATAACTTAAACAAGGTTTTAATATGAAAAACAAGAACTCCTTATACACTAAATACATCAACAACAAACCAGACCCAACCACCATGGGAGAGCTAGGTGCTGCTCCTTATATACTATACCCAATTGCTGACACAGCTTGATTAACACAACTCAGCAGCACCTACTATGTTTCACAGCTGTAAGACTGGGTCTCGTTATTTGCCCTGGCCCTTAAAGACATACACAACTTGTGAAGCAATAATGAACCTTCACATTTTAAAGTGACCATTCAACATTTTCATTGGAGAAATGCTGACATTGTATGGAGTTATCCAAATCCCCGAGCCATCTTAAGGCAGCCCTGTAGAAGTAAGTTTTTTTTAATTTTTTACATTTTTTTAATATTTGTTGGAAGCCACCCACAGTGGCTGGGGCAACCCAGTCAGATGGATGGGCTATAAATAGTAAAATTATTATTATTATGGAATAGGATGTTCCTATTTTCATCAGAGAAATGTTGGAGGGTATGATAGTTTGGGACTAGAATATGGTGCGTCCAAATATCTCAGGTGTCAAAGCCCAACGTAAAGAGGTGGGTCTTCAGAATATAATGCAAGCTGTACAATGAATAGGGCGGAAGAACCTCTCTGGGGTGGGAATTCCACAACTTAAGAGGCTGCTACAGAGGATGCCCTCTCCCGAGTTGTCACCTTCTGAAGTTCTGAGAGTGGTGGAACAATCAAGAGCAGCCCTCTCTGCTGATCTTGGCACCCAAGGGTGTCTGTAGGGAGGGAGGTGGTCTTCAAGATACTTTGAGCCTAAGTCATACAGGGGTTTCAGAAAACTAATGTGAGCATCTTGAATTGGAAATCAAACATACCGTATTGGCCTGAATATAAGCCACACTTTTTTTTTCTTCCAAATTCCGACCATGAAAAGTTAAAAGTGTGGCTTAAATTCACGACCTTACAAAAAATTACTTTTACGGTAAAACGGAACGGGTGTGAGTGCCTTCAGAATTTTAAGGGAGCGGCTTATATTCAGGTACTGTCTCTCCCCACCCCCCTTGAATTTTGAAGGTGCGGCTTATATTCGGGCCAATACGGTAGCTGCTATAAAACAGGGCCTCTGTGAGTTCTAAACGTAACCCCAGCTAGTCATCTCGCTGCTGCGTTTTCAACTAGCTGAAATTTCCAGGTAGTTGCCTTCAAACCAATGGTCTGATTTTTATTGACCAGCTGTCTCTTTAGGAGGAAATAGTACTTATAAAGCTACTAGAACGCTATGCACATAACAGAATCCTTGAATGCTTAAGTCCTTGGGTGCTTAAAATCCAAAAATCCTGCATTATACATGAAAACTTTCCTGCCTGAGACAGCTACACTAACCAGTGGATGGCGGGGAGCCATGCATCATGGGAGCTCAGCCCAAAGTCCCCTTCTCTACTCACTTTCCCTCGTTGCACTCTGTACATGCTCTGGGGTATCTTGGTCTGAGCCACCCTTTTGTGGCTGGAACTTTGGGGAGGAGGGAGAAGGGTGAGTGTTGCTTCGTTTCTATATGGTTTTGAGAAGAACCAATACGGATGTGGCGCCAAAGTGGCAGCAGAAGGAAATATTTGCAGTGTGCAGATCCGCTGAGAGTGAGGCCGTTCCCAAGTCACAAGGGAGAGATATGAACAAGTTGAAAATCCTCACATGCTCATTTCTACACTATGCTTCAGGTGGGCGAAGCAGTGGTGTAGCTGTATATACATTGTGGAAGCACTTTGCAACCTCCCCAGGAGAGGTTTATGTTTTGGTGCAGTGAAAAAAAGAACATGAATCTGATTCACACCAGAATTGGGTGTTTGCTATTCTTAAAAAAAAATGTGTAGTCTTTGACGGTAATGAATGAAGTGACCCTTGTCCCAAAACTGCTAGACAAGCTGCAGTTTCCAAACAGTTTCACCAAACAGCTGTGCGTCTTGTATGATGTAGCTAAACACCTACACACTTTTCTCCAAGGTTGCATCTGCTAACATGTCTGACCTGTGTGTCTTGAGGACATGAGCAAGGAAAAGTGATGGAGGGGGCAGCTTTTGGCTGTCTCTTGTGACTTCCTCCTGCACCAGCATTTCACTCGAACAGGTCTTCAAGGCATTTTTTGGAACAAGTCATGTTTGGCGATTCCAGATGCCCAACATGCCTGAGGTTTCCAGTGAAGACCATGCAATGTGGAAACCAAAACAGTGCAGACAAGCCACAGAGGTGTGATTAGTCATGGCTGCCTGACATATGTTCCCCACAGTGTATTTCTTAGTATTTAAAGAGAAAAAAAATCGATATTTTACAATACAGTGGTACCTCAGGTTAAGAACTTAATTCGTTCCGGAGGTCTGTACTTAACCTGAAACTGTTCTTAACCTGAAGTACCACTTTAGCTAATGGGGGGCTCCTGCTGCCGCCGCACCACCGGAGCCTGATTTCTGTTCTTATCCTGAAGCAAAGTTCTTAACCTGAAGCACTATTTCTAGGTTAGCAGAGTATGTAACCTGAAGCGTATGTAACCCGAGATACCACTGTATTCCTATGTTCGGATGCATGGATTTATTTACTATTTATTTCATAAAATTTATACACCCCTTGATTCTTTAAAAAACAAAAAACGCAAAGCGATTTACAAAAAGACAGATTCAGAAAATATGTAAAATAGATTAAAATGTACAGGAAGTTAAAATACTAAAACAGGTTATAATTCGCATCAGCCTTTCTAAGCATCTGGGTAGGCATAACAAGAATGTCCTTAGCGGGTGCCAAAAATCTAGTATGGATTTAATGACTGCTGGTTTAAAGATCAGAATTAAGGCTATTTCATGTGGGATCAAGTTTTACAAAGCTGAGAAATGGCAAAGTAAGGTTGATGCCCCAAAATCTGTTGACCTTCAACGCTCTGGAGCAGATTTGGGGATGGTGTAGGGGGCACATGGGGTAATGAGGGGAGGGGAAAGCCCGACTGCACAAGTGGAAATTGGTCCACTTGTTTAGTTAAATACCAACCTTTGTGTATTGCTAGAGGAAAGCTCTGGTGAGTTGCCCTGTGCCTGTTTCTTGTTACATCAGCAGTGGGCAGAATGACTTACAGATATGCCATTTTTATAAGCTTATAATGACCAACATCCATTTTTACCGCTCGCCTTAACTAAAGGAGCTCTCCTGCCCTTCTATAATCCGGGCTACTAGCGAGGAAAAAATATTTTCATTCCCCCTCTCCCAAACTCTTGATCACAAACAAATGTTTAGTTTCTCTCTTCACCACTTGTAACCTCGTTCTTGCATTTTTCACCCCTAATAAGCGCTATTTCATGATGGCAGGCGAACACTTTCCCTCCTCGACTTAGATCAATACCTGTCTGAACGTATTTGTTCACCAAAGGGGTAAAGCTTTTGCTCCTTCTCCCCAATGAACTTTTGCTCTGCTCTTAACATTACCTGCTTGTTACCTTAGATTCCTCTTTGTCTATTTCCTGAATGCTACTTGCCTCCACAGGGATTGTTAGAGAGTTAAAGAAAGTAAGTGTGTGTGTGTGTGTGTGTGTGTGTGTGTGTGTGTGTGTGAGAGAGAGAGAGAGAGAGAGAGAGAGAGAGAGAGAATGAATGAATGAGAATGCCCAGCACATTCTTCCTGTGTCTAATTAAAGGATTCTGCCAGCTATGGAACAGAAAGGCAAAATTAAGGTTTAATTTTACATTCTAGATACAAACATGTTCCAGGGGTTGTTTACCATCAGCGGAAAATAAACTGGGAGGCACTGATCAAATGGGGACAGGTTACACCAGCTGTTCATGTGTTTTGGACAGGAACAGGAAGATAGGCACAGTGGTACATTCTGCACAGAGATGTTTAGAAATTAAAGTAAGTGACTTGCTCCTGAAGTCACCTCTGTTCAAGAGCAGGCTTTGTGGAGCAGTAAAATTATTTGGATGTTCAAAGAGAGTGCAGAATTAAAAGACGATGCTCAATATAAACGGGGGTGGGTGGAGGGCAAGGTTAAATCATTCTTCAGGGGCCTGTCAAAGCGCTGAGTTAGAAAGGGGCAATCCTGCCAATTTCCATTTCTCTCAGCTTCTCATTTTTTCCAATCTTCAATCCTGTTTTCCACATTTCCACAGCAATTTGAGGATTATTATAATATATAAAAAATTCTAATCCTCATGAAAATTCATCAGCATTTTAGTGTTAACTTTTCTTAATAAACACATATTTTTAGGTGGTTTTGGCACTTGCCCCCCCCCAGTATAATGCATGTTTATATATGCTATTTTCACTAACAGATGCACTTTAATGCACGCTTTCTCCTCATATATGCATTTTTGAACACTCTGGTTGGAGAACTACTGCACATTTCAGAGAAAAATAGCTATGTTTGGTTCGAGAAGTGCAAATTACCTTGTTCCTTATCAAGAGGCAAACAAAACTGAATTTCTCATCCATCCCTAGCACTGAGCAAAACCTTTAACCTTCGACCCTGTTCCAATACTGAGCATACGCATGAAGATTATGCCAAACACAACTTTTTTTTTGAAGACAGATGCCAGTTAATACCACATTAGGCTCCTCCACACAAGGGGAGATCTTTGTCACATCACCTTGCATGGAGGATTCCTATAAATGTACATTTGTAAGTTTACTTTTTATCGGAAAAGATTGACCACTCACATTGTAATATTTCAGAGCAGAGTACAGAAATGCCAAAAATAGTGCAGTTAAAATAACAACACATCACATGAACAGTTCCCCACCCAGTGCAACTTTTCAGGTCCAGAGGCACATTTGGAAATCAAAGAAACTGTCACGAGCACCACAAAATACCCATTTACCAGCGGAAAAACTTGGAATTGTTCAGATACAACATCCCAAAATAGACTTCCACCTCCAAAGCCATTAAAGCGCAGATTGGGGGGGGGGGGTGGAGAGAGAGAGAGAGAGAGAGAGAGAGAGAAGGAATCCCTGCTACACAAACAAACAAACATCCCCTTCATTTTAAAAGAAAAACATGAACATTGGGCAAGAAATGAAAGGGGCTCTGAGGGCACTGTCAACCCATGTAGAGGCACTTTGCCTGGTCACAGAATTGGGGCTGGGGGCTAGTTGGTGGGTCTTTGTGGCCTCCTGACACATTATTCTGATGCTTGAAAGGGTTTGTCCGAATTCTCCTTCCGTCTCTTCACAAACTGCACACCTGAATCTCTTCACATAGACAAACTTTACCTCAGCCTCTTGCCCTCACCTTCCCCAAGTCTGTTCTGGGTTTACCCACAATCCTCCGGAGCAGATTTGGGGAGAGTACATGGTTGGGGGGGGGGGAGGCAGGAGGAGAGGACTTTACCTCCTGCACAAACAGAAACTCTATTGCTAATGGAACTGCTTAATTGGATATCACCTTGAACTCTTTTTGCCCAGGCAGACGCATTATGTGACCCATGAGAGCAGCAAAATAAAAAGGCTGCACAATGGTGATAGGGTAAAACCAGGCCAAATCTTTGACAGCAGCAGGCAGAGTAAGGGTTGGCATGGCATCGGGCCCCAGGATCAGTTCCTCATTCCACAAGGCCCATGCTGATGGAATGGATCTGCCCCAAACTCGTTCCATGGGTCTCCCAGCTATCTGCCTATCTCCCATTCCCACCACCCTTCTGAGTAACACCCCTCCCCACCTTCTCACTATATAGAAGGATCTGGCAACTTCTGTTTCAGTGTATCTGAAGAAGTGTGCATGCACACGAAAGCTCATACCAAGAACTAACTTAGTTGGTCTTTAAGGTGCTACTGGAAGGAATTTTTTTATTCGTTCCATGGGTGTCGGCCAGCGTTGAACCTCGCCGTGGTGCAAGCCAAGCAAGTGAAGTCTCACTGGGCAACAAGGGTGCAGATTCCTAACAGGCAGATTTCCCAAGTGTGGGGGTGCAGTGGTCAATCTTCCCCTTACCCCCCCCCAAATACTATGTTGATCCTGCCCAATGCCATTTCCACCACAGTCCAACAGCCCTACCACAGTCCAACTCCCGCCAACCTGCCCCCACAGCCAACCCTGAAGACCCCAACAAAGAAGTTCCAACCAAATGCCATTGCTACTTTATGAAAAGTGAACTCTGTGCAGGCAAAACAAGTTTGAAAGCTTAAACCTGACCAGGGGGTGCCAGATTACTAACCCCCCCCCCCCCGGTGCCAATACAACACACACCGCAGCCTTGGCGCGTTGCCACTGCGCCACATCCACCTTTTGTGGGGCCCAAGCTCCCCTCCAATAGTGTCCTTACAACCAAGACGACCAGGAGATGCTGCCAAACCACCAAGCAATTAATTTATTTTTTAATGGCCAACTCTAAGTCGACAACAGAAGCAGCCAGAAGCATTGAATGTGTTTGGAAAGCACTGGAATAAACTCACACCACAGCAGTTAATTCAGTTTATATTACCAATGATAGCATATAGCCTCCCATCAGATGTCACGGAAATAAACAACTATCTGACTTTTAGAAGGCATCTGAAAGAGCCCTGTTTAAGGAAGTTTTTAATGACTGATGTTTTAATGTGTTTTTAATCTTTTGTTGGAAGCCGCCCAGAGTGGCTCGGGAAACCCAGCCAGATGGGTGGGGTAGAAATAAATTATTATTATTATTATTATTATTATTATTATTATTATTATTATTATTATTATTATCATTATCATTATCATTATCATTATCATTATCATTATCATCATCACTTCAGCGCTAGATGAAGAATAAAAATTGGCCACCAACCGTCCTGCCCCACCCTGCCCTGCCCTGCAATTGCTGGTTAACATACCAAGGAATAGAAGAGAAGTCCACCTGCAGCTCGTAAGACAAAATGGCTGTGAGCTCCAGGGGAAGCAGCCTTTTTTTATATAGGCTTTCCTCCTCCTCTTTGCAGCAAGGGCTCATGGGACAGCTTTTCCCCATGAACCCATTCTGCACAGGGAGAATAATTTTTTGCAATCTAGATTTTGGAAGGTTTATTTTGGAAGCATTATAAGAACCCCTCGTTGGGGCAAATGTTGTAATACCCCAGTCTACACTGGGGGGGGGGAGCTATTACCGTTCCTAAATAACAGGGGGTGGGACAGATGGAAGTTTAAATAAAAATATAAGACATGCTAGATGTTTTCTTTCATCTGAGCATAAAAAAGAGGTGTGAGTTATTATGCTGAACTGCTAATGGAATGACTGCAATACAGAAATTCAAAGTAATGCTAAGGAGGTTCTTTTGTCAGTGCAAGCATTTCTGCATGCCTGATAAATGATCCCTCCGTTTCTCCTCCTACATGTTGTTTTGGGGGTTCCCCTGACCCCCACCCAGAGCTGATTGAGGAGACACAGGCAGTACATGGTAGGGAAGGGGATTTCCACTAGAACAGCATTTCTTAAATGTGGGTCTTCAGCTGTTTTTGGACTACAATTCCCATCATCCCTGTTCTTGCTAGCTAGGGATGATGGGAGTTGTAGTGCAAAAACAACTGGAGACTGAGAAACAGTTTGCACAGTTCTCAGTGTTTGAGAAACACTGCACTTAGCACAACTATTTAGTTGAATCCAGCCCTTTGTTGTTCTTTAATTAGAAATCATTCACTGTGTCAAGACTTGGAGCTGCTCTCTGCTGGTTCACTCATCCAGGCAGAGGTCTGACAGTTTGTGGGAGAGTCCCTCACTTGCCAGAGATAGCTTCTGTTATGCCTTGGACTCTAGGCACAAGTGTCCAGTTGCTCTGAACTCATGCAATTTCTCTCCCCCCACCAGGGCCAGTGCTGTTTATATACCCCATCTGAGGCTGAAATAGTCTGGTGAAGACTCAATGCCTTCACCTCCCCATACACCTCTGATGGTGAAAACAGGGGCAAGTAGTAACTGCAAACATTCCAGCAACAATACTGAAAGGAAATGCTCCTCACCTGCTGAATTTCAGCCTGCCAGAAGGATGATAAATGTAGAAACCTACCCCAAAAAGGAAGTGGGGGGGGGGAGAGAGAGAGATAGCAATGAATTCTTAGCTTTGAAGGAGCTGAGGGTGCTGGTCCAGGAAACATTTTGCTCATCTTCTTGAAGCCATTAGCAGGAGCTTGGCCCAACGCAGAAGAGCCCGCTGGCATGTTACTGTGAGTGCACAATGGAGGAAACTTTAATGCCATTTTTTTTTTTAATGACTTTGAAAATGGGACAAAAGGCATCCCAAACGGGACAGGGGACACCACTGTTCAAAAATGGGACAATCCTGGTTGTTTTTTTAAAGGGCTGGATGGCAACCCTAGAGAGAAGCGGTTTTGGTAAAGGGGTTGGGATGGTGAAAAATGAACTTAGTAGAAGCTCTAGGCAGTTCATGTAGGGGGAAATGGCAGGGAGAGCGAGCAAGGGCCAAGCCTGAGTCTTGACATATTATTGGTGCTGCTGGCTGGGGCAGCTTCCCCAGCCTCCCACTTTGCTCTCCTCCTTTGGGAAACAAGAGCCCACTTTATCCTGATCCATTTTTGACATGGTGTGATTTGAAACTTCAACTAATTCTCTATTTGTCCCTCTCTTAAGTTTAATTTCTAGTGCTTCTGAAACTGACATGAAATGGGAACTTTTGGCAGTTCCTTCTTACACAATGAAACACATTAATTAATTCACTCTCTGCAGATTTCTAGTGGCAGTTACCCTTTTCATCTCTTGCAATGATTCAGATTGCAGTAATGATGGAGAGTACATCGTGCCCTGTGGATGAGCAGCGAGGATATTATATATATCTGGAGCTCAGAGATGCTCGTGACAATATGACCAAATGTATCACAGAACTACTGCTCTAGAATGCTGCTGACGGCAGAAGCGAAAGGGCAGGATTCCCACCCCCTGCCCCCCAATTAAACTCTCCCACAAAAAGACCCTTTGCAATGGAGAGGTGCAATGCAAGAACCCCAGCACTTTTGCACAATTCTGTTCACTTTAATAGGGCTCTTTGCAGAAGGACGTTCTAGTGAATCTTGCCCAAAATAAATAAATAGTTTTGAATTTGAATGAACATCTTTCCGCATTGATACAGAATAACTTTTTTAAAAAGCAAAAACTCTGCACATTAAATTATTTACCAGCCATTAAACTATACACAGTATTAACATTCGGAGGCAGGGGGTAACGAAAACATACATTAAAGCCCAAGTAGATAGTGCATCGGGAGGTTATTCCAGTCCTAATGGGATGTTTTTTGTAGTAGGGGGTAAGATAATAAAAGCTCTCTGTATGCCTGTCTTTTCTAGTAGTCAAATGCTGTGTGACGACTCTCCGGTTTAATATTTAGAGCTTGTATTGAAAGAGAGGAAGGGAGCTGCCATTTTATGCATTTTGAGCGCGTGTCATAACTAGCAGCTTACAGACATTCTTTAGGGCATGATCCATTTTAAGCCCTGCTCAGCATGTCAACTTGTACAGTTCTCCAGTGTGACATTTACAGGGAAATGTGCAAAAAGGGGAAGAAAAGCAAAAGGAAACCAAGTGTCATTTATAATATTTCCCCTTGCTCTCTCTCATAAAGCAGGAGGCTGCTTCTTTGTCATTCGGGGCCCTTCTGTGGCATGTCTAACATGGCTGGGCTGGCCCTTTAGGATAACCATTTTGTGGCGACTTGGGGCGGAAGAAGGCTCCTCCTGATGGCCTGTGATTGCCCTGTGAGTTGTTCATGGGCAACAGCATCACCATTAGGAGAAGGCAAGTTCCATAATAGCAACCTAATGGGAGATGATTCTTTAAAAAATACCTGGAAGCGCTGTATATTCATTGTGATAATGGATTCTTTTCTCTCTTTGACATAAAAAGCAACTTGAGAAATAATTTCACTGTCATTCAGAATCTTGTGCCTTCTCTTCATGAAACTTTATTTTCACTTCAAAACTTTCACAGATTTTCTACCATATTCTCTCTCTCTCTCTCTCTCTCTCTCTCTCTCTCTCTCTCTGTTATGTGTTCTGCCCTTCCTACAAGAAACAGTGATGCACATCTGCTTATTCTCTCACCTATGCTATGTTGGCAGAATAGCTAAATTTCAGATAGAAACCCAAATCATGTGCAATACCAACTCTTTTCTTGAAATTAAAACAACATCCAAACACTCGTTAAAGTATCCAACAACTTTTACTTGCAGAACATGTAGCTAAAGAATAATTTTTGCAAAGTATTTACAGCCACTTGCTGATCGAAACATAAGCTTGGTTTTTTCTAGTTGAAGATTACAGCTTCTTCCTTAAACATTCAAACCAACTGTGTCGTTCTCTCATTCCAGTACTTTGCAACTTGGTATTCTGTACATTACCCAGCTAGGCCATGCAGTTCCTTCTGAGAGGTTTGTTGAGTTTCAGTTTATGTATTCTTTCATAAGGCATGAATTAGGTAGGTTCTCTTTCAAACCTGAACTCATTCAAATCTCTCCCACGTGATTTAACGTTTTTATCCAGCTGTTTGGTCTGCAAGAGCTACAGCAGCTTACAGTGCAACGTTTCACTGCGATTGCAGTATAATAGGGCTTCACATGAGAGCTATGTATGACAGAGGCTGCAATTTTTCGGCCATTTACCTGAAAGTAAGTGCTACTGAACTCAGTTCTGAGTAAACCTGCATAGGGTTACACTCTGAATCCACAACCACATAACACCTTTCTGCTTTTAATCACATTTCCCACCTCCCTTAAAACAATTTGTGTCTTTTCCTCCCTGTAATCCAGCTATCCTGGGGGGGAAATAGTGTTTTTCCTTAAGGGGTTTTCCCTTTCCTGCCCTGTTCATTTCAATAGTGGGAGAAGATGTATACCTCCAAATCAGGGAGATGCAAATCTATCTATCTATCTATCTATCTATCTATCTATCTATCTGAAGCTCAACATCAAAAAAACGAAGATTATGGCCACTGGGCCCATCACCTCCTGGCAAATAGAAGGGGAAGAAATGGAGGCAGTGAGAGATTTTACTTTCTTGGGCTCCATGATCACTGTAGATGGTGACAGCAGCCACGAATTTAAAAGATGCCTGCTCCTTGGGAGAAAGGCGATGGCAAACCTAGACAGCATCTTAAAAAGCAGAGACATTACCTTGCCAACAAAGGTCCGTATAGTTAAAGCCATGGTTTTCCCAGTAGTGATGTATGGAAGTGAGAGCTGGACCATCAAGAAGGCTGATCGCCGAAGAATTGATGCTTTTGAATTATGGTGCTGGAGGAGACTCTTGAGAGTCCCATGGACTGCAAGAAGATCAAACCTCTCCATTCTTAAGGAAATCAGCCCTGAGTGCTCACTGGAAGGACAGATTGTGAAGCTGAGGCTCCAATACTTTGGCCACCTCATGAGAAGAGAAGACTCCCTGGAAAAGACTCTGATGTTGGGAAAGATTGAGGGCACAAGGGGACGACAGAGGACGAGATGGTTGGACAGTATTCTCAAAGCTACCAGCATGAGTTTGACCAAACTGCGGGAGGCAGTGGAAGACAGGAGTGCCTGGTGTGCTCTGGTCCATGGGGTCACAAAGAGTCGGACACGACTGAACGACTAAACAACAACAAAATCTATCCATCAATTTTTTCTTGTGGAGACATTGTCAGATTAAGCAGAGACCTTTATAGATTACTGTACTCATTCACCATTCTAACGCAACTATCCTGAGACTCGGCTTTACCCTTTAAAGTTCCTTTTAGCTTCTCTTAAAGGGCCAGTAAGTTATTAATAATCAATAAAGGCGAAGTTTACGGCAGCCTCTTAATTACTTTTCACATCTGCAAAAGCAGTGGGTTTTTTGTGTGTGGACCTATTGCCTCCATTGTCACTGCTCAAAGGGATGTCCATGGGAGCATCAGAGCTCCCAAGATCTTAACAAATTGCTGAACTTCAAGGGATTTATCAGCCACTTCACATGTAATCTGGTGGGCTGGGGTGTGGACCCAGTCTTTAAAAAAACCTGCACTGATGCCCTGCTTTCTCTCTGACCTGTTTACATCTCATTCTGAAAGCAGCCAATTGACAAATGACTACTGTTGCCATCCATAAGATGCATGTTCTTGACATTCAGTAGAATAAATGCAACAATGTCCATTTAATTTCAAGGTGATTGATTTTTATTTTTATATTGGGTTTTTTCCCTCCACATAGCCTCACACCCAGGGTATAATTACTACCCATAACTTGTCTGAGATTTTCATGGCTAATTAATTGATAAAGTGAGTGTTAAATTCTTTTCTTTCTCTCCCTCTTGATACTATATTAGCCTGTCCTTAAAACATGTAATTCAATGAAGAGCAATCTAGTGCAAATTTGTAATAAAGGACAGAGTTTCGGTTGATTCATTCTCCTCCACTGAATTCTGAAGTCCTCTGTGGGCTTCTGGTTCACAGCTTCACTTCGCGAGGTCATCTGTTCTTGGAATAGAGCTTGCTTCATAGCACGGCTTCAAATTAAGCCAAGGAAAGGCCAGGGATCTTATAGGCCTAGTTTCTAACGAAGCTTATTTTCTTTAGCTAGAACCCAAAGTCTTACATAAAGAGAAGACAAATTAGGAAGCTGAACAGATAAACAACAGCAAAAAATCAATACCACAGAAAGAGTCCGCCACCAGAAAAAAAATGAAGATTAAGTGACAGAGCGAAGCGAGGATGACAGCGGATAGACTGAAAGCGCCAAACAAAGCAAATGTGCTAGATTGTTTGGGTTAAATTAGGTCAGAATTTTAATGCTTCATAAAAACTGTGAGCACAAATATAACTTCAGCAAGAGATTTAAGTCTGGAAGCCACACCGCCAGAGGAAAGGATATAAAATAAATCCAGACTTTGTGAATGCTAAGGAAACAAAGAGCAGGTGAAGACATTTTACTGCAAGTAATTTGGTAAATTATTAAAGAAAATCACCCCAGCCACACATTTTGTAAAAATGGTCTCTCTATCAAAGCTGAGACAACAAAAACAACCTTGCCTGTTAGCTTTTATAAATCCTCATCCAAGTTCTGAAACTGGAAATTGGTCGGTATATGAATACTCATTTCTGTTCTAACCACATGTTTAAGAATGGAGCTTTCAGAACAGTTGTGGGAAACACTGGAAGCTTATAAAAAGAATTGCATTTGCACCTGTGCATGAGGACTCTGAAATTCGATTTTATAGGGTAGCAAACCAAGCAAGACAGGTCAGGAATAGGTTTCCTGGAAGCTTTAAAAATAAAAATAATAAAATGGTAATTACATCTCTTCTAAGGAAAAGTATACATACCCTTCCATGCTCTTATCCTTCATGAAACTCGTTTAATTGGGTAGGTTATTATATTTAACACGGTGTTCAACCCACCTCCATTTTGCTTGGGTTTAGAGGGTCATAGAATTTTGTTGGCCAAATCAAATATTGTCAAAGGCAATGTTGTGATTTGAAATAAAATTTCCAACAGAGACAAACTGTAATCAAGGTCACTTCAATTTCTGCTTTCATGTCTTCAACTTAATTTTGAACTCTGTTATTTTTACCTCGTTTAATCATGAGGTGGGGAATTTAAACCCGCCCACATATGTATGGTTGGTTGTGGAGTTCAAAAGCTTAGTTATTTTGACAAACCAGTTTGTGGTACGAAGAATGGAAATTAAACTTTCAGCACCATGAACGTATGGGCTAATTTAGGATAGATTTGAGAAGAGGCATTGTAAAATTTAAATTCCAAAGTGCAGTCAATTCCCTTTTAGTCATATTTTGCAGCTGAAATGTAGGTAGATCTCCCATCAAAGCAAATAAAAGTTTCTGCTGTTGCGTCATACCTTAGTCATCAACATCACTATCATGGCTGCTTTCAAATGCATACTGTCAAGTGATTCTAGAGCTGTTGTGTATAGCTACACAATAGGGCTTGGCCATCTGTTGTTGTTTATGAGTATAGCCATACCTTGGAAGTCAAACAGCTTAGTTCCCAATCGTTTTGGCTCCCAGTGACTGTTCGGGATTGCAAACTATTTTTGAAAGCCGAACTTCCAATGGGGCTTCTGCGGCTTCCAATTGGCTGCAGGAGCTTCCTGCAGCCAATCAGAAGTCGCGCTTTGATTTCCAAACGTTTTGGAAGTCGAATGGACTTGCGGAACAGATTCTGTTTGACTTCCAAGATACAACTGTACAGTGGTACCTCGGGTTACATACGCTTCAGGTTACAGACTCCACTAACCCAGAAATAGTACCTCAGGTTAAGAACTTTGCTTCAGGATGAGAACAGAAATCGTGCTCCTGCGGTGCGGCGGCAGCAGGAGGCCCCATTAGCTAAAGTGGTGCTTCAGGTTAAGAACAGTTTCAGGTTAAGAAAGGACCTCCGGAACGAATTAAGTACTTAACCCAAGGTACCACTGTACAGCCATTCCACCTTTCTCTTAAAGCACACACAAACACAGAAGATTTTCTCTATACCTTAAGGTACAAACTGGCTCGTGCCATTCCAAAAGGTAGCTCAATTAGTGCTGTGCATGTATCATTGAGTCTCTGCTCTTTTATTCTGTGGGTTGTATCCTGCTGGTGTGCCTCCACTCAAGGAAGGCAGCAGAGCCTTCCAATGGCAAAGCATAGACCAAGGCAACATTTGGTGATTCCCCCTCCCTTAGGAGTCCCTGTGCCAGGTCCCAAGCTGCTTTTAAGGGCTGCCCCATCTTCCAGACCAGGTTTGGAGGTTGCAATTGAGAGGGGAACTCACTGAATCAAGGGGGCCAACTTGAATAGAATTTGGGTGGAGGGGCAAGTAAGCTCCGCTCTGCATAACTGATCACAAGATGTGGCACACATGCACTTTTTGAATGAAGTTCATAGGAGTTGGCTCCTATGAACTCACTATCCTATTCTACTGAAGGAAGGCTTCCCTGGATCAAAGAGCCTTCTGGCAATAGAGAGGGCACCAAACGGATGCAACCTAGTGTGTTTTCAGCTGCTGGTACCGGTAATTCACAAATTTGTAAAAAAAATAAAAATGCACCTTTATTACAATTTTATTGTTGTTTAAATTACTTTATTTGAAGATTTTTCCATTTTCAAACAGCGGTACATAACGAGCATTTCGTGAACCACTCATTTCAAATACAGACCTTCCAAGTATCCCTATTTTCCAGGAACGTCCCATATTTAGAGAAGCCGTCCCAGTTTCTGATTTGATCCCGGAATGTCCCTCTTTTCCTTAAGACATTCCTATTTTCATTGGAGAAATGTTGAAGGGTATGGTAGGATGTCTCTATTTTCACTGGAGAAATGTTGTGGGGTATGGAGTTATTCGACTCCCGAGCTGTCTGCAGGCAATCCTGTATAGGTAAGATGTGGGGTTTTTTTCATGTTTAATGTTTCATTATGTTTTTATGTATGGTGGAAGCTGCCCAGAGTGGCTGGGGCAACCCACTAAGATGTGTGGGGTATAAATAGTAAATTTATCATTATGGAATAGGTAAAAGTAAAGGGACCTCTGACCATTAGGTCCAGTCGTGACCGACTCTGGGGTTGCGGCGCTCATCTCACTTTATTGGCCGAGGGAGCCGGCGTTTGTCCGCAGACAGCTTCCGGGTCATGTGGCCAGCATGACTAAGCCGCTTCTGGCGAACCAGAGCAGCACACGGAAACGCCGTTTACCTTCCCCCTGGAGCGGTACCTATTTATCTACTTGCACTTTGTACTTTTGAACTGCTAGGTTGGCAGGAGCTGGGACCAAACAACGGGAGCTCACCCCATTGCAGGGATTCAAACTGCCAACCTTCTGATCGGCAAGTCCTAGGCTCTGTGGTTTAACCCACAGCGCCACCTGCATCCTCATTATGGAATGGGACATCCCTATTTTCACTGGGTAAATGTTGGAGGATATGCAAATACAGCCACAACCCTGTGAGTTAGGTTAGACCAGTGTTTCTCAACCTGTGGGTCTCCAGATGTTGTTGGACTACAACTCCCATCATTCCTAGCCAGCATGACCAGTGGTCAGGGATGATGGGAGTTGTAGTCCAACAACATCTGGGGACCCACAGGTTGAGAACCGCTGGGTTAGACTGAGAGGCAGTGAGTAGCCCTAGGTCATCAAGTGGGATTAATGGAGTTGGGTAAAGTTGAAGCATTCTTGGGATATGGTTGCTGTTTGGTGATCCCAATGCAGGATCAATTGTCCTGCCTGCTGTAGTAAATGCTTACTTGCATCCTCTGTGCTCTGCTTGTATATATGTAAATAGAACAGGTATTACAAAAAAAGACCCTACTAGACCCTAGCCCTCTCTATTTTTTCTCATTTAAAGGAACTGAATCCTATTGCTCAGGCTTCCTCAGCTTCGGCCCTCCAGATGTTTTGGCAGTACAACTCCCATGATCCCTAACTAACAGGACCAGTGGTCAGGGATGATGGGAATTGTTGTCCCAATACATCTGGAGGGCCGAGTTTGCCTATGCCTGCTATAGCTGCCAGGCTACACTTTTCACTGTTCAAGGAAGTGGAAAGCAGTTGCATTTGTACATGAAAGTCATGTTCTCCTAGCCCTTTTTTAAAAATAAAAAATCATCGTTCAATCAACCCCCCTCTATTAGTTCTTTGCCTTTTGGGACTGGTCACATGCCATCAGCTTTTAGATAAAGAGCTCATAATTATAGACTTATCTCCAAGACAAAAAATAATAATAATAGCACTATCCATTTTTTTTACTGACAGATTCTTCAAGCAGTTTCACTTTTTACCCTGACTCAATGCAGACTGGAGCGGGGAGGTTTGGGGGATTAAGCTGAACGCTGTGTCTGAATGCTTTTGTTAAGTGAAAAGACTTCAGCACAAAGTGGACTATTCACCAATAGCCACTTAAAATAGCGGGAGGAAAGATAAAATTATGCATCTTGTAATTAATATTTTAATTTGGCGAGGAAGGAGCTACATAGTGATTAAGCCTGTCTCTCCCTCTCTGATAATAATGAACCCAGACAATCTCAAGAGAAGCTCTGTGGCGGAGAATGTAATGCCATTGATTAAGACCATGTTTCCAGGGTGGGTACTTCTTTTAAAACGAAAACCAAGCCAATTTGCTTGTGCTTTGGGATGGAAGGGGTGGCATGCTTTCCCCAAAAACTGTGAAAGCACTGAAGCGTCATTAAAGGCAATTAGATTAATCAAGCCTTTTTTTGTGGTCCAGCTTTGCTTCTCACCCACAATAGCTGCTAATTGCTGCTTCATCAGCCGAAAGTTGTTGTTGTGCTTTTCAACAAAATACACAAAATTTTGGTCAGTGTTGGGGAAGTAGTTAACGGGATTCTACAGTTCTACGAACAGTTGCTTTTCAGCAGAGGCATCCTTGAGTTCAGTGTAACTGAACATCATCTATACATGCATCATCTATACATGCTCAGACACAGCCATTCACAATGGCTGGTCTGGTACCAAGCTAAATCAAATGAAATCTACCCTTTCCTGCCTTTTTGTAAGCAAGTGTGTGCACTCACTCACTCTCTCACACAATACCCTCCAACATTTCTCCAATGAAAATAGGGACATCCTATTCCATAATACCCCACCCACCTGACAGGGTTGCCCCAGCCACTCTGGGCAGCTACCAACATATATAAAAACATAATAAAACATTAATTATATATTTTTTTAAAAAACTTCCCTATACAGGGCTGCCTTCAGATGTCTCCTAAAATTACTTATCTCCTTGGCTCAGGGGTCACATAACTCCATACCCTCCAACATTTCTCGAATGAAAAGAGGGATGACCTAAGGGAAAGCAGGATATCCCATGATCAAATCAGAAACCGGGACGGCTTCTGTAAATCCAGAACTGTCTCTGGAAAACAGAGACACTTGGAGGGTCTGCACACAATATTACACAGTCCAAGGTCTTAAACTGCTTGCCAAGCCTAGTGCCCAGGAGAGTTGAGTGAATGTAAGATACCACTGAATTAAGTCAAAGCCCATTTAATCTAGCATTCTGTTCCCAAAATGGTTGACCATATGCCTATCGGAAGCCCATAAAAAGAACCCAAGTCCAATTATCATTAAGTGCAATGGTTTCATAAAGACGTTATATATAGCAGAGGACAGAATGGGTGCTTGTGGGACTCTACAGCCCAAAAACAAGCAACAGCCTCCTAGTACTACCGTTTGGTAGAGATCCTGCAAATAGGAGATCTCCATGTCATCTCCTTTCTGGCCTCAGGGTAGGAGAGGCAGATACGCTTCCCCATTAACTGCAGGGACAGGCAGTGATCTAAAAGGGGAAAATCTATACTCCCGAGATATGAAAATCCACATAGCCCCAGAAATTAATTTCAACATATTTTTTCTCTTCCCTCTTTTGATATAACTCTACAAGTATTCAACTTATATGGATTCCCTTTCCAATTACAGCTTCTGAAATTCTCTAGCTATGCAGTATAAAGCTCTCCTCCTAGCTTTGCCCTTCAACAGCAAGGAGGAAAAGATAAAAGTTGAAAACAGGTAAAGAAGGGGAACTGTTGAAAAGAGTGATAAGAAATATTTTGCCATTATTCAGCAGAGTGTTTCTGCTGAGTAGAACAAATGCCTGGAAATGCTAAGAGGAACATAAGAGCCCCTAATGATAATTCCTTGGGGGATAGAATATCGGAGATATAAACAGCTATTTCCACAGTGGTAGCACAATGGCACGTGGATTAGTCATGCTGGTCACTCGTGCACTGGTGTCAGAAAATCTATTACTTTAGAAACAAAACAAGAAAGATAGGAAATTAACAAACTCATTGAAATAGGTTGTATTTAAGGCCTTTTCCTCCTTCATGAGTTGGCTTAATAAACTGGTGTGGTTTTTTTCTTGTCAGTACCCTATAAACTGCAGGAGTTGTCTTCAGAGGTCACTGTGACTAGAGATTCTTTTGGGCAGGGGTGCTAAACTCCAACTTGAAGGTCTATGTAGCTCCGCTGGGCCTCCCTGCTTGTACTGAGCAGTCATTTTAGGTAAAGGTAAAAGGACCCCTGACCATTAGGTCCAGTCGTAGCTGACTCTGGGGTTGCGGCTCTCATCTCACTTTATTGGCCGAGGGAGCCGGCGTACAGCTTCCAGGTCATGTGGCCAGCATGGCTATGCCGCTTCTGGCGAACCAGAGCAGTGCACAGAAACGCCATTTACCTTCCCGCCAGAGCGGTACCTATTTATCTGCTTGCACTTTGATGTGCTTTCAAACTGCTAGGTTGGCAGAAGCTGGGACCGAACAACGGGAGCTCACCCCGTCGCGGGGATTCGAACCGCTGTCCTTCTGATCGGCAAGTCCTAGGCTCTGTGGTTTAACCCACAGCACCACCCACATCCCTAAGCAGTCATTTTAGCCAAGTGCTAATCACACAGGGAGAGCCTGTTGGATCAAGCCAGTAGCTCATCATCCTGTTCTCAGAGTGAGATAACCACGGGAATACATGAATGACATGAATTCAAAATTCATGAGTTCAAAAACTTATGTCATGCTGTGGCTTAATTCCTAAATACGAAGCATGGAGTCAATCTTTTCTGAAAATGGTACTTGGTTCCTCTTACACAGAAGCTCATCCCCTTTCCATAGTTGTGCAGAGAATACGTGATTTTTTTGTGTGAGAAGACAATGGCGCTCTGCACATGTGTAATGACACACTTCCTTAAATAAGTGCTGCACAAGTCCTATTGTGATGAAAACAGCAAGCTTGAACATTCTTTTGTAATTCAAGACAATCTTTAATAAAAATTGTTGTTGTTTTTTTAAAAAATGCAGTCCTACCAAGTCAAAATGTTACCAGCCACTGCTGATCAGTAGTGTGATGGGGTCTGAATTAACCAACCTTTTTTTCAGCGTGCATTTGTTTTTAAACAGTTCCGATTGCCAAATACAATTCTGAATCAAAACTGGGGGAGGATGTGGCATAAACCCATCAGTATTCACAGTGGAACTGAACATTCTGGCCCAGCCAAGTTAGTACACCAAACCAGGTAATTTACAGATCATTGCAACATCACTTCTGCACGTTGCTGTTCTCAGCTGCCAATGAAAATTCACAGAGGATCAGCTGAATTTGAAAGTATTGTTCATTGGAATCAATGGGACGTCTAAGCAGACGTGTTCAGTATCAGAGTGGAGAAATTAAGTAGCTTCGCTTGTTGTTCTTATTGTTTGGCAAAGCTCAGCCCAAGTTATGGCAGGCAGCTGCTCCTGTGTGGTTTTCACATTCTTCCAATGAAAGCTAGGAAGTGATGACTGATGTCTCATTTGGCTTTTATCTTTTGGAAGGAGATGATCAAAAGCTCTGCAGATTGGAATGATTTTATTTGAGGTGATAATATTTACTGCCCTTGCTACCATCTAGCATTTGTTTCTCTTTCTCTGCAGTCAATGTGAATTTGCAATGACTCAATCTGAGTTCGTACAGCGCAATGCCAGGCATATTTTACGGGCCTGCTGACATGCACCATGCTGGGTGCTCACCAATTTTTCCCCCTGATCCAAACTTGGCAACAGAAGATACTGTTGACAGATTTCAGGTTAACTATTCCAGAGTGGGAGTCATACATAGTTACTATTGCCAACAAGAAAACAGATAAAATGCAATAAGACCCAACTGCAAATTCAGCAGTTGAATAGTCTTATTAATGTGTGTATATATAGAACTGCCTCTTCATTTAGAAAATATAGGTAAATTGGCTGGATCCAGACTTGCCATTCAGCAAACAGAAAGGCTCCTTTTTAGAACAGAAGAGACAGAGATCTAACAGAGGCTCCTGTTGAAGGAAGAGTGGAGGTGATTTTTCTTTTCTTTTTAAATTTCCACTTTCTCCTACAGACCCCAGTGCCATTGCTCACTGTGTTCCAGATGGTCTTTCAACTTTTCTTAGAAGCAGTCTCTGTCCACTGAGCTATCCAAGCTAGAAGCAGTCAAAGCAGAACAACAAGGTTGAAGCCAGTCATCCATTAACAAGTGCAGAGAACAAAATTATATTCATGGGCACCAGAACATTCATAAAGTATGTGCGAGTTGAGCATCTCTTGAGCAGTCGCAAAGCTGCTACCACAAAGGCTCCCTTTCCAGTTCTTACCTGGTTCACCTTTGAATATGGTAGTACCTGCAGCACAGATTCTGATTACAGTCCCAAGGGAGTGGGCAGGTTCATATGGGAGCTGGTAGTTCTTCAGATCAAAATAGGGTTGGTCATTTCTCTTAACAATTAAGCAGTATAGAGAAAAGTGGGCAAACATAATGTAAGATAGCAGAAGTACTGGTTGAGTATGATGACCTTGGCTTCTTAGTGCCAATAAATTTACAAGATTCTGATTTCAGTGGTTTAACATCAGCTTACTTGCCAGATCTCAGTGGGTGGTAGCACATGGCGTAGAACAACTAACTTTCTATCCAAGTATTTTTGTTTAGTTTCCAAACTGAGGATAACATTCAGAAGTGTTTGGCCCACTTGATTTAAAGTTACTCACTCTTCATAAGAAGACACCATCTTCCTCAGCACTGTGTTCCCAATGGTTTCCAATTGAGATGTCATAGAAGTTCCTTGTTCCTTGGCTTAGAATATGTAAACTTTCACTGTGTTCCTGAGACCCAAGGCAAGCGTTATGATGCTTGGGATTCCTGAACCAGAGAAAAGACACCCCGCTTGATTTTTCCTTTCCACTTCCTGTTACATGGCGGAGGCAAATGGAGGGCTGCAGAGGGCGAGGTATAAGTTAGGTCTCTCCTGGTAATTCTTACACCTTAGTTGCTGTCAACTCTGCCACTGCCAAGCCCTCATCACAGCTATTACAGATAGATAATGGGAGGAGGAGTAAAACAGCTGCATCTGCCTCCACCAGTGTCACTGGAACTGAAGCCATTTGCCAAATAAGGAGGTTGCACTCAGAACTGCATGGAGGGATAGCTGCTCATAAGGTTTGGATGAAGTATTTGGACCTGACTCTGTGTCCAGTGATTTTTTTTTTATTTGACTTATATACTGCCCTTCATCCTAAGATCTCAGTGTGGTTCACAAGATAAAATACAAGGTAAAAGCACAAATAGTTAAATTAAAAACAACAAAACAGTAACACCTCCCATCCCACAAACACATTTCAAAGGCTGTAAAATATTAACCAGCCAAAGTCCTGGTTGAAGAGGAAAGTTTTCACCAGGCTCCTAAAGATATATAGTGAAGACAGCAGACAAACCTCCCTGGGGAGAGCATTCCACAAATGGGGAGCCGCTACGGAGGAGGTCCATTCTCACGTTGCCACCCTTTGGACCTCTCGTAGAAGAGACACATGAAGAAAGGCCTCAGATTATGTATGAACACAGAGTCCACAGTCTGTTTATAGGGGGAGAGGTGGTCCTTGAGGTGTTGTGGCTCTGAGCCGATGATATCATTATGAGTGATGGAAATGGCTTGGAAATACAGTGGTGCCTCGCAAGACGAAAAGAATCCATTCTGTGATTCTCTTCGTCTAGCGGTTTTTTCGTCTTGCGAAGCAAGCCCATTGACGGATTAGCGGATTAGCGCTTTTAGCGGCTTTTAGCGGCTTTTAGCGGCTTTTAGCGGCTTATCAGCTTATCAGATCAGCTGATAAGCGGCTTAGCGGCTTAGAAAAAGGGGGGGGAACCCGCAGGAACTCGCAAGACATTTTCGTCTTGCGAAGCAAGCCCATAGGAGATTCGTTTTGTGAAGCACCTCCAAAACGGAAAACCCTTTCGTCTAGCGAGTTTTCCGTCTTGTGAGGCATTCGTCTTACGGGGCACCACTGTACCAAAACATTGTTTTCAGAAAGGTAGTTCAGAGGTGCACTTAGATGACTCAGGATTAATGGTCTTCACAGTGGTTGCTCCTTAGATGGCTAATGTGTATTATTTCCCTTCAAATGATCTTAGAGGGTTCCATCTCTTCTAGATGTAGGGCAGGTGGGCAAAATAGCCTTATATTATAATAATAATAATAATAATAATAATAACAACAACAACAACAACAACAACAACAACAACAACAACAACAACAACAACAACAACAACTTTATTATTTATACCCCGCCCATCTGGCTGAGTTTCCCCAGCCACTCTGGGCGGCTGTCAATCGAGTGTTAAAAACAATTCAGCATTAAATATTAAAAACTTCCCTGAACAGGGCTGCCTTCAGATGTCTTTTAAAAATAGGATAGCTGCTTATTTCCTTGACATCTGATGGGAGGGCGTTCCACAGGGCGGGTGCCACTACTGAGAAGGCCCTCTGTCTGGTTCCTCGTAACCCCACTTCTCGCAAGGAGGGAACTGCCAGAAGGCCCTCGGCACTGGATCTCAGTGTCCAGGCTGAAGGATGGGGGTGGAGACGCTCCTTCAGGTATACAGGACCGAGGCCATTTAGGGCTTTAGAGGTCAGCACCAACACTTTGAATTGTGCTCAGAAACGTACTGGGAGCCAATGTAGATCTCTCAGGACCGGTGTTATGTGGTCCCGGCGGCCACTCCCAGTCACCAGTCTAGCTGCCGCATTCTGGATTAATTGCAGTTTCCAGGTCAACTTCAAAAGTAGCCCCACGTAGAGCACATTGCAGTAGTCCAAGCTTATGGGCCAAATTGGGAGATCTGGTGGGTGAAATGAGGCTCGCAAGGTCTCGCATCTCTGCTTTGCTTGCTTCAGCATGTGGGTGACCTAGGCCTGCTGCTCTGGGTGGCCTTCAGAGTGGCTCAGAGTGGGACCCTGGATGTCTGCCCCCAAAGTCCTTCCCAAATGGCACCACTTAGTTAAACCCCAATTTGTGTGTGTTTGTGTGCCCATTTGTGACCATGTGGATGCATCTGAGAAACTCATATCAGATGCCTGCATAAGGTTGACAACAATTCCTACTGTTGTCTGCCATCAGTATCTGGCATCAGAGATGTATGGCCTCTGAACAGAAAGGGTCCATTTAATTACTATGACTAATAGCTGTTGATAAATTTCTTTTGGTTCCATATGCTTGCCACGGAATACCCCAGCACTCTGGGACCCTACTGAGATTTAAGGATCCCACAGTTACCTATTTTGGAGTCTTTCGGTCAATGCTGCCATCTGCTTTACAAGACCAAGAAGTGATTTTGAAAAGAAAATCCTACAAATGGGATTTGGTTGTGTGTTTTCACATATGTCCTAGAATCACACTTAATATGTCCAGACTTCATAAATCTCCTCATTAACAACTGATTAAATGACAGACTTGTCCTGAGCTAAATAATTTCATTTCACAAGACTCTTGTAAATCTCTACCCCCACAGGACATGAATGAATGAATGAATGTTCAGATACATATCTTATCTTGCCAGCAGATGCGTTCATTCATAGTTCTGTTCACTTTTCAAAAACCTTTCTGTCAATGGGCCTCTTGAAAGATCTGTGGAGTCACGTATATTGCCAAGGAACAGAGCTTGCAAAAAACTCTCATTTTCTCTTTTCTGGTGGTCTGAGTCGCTTCGGGGATAACAACATTTCTACTTCTTATTGTCTTCCAGTTCATTGTTCGCATCTCTCATAAGTGCTACCATGTACCCTAAATACAAATAATACTAGCGATGGGAATCTGTTTTAAACACTTCTTATGCTGCTCTCTGGTTATCTATTTTATGGACTTCTCCAAGGAGCTAGAAAGAGTCATCACTGCAATTAGATTTATCTCAAATATAATGTTTTGAAAAAGTCCTGTCCAAGACCTCTGCTACTGCAATGGGGATGGAGAACAGGTAGCCTTTCAGATGCTACCAAACTCAAACTCCTGTTAGCCCCAGCCAGCATGGCCAATGGTTAGAGATGAGAGGAGCAACGTATTGAGGACCACAGGTTCTCCATTCCCAAAGTATTCAGACATTAAATTAGCTCTTTAAAAAGAAGAAGAAGTAATAATGTATTGAATTGGACCATGGCAGAACATATTCCATGAGTTTAACTGATATGTGGACCACTTAAAAAAAATGTACCCTTTCGATGGGAATGTGGCCTAATCTTTTTTGGCGTGTTATATAACTTGGCTGTGTGGAATGGGGTGAAAGGTATCCAGAAGGATACAGGGGCAGTAAAATGTCTTTTAATGCTAGTGATGGAGGGAAAGATATGAGAATCATTTTGGAGACCTTTGCACATAGAGTAAATTCACGTTGAAAAAAGAAGATCATGGGAAGCCCTTTCGTGTAGAGCGCAGCAGGGGACGCAATGCCACGAATCTCCTGGAATTGCTTTGTTCTCTGAGGGGAGAGGCCCCCATGGATAGTATCTTGCCTAAGGGCCCACCAAAGCCTAGAGCTGACCCTGTTCCACAGGCAGCGTTCATAGACTAGAAACCTTGTCTACAGGCATAGGATACAGGGGTAGATTGTAAAGGATACAGAATCTGGTGTTTTCCGTGGAATCTGTTAAACTAAGTTGACAGAAAGGGCTGACAATCTGGTCCACAGATTGCTCAAGAATGATGCCCCTGGGTTATAGAATGGTGGAAAAAATGCAAGATCTTTCATATCGAGCAAGTTGTATTGCTGTTCAGCCTGGCTGCTTTAAATGTCTGAGAGGCTCCTTGCTGAAGCCAGGCAAGATTTTCTCATTTTGAATAATATCTGTTTCATTTCCTGCTTCTTTTGTACTTCTTCCAGCATCCCATGGCTCTTGTCTGTCGTCTTTTCACCTGATCCTTTGACCCTTTCTTAAGAGTTCCCCTACAGTTGCTCTGCGTCTAGCTAATGTCTTCCTGACATGTCGGATGGCTTCTCTAGCCATACACGGGGACTCTCTGACCTTAGCTCTCCTAGGCTTTGTGTGATGCATTGCTCCCCGAAGCCATCTCTAGCGCTTCTCATTTTCAACATTTCTCAGGCAGCTTCTTCTTGACATCTGCTCCAGCAGATCTCCAAAGGGGTCTTGCACAGTTGAGTTGTAAATAGCTGACTTTTGTGTAGAAGATGGAGTGCCTCTGTAGCTTTATAAATAACACGCCGTGCATCCCAAAACTACCCCACTGCGGTCAATCCAAACAAGCCAGAAAGGGGATCTGTTTAGATCATCAGCTTTTCCTTAGTTGACTGACAAAAGAATGGATTTGGCACCCCTTTTTCGAATGGCAATTCCATCACCTGTAAAGCAGTCATGTCTCAGATCCAGACTGTTCCTATGAATTTGATTCCATAAGTATTTTCGGTAATGGAAGGACAGTGGATCCTTCGCTGTTCTTTTATTTATACAGACTGAAGGTGTTTGCTTACTGGCAAGAATGCAGTGCATAAAAGGGTAAGGTAATACAGGAAGCTTGGCACATGCTTCCTGAGCCCAGATGGATGCTGAGATAAACAAATATGTACTGCATTTGTTTCCCCAATCTTTTCTTTCCTAACTACTTCTTCATTTTTAAAAAAATTATATTTCCCATCTTACAAATGTACAAAACACAGACCAAACACTGGCCCAATGGCCTCTGGCTGCCAATTCATTTCTGGGCTCAGTTCAAAGTGCTTTGTAAAGCCTTATGCGGCTCAGAACCCCAATATCTCAAGGGCTACCTCTCCCCACACAAACTGACCCTGGAACCTGTCATTGTCATCTGAGGCCCTTCTCCATATTCCCTCCTCTGGAGGAGATTCAGAGGTTGGCAACACAAGAAAGGGCCTTTATAGTGATGGCTCCCTGCTTATGGGATGCTCTTTCCCCAGGGAGGCTTGCCTGCCACCGTCTTTATCCATTTTTAGGTACCAGGCAAAAACTTTTTCATCAGAGCCCCTTTTCTGCATGCCTCTTCAGAGGTTGGTGACACAAGAATGTGGCTGATTTCAGTGCCCCACCCTTGCCCTGCTTGTGGAATGGCCTTTGTGGTGTAGTGGTTAAGAGCGGTAGTCTCGTAATCTGGGGAACCGGGTTCGCGTCTCTGCTCCTCCACATGCAGCTGCTGGGTGACCTTGGGCCAATCACACTTCTCTGAAGTCTCTCAGCCCCACTCACCTCACAGAGTGTTTGTTGTGGGGGAGGAAGGGAAAGGAGAATGTTATCCGCTTTGAGACTCCTGAAGGAGATATCAAATCCAAACTCTTCTTCTTATTTCTGGGGAAACGTGGTTAGACATTGTCACTGTCAGTTTAAGCACCAGGCTAAGACATTTTTATTTACCCATGCCTTTATTACTTAAGCCTACCTCTACAAGGGTAGAATAAGCTCACTTTCTATACTTAAAGCAAACCACTCAAACCATATTAAAGCACCTTCTTATTTGGGACTAGAACCTCTTCTTCACCTTTGTCTTTCGGCAGGTAACACTTCACCTCATCCTTGTAAATAGCCTTAAAATACTCGTTTTTGTGTGTGCCTGTTAGTTACGGTACTAAGGAAGATGCGTAAATGATTCACCACTGTATATGGGATAAGAACTACTTATTCCTGTGGAGAAGCCATCATTGATAAAGGATGTAAGCAAGGAGCAAAGCACGCTTTGTGTTCGTTTGGGTTTCTGTTTTATTAGGATTCAAGCTCAGTTTATTGGCCTTCGTCCAGCCTACCACTGTGCCCGGGCTCCAGTCCAGTTCCTGCACAGCTACAACTGGTTCAGATGTTATGGAGAAACAGACTTGGGTGTCACCAGCATATTGATGACATCATGTTCCAAATCCCCAAATGACTGCCCCCAGCAACTTCATATGAGGTTAAATAGCATTGGCAGCAGGATCATCCCTGCGGAACTCCACAGCATAATTGAAGAGAGATCCCTCAAGGCTATGGAATGGATGTTCTTGATACCTATCTTACAGTGCTGGTCCAGGTGGATTCCATGGTTGATGGCATCAAAAGGCACAGTGAGATCTAGGAGGAAAAGCAAAGGCACACTCCTCAATAAAGGCAATCCCACAGGGCCACCAACGCTGATTTGATCCTGCAATTTCCCTGACACCACCCTCTCAGTCACTTTCCTTGAAACTAGGATATTTACAGCTGTCACAAACTATTTAGCCCAAGGTGGGTTCCTTTAGCAATGTCCATGCCACAGTTGTCATTACTGGTCATTGTCCTGCTGCTGCTGGTGGTCCAAACAAGGGCATGATAGGAGATATTAGGGGGCAGGATCTTAAGTCTCCATGTTCCACTAATAATGTCCAAACAACAACCTTCAACTACACCAGGCCAGGAACTGGCAAAGTAAATGGCATCCCATGGACCTTCTAGAAATAATAGAATGAAAAGGTAGGAAAATTGTGTTTCTCTTCCCTTCCTCCCATTTCCTGCTTTGCTTGCAGCAAGTCAGTTGGTAGTTCCAACACAGAATCCTCCCACCCTCATCTCTCTAAAGCACTCTTATTTTTGATAAGATGTCAGTTTAACCAGTGATAACAAATCCCAAACCTTATTCGCCTAGCCTGGTTTTACTTACTTTCTAGAATCTAGCTCATTTGATTCCAGCTGCAAACAGTCAATACATAATTGGCACATAGATAGTTGGGAGGTTTATAATAAGTTTAACACACTTTAACAGGCAAAGTTTTGGCACTGATGTTCATTTGATTTTTAGACGTGTCCTTTATTATATCTGTAGCCATTTCTCAAAGTTTCTCGATTGTTTTACATAACCACTGGGTGTGAATAAAATCCCCCTTGTTTTCAGACTTAGGACTCTACGCTAAAAGGGTTTGCCTTGTTGATTTATCTTGCCCCTTTATTATACCAACAAAGTGCTATAGAGAGAGTCCTGCCAATGAACTCTAACAGCACTAGAATTACCAACACTCGCCTTTGTGAGTTCCCAATCACACGGGGCACTGGAGCTAGTGACACGTTGGTGCTTGTTAACTCGAAATCTTCTTTGTTTTACTTTTTTTTTTTTGGTGATACATTTTCCAGAAAACTCCCATAGGAGCAATGGGTCAGTTGCTTCCGTATTGCATTTTAGGAGACTCACATTATTAGTGTTCCAGTCTATATATTATGAAATTAAGTAGATACCCTGGAGGTTAATTTCTTATTGTAAATGTAATGAAAGGAAACACTTTCCTGCCCTTGATATAAAATCTATAGCTCTTAAATTCTACCAGTCTTCATGATTTCTTGAGCAGGAGGAGTATTCTTGGAGGGTATACATTTCTACAGTGTCCAGAATCAGTAGACTTCTTTTTATTTTAAAAAAGGAGCAATTACAGGCGGAGGTGCCAGCTTCTCAAAAACATTGTGGAGGCCCGACACGACATCCTGGTGTCACATGCAGGGCATCGCATGACTTTATGCGGAGTCATGGGGCAGAGTTGAACACAGTGGCGGCACGGCCCCAGCGGCCAGTGGACCCCGTCCTCGCCTCCCCCTGCCACATATTGGAAAGTTGGGGGGAACTGCCTCCAGCCAGTGGCAGCAGCAGCAACAGGACCCACTGAGCCACACCCTGCATTTGTCCTCTGAACAATGGGGGTCCCAACCCCCTAAGAAAACATTGGGGGGAGGCCAAAGTGTCTCAGCTCCTAGGAGTTGGCACCTATGCTTACAAGTCAGAGTTAACCAGAACTGTACTCCTCGGCATCTTGAAATTCTCTATTTGTGGACAGAGAAACTGGGGAACCATTTCACAAAATTTATCTGGGCTGAGGAGAAATTCCCTAACGGTTTCACAGGGATGTGATTCACCATGAGCAGGGGCAGGAGCACAGTTTCTTTCTCTTTTCCCTCTTAAGGGTTTTTTTGTTTTTGTTTTGGTGCTCTGCTGCTGCCTGACAACCTGTTGCCAGCCTGGCCACCATTTTGCCTCCTCCACTGTGCCCCTGATCTAGGCTCATTCTGCATGGGGGAAAGGGCGGCAGCCAAAATAAATGGTGGATAATATGATAATTGGAGAAAACTCTGCAAAGCAGCTTCTGTTAACAGGATGGGGAGAATGCGGGGGGGGGGGGGGAGATCCACCTCAGGAATTTTGTCAACAAATGTTTTCTGAGAAATTTCAGCTCAGCTCTTCAGTTATCCAATGACGTTCACTCAGATCCTCCTCCTGCTGATCGTGGGGTGCTTTTAAGTCGTTGGACATATATCTTGTTACAGGCCACCCCAATCTCTGCCGAGTGGTAGCAAGGGTCCAGGGGTCATGACACTTAACCATGTCCTTTGGACTGAGGCACAGTGGAAATGAGTGCCTTTGAGGAATATGTTTTATTTTACACATATTTTCAACCTGGGTTTTGATGAAGGGAATGCAGAACGTTACACCCCAAGAGTGTTTCTTGTTGCCCCTCTCATAGCTTCATCAAGCAGCAGCCACTCACGCTTCCCCCAATCTTTTGGTTCAGCCTCTCCTAGCCAGCTGACCGTTCCTTTTATCCTTCCCCCAAACCCTCGCTCAAAAACCTCAGTTTGAAAGGACACAGTTATTTTTGCGGCGGCATCGCACCCCCTGTTACCCTGGCAACCTCCCCCTCCCAACTCTGCTCTTGTCTTTTGCTAATTCACACACACACATACACACACAGTTGAGGGAGGAACCTTCTTGTCTGACGCCAAATGTCTCACCTTTTGTCAGGATAATGACTCTGCCATCACCTGCCTTTGTTCTTTGGCGCCACCACTCCAAGACAAGCTCTTGAGGAAGCTGGCTTGACTTACTTTTCTTCTTCTTCTTTAAGGCTTTGCTAAACCCCTTGATCAAACCCCACATTTAGTAATTTGAGAAACTACGGGGAGAACCAATCACCCAGGAATTTTCAGAGGATCCTTTCCCGCCCTCAGACCCATAGCACTATGGACACGCAGTCTGGATGTAGGCCCAAAGTGTCTGGGATTGCTCACTTGGGAGATGCACAGCTTCCATCTGTTGCATGCTGACTGACACCAGGTCTCCAGGATGGGGAACATTTCCAGCTGTGTCCAGACATGCTGGTGATTAATCTGGAGAGCTTTTTATATATATAAAGCAGGTCCCATGTAACCCTTCCCCCTCCTTTTTAAGGAGCCATGGTTGCATGTCACCTTAACTCCACTTCAATCAGATAGGTAGCCGTGTTGGTCTGCCATAGTCAAAATAAAAAAATTCCTTCCAGTAGCACCAATGCTACTGGAAGGAATTTTTTTATTTCCACTTCAATCAGACATTTTTCTAGGGTAGTTGCATTAGAAATATGCTGAAGGGTCCCTGTAGGTGTGGCCCCTCCTACAGGAGGTACCCACTGGTATGCTCCCACAACTCTGATCCTCCTCTTCTGCCTCATGTTAAGTGGCAACATCTTCACTGATGGGGAGGCCAGGCGAACGGCATTGTCCATCCCTACCAGTCGTTACTGGCATTGCAAAATCAGCACTATGAAATTCTACATAGTGCGGTGAGATTTTGGGGGCTGTAGTCTAGGATTGGATGCGTACCTTGAGAAAGGAGTGGTATACAACCTGCAAAGGTGGGTGTGGGTGGGAGAGCTTTCAGCATCAAATTTTAACATTTGACATTGTGTTTTGTATTGTTATCATCCCTGACATTTGCTGCTTTGTGAAGAGATTCTCCTGAAAAGTAGGACAAGAAACGACAGCTATTAAATGAATTATACAATAAAATATAGCCAGCGAGAAAATATACTTTAATACATCTATCCATTTTCAATAAACAATTTCCCCTCCCGGTGTAAAGTTTTCTGTTTGCTTCAACTAACTTTTAGCTCTAAGGGAGGGGGGGACTTCATTTATATAAAAGGATAGAATCCATTTAAAACTCACTATTTGATATGAGAATCCTTTAGTTGCTGTTGTTCCTAGTAGCACCTCAGATGACTTCAATAGAGCAAGTTGAGAAAACAAAACAAGACTTTTCTCTATTTTCAGGGTCTTTACTATGTGTCTCTGACAGCATTTTATATCTACTCGGTTTCAACAATCCTTCTGTAATAGGCAGGTTCCTTCTTCTGCCATAACAAGTGGTGGGGGCGGGGGGGGGGGAGAGAAGCATTTCTATACAGGGAAAGTTAGGGGGAAATGTAACAGTGAAGCCAATAAGACCACAATTCTCCATACTTATCCCAATGATAATCACAGCTGCTACTCTAGAGCAAGTGGCGCGAAAGTTACAATGTTAGGCCATGACCTGCCATTTTTGGGATTAGCCTTGGAAGAGTTCATTTGACTTTAGTGGGGTTCAGATGGGAATATTTGGAAGCAAGCCAGGAAAGCTTTACTGTCTAAATATGTCAGTGAGGCTCATAGGTATAAGTGGCCCAGACCTAAGGCTTAGTGACTCAGTAAGCAAATGGTTGATTAAAATAGGTCTTCTAATTGCCTCAGAAACATGTTACAGAAACGTTGCAGAGATACGATGACAGTTTCGTCCATCCTGACATGCTGATGCCAAAAATTTGGATCAAGGGACCAAATTATTGAAATCACTTTTGGCAAGCATATGCTCACTCATTTGGCAAGTATCGTATGCTTACACTACTGACAGTCAAAAAAAAGCAAGAGGAAGTGAAAGAGGGGCATCAAAATGGAGGCAACCAGAAAGTGAAATCTCAATATATGTTATGAAACAGTTTATTGAAGAAATACTCTAGAGACAACTGAAGCACAATTGGTTTTGAGTTCTATTACTCTCCTTTTCAGATGATTAGTATTATTATTTTTTGTAGAATTGTACAGTAGTTGATTTCTGAATAGAAGTGACACACCCAAAATACACTGAATATCAGGCCCCATTCTGCACACAATCAAAGCTGCCTCATACAATTTTATCATGGTTCTCTCTCCCACCCCCCACCCCCCGCGAATCCTGGGAACTGCAGTTTTTTAAAGGTGTTGAGACTTGTTAGGAGACCTCTATTCCCTTCACATAACTACAATTCCCAGACTCCTCTAGGAAGAAGGATTAATTGTTAACCTACTCAAGAGAATTGCCACTTTTATCAATCCATAATCGGTACTGCTGTAAGGGAGTACTTTTAATGGCATGTGAATGTTTGTGGAATTGCCCTGACCCTTTTGATTCAAATCTACATGGCACTACTGAATGTCTCTGTGCAACATAACGAGTATCAAGATTATGGTAAAGGTAAAGGGACCCCTGACCATTAGGTCCAGTCGTGACCGACTCTGGGGTTGTGGCGCTCATCTCGCTTTACTGGCCGAGGGAGCCGGCGTACAGCTTCTGGGTCATGTGGCCAGCACGACTAAGCCGCTTCTGGCGAACCAGAGCAGCACATAGAAACGCCGTTTACCTTCCTGCCGGAGTGGTACCTATTTATCTACTTGCACTTTGACGTGCTTTCGAACTGCTAGGTTGGCAGGAGCTGGGACCGAGCAACGGGAGCTCACCCTGTCGCGGGGATTCGAACTGCCGACCTTCTGATTGGCAAGTCCTAGGCTCTGTGGTTTAACCCACAGCGCCACCCGCATCCCTTCAAGATCATTGTATAAAACATAAATTTAAATGGTTGAACCCCATGGATCCACAGGCCCTTCTTCTTTCTCATTGCAAAGGCTTGTCTGTTTTTTTCAGTGCTTGTGTGTGCAAATAAATGAATCGGGAATCCTGCGGAAGTGAGAGGTTGAAATAATCACCAAACACACACAAGGCTCTGGGTCCTGGAGAAGCATCTCATTTAAATTTGGAGGCATTAGCCTGGTAAAGCTGGGACAGTTTTGTATGAACCAACTTTGTGATTCTACAAAACAATTGATAATCTTGTTTAATTTCATTGGTTGTGTAGGCAAACAAACCAAAAATATGAATGAGATTGGTTACTGAACAGAATGGCTTTAAGTGACATTTGAAACATAGTGCCACTTTATTTCCCCCCTGGAGACACCACGTTACACAACTAAACCAAGGTATTAACAAAAAAGCAAGCGAATCACAGAGTTCTAATGATTAGTTGTGCTTTCTGTTTAGTCAGTGTCCAGGCCCTGTAACTTTGTTTACATATATGTATGATGAAAAAGGTTTCATTTATCACAGCTGCTTATTAGTTACCCCAAATCAAATTGGGATTGTATGACGACTGATGAGCTCTGGAACTAGAAAATTAGAGCAAAAATTGGAAATCATTGAACAATAAAATGGCAAGCAGCTCTCTGTGCTTTCCACCATTTTCACTGTGACTTTTGCTAATCAATGTACAGTGGTACCTTGGGTTACAGACCCTTCAGGTTACAGACACTTCAGGTTACAGACTCCACTAACCCAGAAATAGTACCTCAGGTTAGGAACTTAGCTTCAGGATGAGAACAGAAATTGTGCAGCGGTGGTGCGGCGGCAGCAGGAGGCCCCATTAGTTAAAGTAGTACCTCAGGTCAAGAACAGTTTCAGGTTAAGAACAGACCTCCAGAACGAATTAAGTTCTTAACCTGAGGTACCACTGTAGAACAATCATGTTATTGATGGAAATGGAAATGCACTGTGGACAGATCCCAACAAGGGCTTTAGCTGTAGTAATATCCTGCAGAAGACAAGAGAGGGCCACTATCTAAAAAGGAGGGATGAATATTTAAGAGAACAAAGTGGCATTACACAGCAGGTCAAGAAACATGGAAAGATGAATTCAGGATAAAATTTACCTATGCTGTAGTATTTGTCCTGTGTAAGCATTGAGAGTCATTGTGATCTAGTGGCTAGAGGGGTTAGTGGATAGATGGGCAAGAGTGGGTTTGGTCAGTTCAAGCACAACACACAAATGCACCACCTCCATAATTTATCCCTACTCATCATCTGAGAAGGGAGTTGCCACTCCCTGCCCACTATTGCAATATCCAAGTGGATTAGGAGGGGCAATTTGCACCCTTGTCAGGATGCTGCACAGGTGTTTTGTCCTGGGGGGCAAATACACACCAGTGGGAAAGGATTAACTGATGCCCCGAAGGACCCCGTTGCAGGGATTCCAAAGAAAGATGCACAAAATGCCCGAATGATCAGTTCTGGTGCTTGATTACAGAGATCTATCAAGATACTTCCATACAGCAATGCCATGGGGGATTTCTTGCTGCCACACCTCAGGATGGATGCTGAAGTGAGAAGCACCATGGTTTTGCCCATTAGGGGCTAATATGTTAACGGATACCTATACAAACGACAAGCTATGTAAATTGGCAACAATGATCCAATAACCCCTGGATTGGAGGCTCCTTCCAGGGAGCTCTTTGGGATTGTGTTTGTGTGAGAGTGACCTGCAGACTCCTGGATCAGCAGCAGAAGCAGATACCTGGTCTGACTGGACTTTGGACCTGTTAGCCTATGAGCTAGTATTTGCCATGGAATCGTGTACACCAGTTAGACTTGCAGCCAGATGTGGTTCAGAACAGGTGATGACCTTAGACTTCTTGTAGATATTAATATTGTGCCTCTTGAAGTGACTGGATGCACTTCAGTTATTTTGATGAAACAAAAGTTGTTTTTTAATATAAAAAACCACACATTACTTGAACTTTAAAAGAAAATAAGCAGAAACGCTGCATCCCCACCACCCCCTCATTTGGTGCTTGAAGTTAGATGCCCAAACTGAAGGCATGGGCATTAACTTTCCAAATTATATGCATGGAGTAAAGAAAAAGAAATGGAAAAAGCTAAATCTAAGGGTGAAATATATTTGCTGTAATGATTATTTTGTTTTTGTTTTTTAAAAATCTCTGAATAATAATAGGATAATAAATTTATGTAATTATCAATACTGTGTTTTTAATGAACAGCAAGCGGGAAGGAGAAGTTCAAAGTAAAGGGCAATGCTTGAGTGTTCATAGAGAGGGCAGGCATTATGGCATTTATCATGTTTCCTGTGTAAGGTTCAGGAGCTAATAACCACAAGCCGACATTTGCTTGATAGTGGGGACGTAAGACACAAAATAAAACATTCTGCTTCAATTAAACCATCATTGACTTCCTCCCCCCAAGTAAATATACAGCCTTGCTATGCAGTTTTCTTATGAACCTTCATTTGTTGTTCTAACAATTTGTAAAGTTTTAAGAGTTGTAAAGTTGTAAAGACCTTGCAATTGAGCAATGGAACTTATTTCTGGGTAGTCAGGCATAGAATTGAAGCCTAAAAACCCCATTGTCACTTCGATTCTGAAACCATATAATTCAAAATTGTCCACTATGTATCCCAATGACTTAGGGGGTTAGGGTACCAGTACTGTGCAAGACATGGCTTGAAAAGGAGCTTGGTTTTGTAATGGATTACAGCCCAAATTTAAAATAAAATGCCCGCAACACAAAAACCTAAACCTGTGTGAAGCTGCAAAGAATGTCATCTTAATGTTCAATACCAGAACTATCATATCTAACAGCCTCATTCTAAAAATATTTACTTGGAAGTAAGTAGGGTGCCAGATGGTTCATTTCCTTCATCAGAGTGGGTGAGATGGGGATTGTTTTCATGGTACAGACAAAACTCTCTAATAGCATGCATGTTTATTTTGAGATTAAGAACATAAGAAGAGCCCTGCTGGTGCAAGGCCTATGTGGGACAGCAGCATGCTCCACAGTGACCGGCCAGATGTCACTGAGAAGCCCACAAGCACTCTCCTACTGCCGTTCCACAGTAACTGGTATTCAGAGCATGCTGTCTCTGATTCTGGGGGGAGTAAACAGTGATCCTGTCGAGTGGCTGTCCTGCAGCAGCAAATTTCATTGTTTAACTATGCCTTGAGTGGAGATGTACTTTTTCTGGTCTGCCCTGATGCTACTACCACGGAACTTCATTAGATGACCTCCAAGTTCAAATATTATGAGAGAGGCCATTACCATATATGATTATGGCTGCGAGACTTTTATATACACAACGATGGAAGGACCCATTATTACCAACCACGAAGAATGGCTGTTAAAACCAACACTTAGCCAAGATGGTGGAATTGGCATGTTTAATCAGAGAAAAGCACTTGTTAACATTTATTAAATATTGGAAACCTCTCATGTTGACTTTTTACGTGAAAAAGAAAATGAAACAATGATACTTGGATTTGAAGACTGAACATAATGTTTGTTTATAGAAAGTGGCTTTGTTGGGTATTATACTGGAGTGGATGAAGTAAATATTGTTTATATATGGTGGTCAGATGAAGAATCAAGTCCCTTACCTTCTGAATTTTATCCCCCCCCCCTTTAACCTCTTTTCTATTTATTTTTCTTAATTTTTCTCTTTCTCTTTCTTTATTCCTTTCTCTTCCCTTCTCTTTATATTTTCAATGTATTTAGATCAAAGTTTTCATTTGGACAAAAAAGAGGGAAAGATATTTGATATTAAGTTGTGTATTTTTCTCTATAAACCCTAATAAAATCTATTCAACCCCAAACAAATATTATGAGAGAGGCTGAAAAACATCTACTTATCCAATTTTTCCACATCACATCTTTTTTGTACATGTCTACCATCCAGGTACCCCCCCTACTCATCCTTTCCCCCTAAAGTAAAACCTATCCTTATAGTGGAGGGTCCTGGCACATTAAGTAATCAAGGCAGGGGTGGGATCACCCCTTTATGATAGAGCATTTGCAGAAGGACACAAATTCCAGCCCCGTCATCTCCAGTTAAAATGGCCTTCACTAACAGAGCTGACAGAGGCCTTTGCCTGAAGCCTTGGAGAACATCTGCTAGCTGAAGTGGGCAATACTTGACTAATGGACCACTTACCTGACTCAGACAGCTTTGTGTAAATTTAATGTAGGCTTTGATTCTGTTCATCAAAGGCATGCATACTTTAAAAAAAAAACATGCATAAGCATATCACCGTACGCCCTAAAAAGCAGAAAGTAGAACTTTCATGCTAATGGATGGACTCCAGGGCAGCAAAACAAAGCACTCTTACTAAGGGGGTAATAAGCTTCATTGAGCATGGTGAGACTTGCTTCTGAGTAGACATGTATACAGATGCAGAGTCAATCTCTGAAGGTCTTTTCTATTCAGTAGTGGGACTTGATGCCTGTGTCCTATTGAAGTGGCCTACTGCAATGTGCTGGCTTAGTGCCTGGTACATTCATATTATGTCATGGTTAATCGCCGCTGTGCAACTGCCTCAGAAATGTTCTGGGGGGGAAATTGCAGAAAATTATTGCCACATGAGAAGTGGCCTCGGGTTGCTATGGGAACTGTCCTTGTAGAATTAGTATCAGAATGAGGTTAACCGCCCACAGGGTTGCATCAATGAGTCTTGATAGTTAAGTTTTCAAATTAACAAAGGGTTGGAGAAAGTTTTTCCCCTACTGTTCAGCACGCAGCATCGGGGTCCTAAACAAATAAATTCATTGCTGTTTAATTTCCGTCCAATTATGGACCCGGTCACTTTTTTCATTCCATAAGTCTCAGGTTCATTGCAAAAACACACTCAGGGAAAAAAAACCTCTTTGGACTTTTGATGACTATGAGAATGATTTGGTGCCATTTTTATGATTTTATTTTATTCCCTGCATGCATTATCTTCCTTCCATGACTGCCATTTCAAAACATTCGCAGATTTGAAAAATACAAGATCATCAAGCTACTTTATTGAACGCAAATTTCGCATGCCATCCTCTTGGTCTTCTGCACATTCCTATGACTATCCTTAAAAAAAATAAAAATCCTACAGTAAATACTGGCAGCCATGAACAATATGTTCCTTCTTTTCTCTCTTCCTCTCTGTGTGTGGCTGCCTTTATAATCAAATCCAATGTGGTCCAGGTGTATGCATTTGGAGGATGAGGTTTTGAGACAACCTGCATATGAAAATAACCCCAAACTTCTAAACAAATATTAAGACTTATGCAGCTTTTAATTGCCCCACTGTTGAAATATGAGACACTGACATTGTTAGACTTTTTAAATCCTTATCTTTCTGTGGGCAAACAAATTTATATTTGACCAAGATGGGGTATAGAACAAAATACACCAACTAAGATTATTTATATGCATTTACTAAAACAGTTGTGGTAGGAAATCTGAAAGAACCAATGCCAGAAGGGAACTATAATCTCAACTTCAAAGTAAGCAGAAAGATGGGGCACAGTCAAGCAATGTGGTCTCCTGAGCTTTATCTGACATACATATGAAGAATCCTATAACACTCCTTATCTCTTTTAAAAATGCCTCAATGAAAAGTGGCTTTGGAAGCAATCGTTTCCACTAAACGACCTTGTTAGAAAACCTTGCTTTGTGCCCCAAATCATTAATGAAACTTCAAGGTCCCTATATGTGCTTAAACATACAAGGTGACAACATTCATCAGGGAACGGGCGTGTTAAATTCACCTACTTAGTCCTTCTTAGTCTTAATCCTATGCATTGCAAAAAGAGGTTGAAATATGAAAATGGTTGGGGGAAAGATTACAACAGTTCAAAAATAATTTTGTTAACCTAAAATATTTTATTAAAACTCTAAAGATTATACAGAAGTGAAGTTAAAATGATCTTGGCAGACTTTTTCTACCTTTCTCTCTTGTCTCTGAAAACTTGTTAATGTATCATGGGAAACATGTTGCAAAAATTCTCCCTGCCATATGGAAGGGCTCAGCAGAAGGTTGGATCCTCTCTTGATTGTATACACATTATGACAAGTTATTATAGTCAGCAAGGTTAATGTGGTCTCTATGAAAGACAGACAAACAGGTATGTAGACAGAGACTTCAGGTAGCAATCCTGCCCTTCTTCTTAGGAGCTTGGGATAGCATACATGGTTTCCTATTTTATCATCATAGCAACCTTGTGAGGCAGATTAAGAAGGAGATTGTGGCTGTCTTAACATCGCCCAGTACAGTGTGTGGCAGACAGAGAATTTCAACCAGCACCTACCTGTCCTAACCCAATATTTTGACCATAAGGCCACACTGTACTAAGTCCATTCAGAAATCTTCATCTGAGGGCCAAAGCAGACACAATACCAAACATCTTATTAGCAGCCATGTTCTCTCTCTGTTCCCACTACCGCTCTCAATTTTTAAAATCCCACATAACTTTAATGGATCTTGTCAATTAAAAATTAAGAACAGGTTCATGGGATGATGTCCCCTGGGACCCTGCTGAGGGGAGGAAATAATTAAACCTCCCCTCTCTGTATGCTGTGGTCTGAGAAGGGCTGTGGCTCTGCATTTATTTGCATGCAGAAGGTCTCAGGTTCAATCGCTAGCCTCTTCAGGTAGGGCTGGGTGAGATTCTCTGTCTGAAATCCAGGACAGCTGCTGCCGGCCAGGGTGAAAAGCACTGAGCAAATGGGACTCCATTTAATTGTCCTGACTTAAACGGAGTTCAGCCTACACTCGAGTAGGACCCTGGCAGAGACACATGCCTGACTGGCATGTTCCCTCCCTCCTGGTCGATCGTTCAGAAGCTTCATAAGCTTTCTTCAGTCCGAACATCACAGCGACCGATGCCAACCAACACCTGCACACTTAGGGATCCACAGAGTTTGCCCAGTTTGCGTAACAGAACCAGGAACTCAGCATTTTGGCTAATCTACTTTATTTACATATAAACACACACGGAGCACTACAACATGGCTCCCTCTCTCTCTAGTATCAGACAGCAAAGAGAAAAAGAACAAAGGACAATAGTCCCACTTCGCAGAACACAGTAACACAAACATCCTGTCTTTGTCACTTCTCACTCTGTGGAGTCAAAACATTTACCATCATGTGATAGACAACAGTCCCATGACTGCAACCATGGAGCAGGAATTCTAACACTGACTCCATTTAAGGCAGCTTCCTAATTTCCTAAATCACTCTCACATACCTGCTGTTATTACCATTATCATGATTCACTTCAAAGTGGTTGGAAGCATCAAATCTAGCATGGCCCTGAATGAAGATAAGAAACGTATTAGTATTTCCTGCAGTCTTAATATATCTCACATTGCCACAAAATCGCACATGCTCACTTTTGGATTACGTATGAAAATCACAGAAATGCATTTCCTGAACACAGTGAACCTAGAGAGCAATGATCAGCAAAAGATTTTTGATTTATTATCATGTTATTGTGCAAGAAACATCAGCCTCCCATGTTGGCCAGCTAATCACTGGATTAAAACAAGTTGAAAAGCATATTCCCCATAGTCCTAATTAGCAGCTGTTTCTCCCATGAAAAGATCCCAGTTTACCAACCAGAAGTTTAGCCTCCTATATTCAATTGTAACCTCTCTTAACAAACTGTGGCTCCAGCTTTGATTATAAGAGATAATAATAGGCTTTGGTTATGGACATAGATTCAGCTTCTAACATCATACAAGCCTTTCCATGAAACAAAACTTGAAGCTGCAGTCAGAATTACATTTACACGAAGTGGAAATAATTTATCTGTGTGGTGCAGAAATAAGTTGAAGTGGCCGCCTCAGGCAGCAAGATTCACAGGGGCAGCAGATTGAGCCTCCAAGGAATGTGACAGTAATGGCTGCGGTGCACTTCTTAGAGGCCAGATCTGCAACCTGATCAACAGCCCCTCAAATGCTGCCTCTATGGTGGCCTCTTTGTGAATAGAAGGTGCATCTGGTCTTCTCTCACCCTTGTTCTCAATGTAAATCTTCACTCAACCCTTCTTCCCTGGCCGCTGTGTGTGTGCCATTCTGTGGCTTGCCTCAGGTGCCAAAATGTCTTGGGCTGGCCCTGGTCCCAAGCTATGATTTCTGATGAAGTGCCTCTAACTCCAAGAGGATTTGGCCATTATCCCTAACATATATTTCCCCTCAACGGTTCTCCCTCAGATTTCACCGACACACACAGAGTTAATGCCTTGCTTTACTGCAAAGTTTTAGCAATTAAATACGGAGCAAAAACAACAATAATAAGCAGATTGTGTAGGTGGGAGCTGAAAAGGATGAGGGCATGATTGAAGGCTTGGAAGGCCATTTACCTTATAACACTTTTAAAATTCAAAAGATTGGTGTTAATCACATGGATTCTGCTGGCACTTGGTAAGTCAATTAAAATCAGAAAGATGCTTTAAGATACAGGGTGTCAAAGTTTCTTCCCAGGGAAAAGATATCATCCATGTGTCTGCTGTGAACAGCTTTAGAGACATTTTGAATAATGCTTTCCCCGCGGAATAATGAACTTTTTCCCCCACATTGCAACATGGCAGTGCCTTTTCAGGGATGAATAATTTATTGCACTTAGAATTGTGTTGTTGTGACAATCATAAATTGTCTAGGAGTTTCTGTTGGGGGCTCTGTTATTCTTTTTGCTGCCCCTACTGTTTAAAATATTGTAAATGGTTTTTAACCTGTTGGTTTTTTAAAAAAATTGGGGGGTGTTGTTGTTTTGTTTTTAAATCACGGGGCATAGGATGTGCCTGGGAAGAGAGAAGCTGGTGAGAGCATGTAGAGCAATTGCAGTAGTTTAGGGTAGGGGAGGTATGGGGGGGACAGAGGTTAAGGGGACACAGCACAGACTGTTAGTGACCCTCCCTTAACTTGCATATAGTGAGAAGGACAAAAGCTGCGAGTTTTTTATGTGAGTTAGAAGCAGGATGTAAAAGCAACAGGCTGGAAAAGCAAAAGGAGAGAGGCATGCTGGAATTTTGCTTGCAACCAAGGCTGTGAGAAAAAAAGAGCTTTTTGGGGTGTTGATGCTGTGAACCTCTCCATTGTAGGTTGTATATGTTGGGAAAAAGCACCAATGCAAAAGCCAGCTCCAGATTGCTGGAATGCAAAACAGGATGTTATGTTTTGCAGATGTACTGTTGGAGAAAAGGTGGAGCCTATTCTCTGTACTGAGCACCGGATGTTAGCTCAGTGTGTCATGTGACCTGTACTGGAAGTACAGGGGAGGAGTTGAGTCTCTTCTGATGGAGTCTGAAGGGAACAGAAGCATTTCTATGTATTGCTGAGAGACAGGAATAAAACATGTAAAAGGACTCCTGTCTGTCTCATTTCTCCTCCCTGGGAGAATGCAGGGAGGGAGAGAGAAGCAGAGAAGCAGAGGGTGTGTTCTATCTCACGTCTGATGAGAAGAATCGCCGGGTTTGTTTACCTAGCCTGCCGGGAGGTCGCAGACGGAAGGTAAACACAGTATCTCACTCAATTGCCTCGGGGGAGGCCAGGTACCTCTGACTGTGAGCGAAGAAACTAACAGTATATATGTGTAAGTAAGCCATATATGGTGACAGCAGTCACGAAATTAAAAGACGCCTGCTTCTTGGGAGAAAAGCAATGACAAACCTAGACAGCATCTTAAAAAGCAGAGACATCACTTTGCCAACAAAGGTCCATATAGTTAAAGCCATGGTTTTCCCAGCAGTGATGTATGGAAGTGAAAGCTGGACCATAAAGAAGGCTGATCGCCAACGAATTGATGCTTTTGAATTATGGTGCTGGAGGAGACTCTTGAGAGTCCCATGGACTGCAAGAAGATCAAACCTATCCATTCTTAAGGAAATCAGCCCTGAGTGCTCACTGGAAGGAAATATCGTGAAGCTGAGGCTCCAAAACTTTGGCCACCTCATGAGAAGAGAAGACTCCCTGGAAAAGACCCTGATGTTGGGAAAGACTGAGGGCAGAAGGAGAAGGGGACAACAGAGGACAAAATGGTTGGACAGTGTTCTCGAAGCTACCAGCATGAGTCTGACCAAACTGCGGGAGGCAGTGGAAGACAGGAGTGCCTGGCGTGCTCTGGTCCATGGGGTCACAAAGAGTCGGACACGACTAAATGACTAAACAACAACAACAAAGCCATATATCATAAAGACACCACAGTCTCCATAAACCTTGGGTAAGTGCCTGGAACCCCTGGAATCCTGCACCGCTCAGAGACTGGGGTGGGGTGCAACAATATTGATGGTGTCAAACTCTAGGCCTATTAAGACATTAGCAAACTATATTCATGGTGGAAGCATAGGGCTGCCTGTGCCACCCCCTCTCTCTTTCCTTCTCTTATTGAGCAGGATGGTCTGAAGGAGGATTGTAAGCATGTTCAGCTGGACACTCTTATGATCATCTCTATGGGTGGGAGCCTTGATCGACCAAGGTTCCTGATTATGGGGAAGACTGTAATTGCGTTCGGCTGAACATGCTTAAAATCCTGTCCTTAGACCTTCTGACTCAAGCGACAGTTTGGGGGTCAATGCATATGGTGCCTTACTCCCTCAACAGATGCAGTTTAGGAATGATTGATTGAACAGGACTTGCATGTCTCCGAAAGTCCTCATCCAGTGGCCATGAGTACTTGTGTACTACTGCGATACCAGAGGAAAAGCTCAGGGCAACAATGAACAATCACTACATTCTGGTACTAAATAGTAAGCAGGTTCACTCAAAAGGAGCAGTCTTGCAAATAATTCCCTGGTCTCTTCATTGCAGCACCAGCACCTTATGATAAACAGTATCAAAGGCCACATAGGGAAGAATCGATAAGGAACAATTAACAGAATTAACATAATCAATAAGGTACAATTAGCCTTATTGATCTCTAGGCAGAGATTGTTGACCAAGACCACGAGTGCAGTCTGAGGCCCATGTCAACACCAAAAGCCAGACGGGCAAAACTCCACAAAAAAAGAAAAGGGGGGGGGGATAGTTTTCAGATGTTCCTGAAGCTGCAGTGTAACTGCTCATCCAGTAACCTTCCTGGCAACAAGAAAGTGATGGTGATGGGGAACCAGATGGAGAATCCATATGGAGGGTTCAATTTTTCAGCATGTCCTGAACAACTACCTAACGGAAGATATCGAGCACTTTAACTGTCTGAGAGACGCTCAAATTTCTAGTCAACAAAAGATTCAGCCTCTTCGGACTGGCTTTCAGCAGTCCAGATAGATGTGTGTCTGCTTCCCACATGTCCCTAAACCGACTTCTCAACATGGGTGCCAGCTCCCAAAACCAATTCAAATAATCAGGAATCTTCTAGTAGCATTTTATTTCACCGTTTTATGGGTTAAAAATGTGCTTGGTGGAAGACTTTTTGAGAGTTGGAACTGTGTGTGTGTGTGTGTGTGCATGCATGCTATCTTCTTAAATGCGGCAAGCAAATAAATAATATCATGTCAAAGTATGAGTAATAATCTTGCTTGCCAAACTCAACACGGTGAGTATAGGATTTCTTTATTTTGGCTTCGATTCAGAAGGCTACTCACATCCTAGAAGCGCCCTGCATACAGCAGACTTCAACAGAACAAAGGTATGTCTCCACTTCAACCCACTATAATGTGGACACTGCGGGTGGTGGAAAACCTCCAGACCTCTCTGCCTGGCTCTCTGAACTCTCCTCAGGCCTCCTTCCTCATTGGCTCTGCTCTCCAACTTTGCTGTTGTTGCTTGCCTGGGATATGTCATTGAATTGTGGGGTTGCCTCTTGGTCATCTGAATAAAGAAGGGGTATGCTTGTGTTCAGAGACTAGCCTACTGTACAAAGGTAACATTTCCAAGAACCCCATTTACCTCTGACCCTACCCATCACTTCCACGTGTCCCTCAAAAAAAGGTTTCTCAGATGGGAATGTGGACCTTGGGCTGAGAAAGCTTTCCCGCTCTTGTAATCTTCACTCTTCCTTCAGTTGATTTAAGTCCTCCTTAAATCAGGGAAGCAGGAAATATGTTTTGTTAGTCACGGGGCCATTGGCAGAGCAACCAGCAAAAGTTAATGCAAAATGGGTTTCATCACTACATCACCCTGCTTACACTTATGCATATCTACATAAGCAGAATGCTGGTTTGGGTAATGTACACTGACTAAACCATATATACTGGTATCATTTTTATGGACTTGGAGCTTTCGGGGATTTCTTCACCACTGAGCTATTCTCCTTCCAACTATAGTGTTTAATATTTCAACAGCTTGGTCCTAAGGGAGCATCCCAGAAAGCAGAAACTGGGGGCGGGGGGACGGCTTCCACCCTTAAATGTTGCCTGGATAACATATTAGGTTTTGCCCCCTGGATTTCTCCCAAAGTAAATAAACTGGGAAGGGAGAGGGAACACTGCTAGGTTTGGGTAATGCCTGTCTGAGAAAAATGTACAGCTCTTGAGTACTATATCTGCTGCCTTCCCAGCTGAAAGAGATTTGTGGCTAGCTCATCCATAGGCATTGATGGGGCATTGGGGAAGATAGGGAGCAACAATGAGGAACACATTCCCCCTTGTCATAATATTACGGACTAAAACGTCTCAAGACAGAAAATCTATTTCACATTCTGCAGTATTTATTTTCTCTCAGATGTTTCTCAACTAGGTCAGAAATGTTCAAACTGGAACCAGAGTGAGGTGAATGATAAAATTGCTAAAGTGTTTTTAGGCTGCATTAATAGAACCATAGCATCCAAGTCATGGGAAGGAACAGTTTTCCACTGTTTTCTGGCTCCAGTTAGAACCTAACTGGCATCTGGTTCTGGGTACCGCATTTTTAAAAAAAGAGGCAGATTAATTAGAGCAGTTATAGACAAGGAGACTGCAGGGTTATAGAAAGCAAGTCCTCTGGAGAAAGGTTCAAAGGTTTAGCTTGCAAAAGATCAGGCCAGTGGCCCAACTAGTCCAGCATGTTGTTCTCACAGTGGCTAACCAGATGACCATGGGAAACCTGATTGCAACAGCTCTCTCTCCATCTGCAACTCCCAGCAGCAAGAATACAAAGGCGTACTGCCTGTGACAGTGGAGGTCAGACATACCTGAAGGCCTGTCAGATAGAAAAGGACATAGACTCATTCCCTGATACCACTAGATCCAAAGGGATCAAGTAATAGGAGCACTAGCTCTGGATTTCACAAGTTGAGCAGGGGGTGGCCTAGATGCCAGACCCCCCTCCAACATTATGATGGAAATACTTTCCTGAATTCTACACAGAAACACAGACCAAAGTTGTTAACAAAAAATGAAGTGTGTGTGTGTGTGTGTGTGTGTGTGTGTGTGTGTGTATGTATGCGCATATATATATATATATATATATGTAGGTTTTGGTGTCTTCGGGTGTCGAAACGTCGCCTAGACACCCCAACTCTTACACGGGAAGACACCCGAAGACACCAAAACCTACATTCCTGTACCCGTGAAAATCTACGAAAGCATATATATATATATATATATATATATATATATATATATATATATATGCAGGTTTTGGTGTCTTCGGGTGTCTTCCCGTGTAAGAGTTGGGGTGTCTAGGCGACGTTTCGACGAGGTCTCACTCGTCATCTTCAGGCTGGTGCTTTCGGCTTCTTGTTACTGGAACAGAGCAGGATCTCAGTGTTTGAGTTCCTATAAATACTGTTGAGGGGGTGTGGTGTATAGCCTCCAACGTTCTGGGCAGAGAGGAAGTTCCAGGTTAGTGTGTCTTTTCTTCTTTTGTTCATTAATTACTTGAGGGATATCTTGAGTGATTTCTTGAGTGATATTCTGAGTACCACTTAGGAGGGTCATTAGGTGTGGATTAGTTGCTAAAGCTTTCGTGTCTTGACCTCTTGACCTTGTGAAGAGTTTTTTTCTGAGAAGATGGCTGTAATGCACTTAGTTGTGCTCTGGCTTGGCTTCGTGTATAGGGGCGAGCTGTGGTTTTGTGCCCTGTGCCAGCCAGATCTGTGTAGGGATTGCAGGGGGGTGCAGCATCCGGAGGTGCCACTATGGTTTGGCTACTGGATGGTGTCTGTAATTTATCTGTGGAGAGGGTCTGGGTTTGGGTCTGGTGTGGTTGATTGGAGATGGCGTTCTGTGTGCCTCTGGTTCTGGTGTCGGTTTTTGTGGGGAGGGCTATTTTCCAGATGTCTGGCAGGCGGGACGTATCGTCACGCTTGTTCATGTTGTGAGGGTGTTTCTCTATCTCGATGGCTTCCATGATTATTCTCTTGTGGTGGTGTTCCATGTTAAAGAGCAATTTGGAATCTGAAAAATTAATTTCGTGTCCTGTTTCTTTCATGTGTTGGTAAAGAGAGGAAGTTTTTTCCTCTTTTTTGACGGCATTCTTGTGTTCTGCGATACGTGCATTTATTCGTCTGTTTGTTTGTCCAATGTACGTGGCTGGGCAGACTTTGCAGGGTATTTCATAGACCCCTTGGTTTTCTAACTGGATTTTATCTTTGGGGTTTCTGAGGATATTGGCTATTTTTTGGTTGGTGCAAAAGGCTGTTTTGATATTGTGTTTATGGAGGATTTTGCTAATTTTATCTGTAGTGCCCTTGATATAAGGAAGGAGGGCCATGCCATTGTTTTCTTCTGTGTCTTGCTTTTTGGGGGGTGTTTCTTTTTGGATTAGCTTCGTAACCCTGTTTTGCTGGTATCCGTTGGCGATTAACACATTTGAAAGATTCTGTAACTCAGTTGTCAAGTGGTCTTTGTCAGCCAGGCGTTTGGTTCTGGAGATGAGAGTCTTGGCTACGGAGTTTATTTGTGCAGGGTGGTGGTGTGATTGTGCATGTAAGTAGCGGTTGGTGTGTGTTTTTTTCCGGTAGATAGTGTGTCCTAGGGAGCCATCAGGTTTTTTGTAGATTAGGACGTCAAGGAAGGGAAGTTGGTTGTTGGCTTCTATTTCCATAGTGAATTGTATTTTGGGGTGTAGGCTGTTGAGATGTGTGAGGAAGCTATCTAGTTTTTTCTTCCCGTGTGGCCAAATTACAAAGGTGTCGTCAACATACCTGAGCCAAAGTTTGGGTTTGTGTTCTGACTTGTCTAAAGCATTGGTTTCAAAGTGTTCCATGTACAGATTTGCGATGACCGGTGAGAGGGGTGATCCCATAGGTGCTCCTTCTATCTGTTTGTATCTTTGTCCATATATATATATATATAATCAACAAGGAATCATGGCAAATTCTTTGTGGAGGTGGCTGCTTCTGCTGTTGTTTTTAAATAGTGCTTCTTGGTGTGTCACGGGCTCTGTCCTGCAACCCCTAAGCTGGATTGCTGTCCTCGGTGCAACAAAGAACTCTGCTCCATCCCCAGTTCTGGGGATCCAACGACCAGTCTGGTCCCTTTTTTGGCACCAAATGGGGAACGCACCATCCTGTCTTTCACCTCAAGCAGCAAAATTGCTTGGGCCGCTCTTGTGTTAGGTTGCCATTTGAGGAATAACTCTGAGTGTGCTAAGACGATGGCTAACGTGTAAAAGAAAAAAGAAAAAGAAGTGAATCTCGTTCAGAATACCAAGTTCCAGGTGTCCATTTTTAAAAATTCTTTATTGATTAAAAATTTACATATCTATATCCAAGTGTCCATTATTGGATGATTGCCAACAGCAATCAACCTGCCCTCCCTCCTGCAAAACCAACAATAAGACTACTCGAAGCTTATGTACTTATTAGAGTGTTTTCCTTTTGCTTTGCACTGATCTTTTCCCTCTTCCTAGGGAACAGAGATCCGGTAGTTGGAATCACATCCATAACGAACTGAGTGTCGAGAGAGCAGGTTGCATCATCGCAGAGCACAGGAGCCCTTTCTTATCCCCCCAGAAATATGGAGCAATGGTTATACAGCCTTAGGAGTGATGAGCTCCAGAGCTTCACATGGAGCAGGGTGGATCTGCATGTGCCAGAGCATAATTGACACAATCTGGGCTTCGGCGAATCTACATGCATTGCCGGTTATACATTATTCAGGGTTTCCTCCAACACACTCCCTTCAAAAGAGCCCCTGGGTTTGCATTATAGGTTCTTTTCAATCAGTAGCACCAACCTGGGAGGCAGGAGGCTTAAGGTGTGCCCCGCAGTAAGCGTTCTTTTCGTCAGATCTTCTGCCCATGGCATACCGGAATCAAACAGCAGCTTACAAGCAACACCAGAGCAGAAGCAGCTGTGTGTTTGGCTCATGCAGTAATACATTGACTTTTGATGCTCGTGCCCTTCCATATTGCATGGTACGTTTCTCCTTTTTGCACAGTCCAGTATTTCAATGTGTTACAACATGAACAGGGAAACCTGCTCCTTCCAGAAGGGTTTACGTTTGTGCTGTGTGCATATTATTTCCTTGACACAGCAACCATTGCTTTTGCACCTAGGTTTGGTGGGCAGATAGCTGCAGTTGATTTCTGCTTCTTTCTTGCTACTCTTTAAAGCAAGGGTGGAAGAACTTTTCTTCAGCCCATGTGCTGCAGGGTTGCTACCTTTGTTCTGGCAAAACGCAGGGCAGGGTGGGGCGGGGCAGTTGGTGGATAATTTTTCTTCTTAATCTAGCGCTGAAGTGATGATGATGATGATAATAATAATAATAATGATTTATTTCTACCCCACCCATCTGGATGGGTTTCCCCAGCCACTCTGGGTGGCTTTCAACAAAAGATTAAAAATACATTAAAACATCAGTCATTAAAAACTTCCCTAAACAGGGCTGCCTTCAGATGTCTTCTAAATGTCATATACAGTACAGTGGTACCTCGAGTTACAAACGCCTCAGGTTGCAAACGCTTCAGGTTACAAACTCCGCTAACCTGGAAGAGTTACCTGGAGTTGAGAACTTTGCCCCTGGATGAGAACGGAAATTGTGTGCCAGCAGCACAGTGACAGCTAGAGCCCCATTAGCGAAAGCACATCTCTAGTTAAGAACAGTTCCAGGTTAAGAACAGACTTCTGAAATGAATTAAGTTCATAACTAGAGGTACCACTGTAGTTGTTTATTTCTTTGACATCTGATGGAGAGGGATTCCACAGGGCGGGCGCCATTACCGAGAAGGCACTATGCCTGGTTGACTTCAAAGCAACCCACTACAATCAATTGCAGCCTAAGGGGATGTCCCCTCTTGAATTTACCACACATGTACATGTGCACGCATATACACATGAACTTATAAATCTGTCTGTGATTGGCTACTCGGAGCTTAAATACACGAGCTTTCCCACACCCTTTCAAACACATGTGTTTGGAGAGGATCCTTAACTTGGTGGGGGCGGGGAGAGAAGACCTGAAATACAGAACAAAACTGTATCCATACAGGATGTAGCATTTTATATTGAAATTCAGGACAATCCTGTACCGTGGTACCTCAGGTTAAGTACTCAATTCGTTCCGGAGGTCCGTTCTTAACCTGAAACTGTTCTTAACCTGAAGCACCACTTTAGCTAATGGGGCCTCCTGCTGCTGCCGCGCCGCCAGAGCACGATTTCTGTTCTCATCCTGAGATACCACTGTATTATACATGAAAGGTGGCGACCCTCATGGACTAGGGGGCAGCACACATGCCAGTGGTGGGCAGAGAAGGACCAGAACCAAAAGTGAACAGAGCAACAAATGTAAACTTTAAAGAGAATGACACACACACAGGGGAGGGCATCCCGTAGACAGCATGGCGCTGCTGACAACCTCACTGGTTGTCACCTGCTTTACCTCTAACAGGGATGGAGTGGAGAGACGAGCCTTGCCAGATGATCTCAAAGTATGAATGCTCTGTCTGGTACTGTTTGATCTTGAAAGTATTTGGAAGAACTTGGAAGCTCTTTGGAGGCACTCAAAGCCTCCCACAATTGGAATTGTATGAGGGGAGAGGTGGAGAAGTGCTAGATAGGTCTGTGTCTCCGTTGCATCTCCATCTCTTGGCCTTGTTTCCCTCCATGCATTGGAGAGCAAAGGCCTGCAGCGAAGAGCCTGCCAAACTCGTGCAGGCTCCTTGCTAGATTCACAACCCTGCACTCCCCCTCATTGCAAAATGGCCAGAACAAGTGAAGAAGGCTCCAGGTTCATTCTAAGCAAGGCATAAAGGTGAAAGGTTTGGAATTAGACTCCCCTGCTTGGATGCTTGCTTTCCTTCCCCCTCTCGTCTAGAAATTGATCTGGTTGCTTTCAAAATGGCTGAATGCCAAAGCTATACATAGTGCCAAAAAATCAGAATTAATGTGTGGACGTTGCAATCTTATTTTAAACATTTCCAGCATTGTACTTCTGTTTCTCAGAATTGTGAATAAACATAACTTTTCTTTCTTTCTTTTTTTAATAATGCGGGTGAGTGGGTGGGGAATAGAAAATGTGATCAGATTTATAAACACACTTTCCCAACCAGAAAATGCACTTCAGAGCTGAGATCCAAAGAATAATTGCCAGCTTGGAACTTCATGACCAAGAAGGGTGCAGAGTCTTCTCCTCCCAAAGCAACCCAGTTGATAAATTAGGGAGTCTTCAGAGAACGACCTTTATGTCACTAAATAGCTCAGTTGGTTAGAGTGTGGTGCTGATAATGCCAAAGTTGCAGGTTCGATCCCCATGTGGGGCAGCTGCATATTTCTGCTTTGCAGGGGGTTGGACTAGATGACCCCCAGGGTCCCTTCCAACTCTATGATTTTATTGTAGCACAATTAGCAAGTATTAGAGACCCGGGTTACATCTACAGCATACCTTTAAAGCCCATTTAAACCCCCTCCCACGCACAAAAAATTCCTGGCAACTCTAGTTTAGAATTCAACAAGCTACAATTCCCAGCACCTTTAGCAAACTACAGTTCCCAAGATTCTTTGCTTCATTTGTATGGTATGGATGTGACCTCAGAAAGCAGAGATGCCGGTCTTTAGAGCGTACATCTAAAACAGCTCTTTCCATACTGGCCCAGGTGTTTTGAAAACGGCAGCCACCTCCTTTGTAAGTCAAAGCTTCAAATCCAGACTACTGCCTCCATCCAATACCAGACTTACTTGGAAGCATGTGCTTACACGACATATGGGTTGGTGTGTTTTTTTTGGGATTTTTTGTCAATGGAACAGAAGGGTACGTGTCAAGTTGAGTGCAGAGTTAGGAGAATTTGTACCACTTGGCAAGCTCTGGTGTTTAAAAAACACATAACCCTGGTTCTATGTGTTGCGCTCAATATTTGCAACCTCCTTAGTAAAAGAAAAATCTCCTCTCTCTGCCTGTTTCTATCACGTTTGTGACAGATAAGAAGAGCAACAGCCAAAGTGTACTAATATTTCAGGAGTGGTATATATTCACTGAAGGAGGAAAAAGAAGCTGTTTTTTATTTGCGGTCCATATGGTTTTGATTTTTTCACTGTGTCTTGATCTGCCTTTCCTTATGAATAATGTCTTTACATTCAAAAGCCCCATATTTCTTCCAGCTTGCAGGAACATTTGTCTGCTTATTTCTACTATATTCACTGCTGGAGATCGTACTCTGCACCAGGAACTGGGCCATGACATAGCAGCATGCTTGCTAGATGGAAGAGAAAAATCCCACGTTTTCCCCCAAAACTTCCAAACCCAAACGTAAAACCCCAGTGCAGTTTTATAGGAAGGGATCAATAGCTGAGCTCCAAATCTGCACATGGAGGTGCTCTGCTTATGCAGAGTTGCTTTTAAACTGCATCCCTGTGTAACCTGCTGCAAAATACTTTTACTATGCTCTTATTCAATCAGTGTTCCTATTCAGGGTCTCTGGAGGGACTCACACAAAAAAAGACATGCAGAGCAAAAGTTGTGTAACACATCAAACAATAACCTGTCATAATCCTATGCAAACATGCACAGTATGCATTGCACATGAATGCTGTAATAGAACATTGGAGCACTGTGCTTCTAACGTTCTTTCTTTCGACTGTTGCCACAGAATCTCCTTACTTGGTTTTCTCTCAGTACCAAGAGTTTCCCTTTGAAGGCTTGGTTTGATGGCCACCAATCGGGGAAACTGTATCTCTTAGTCAGCCTTGTTAAAATGGTTGCAAGTGCCAATAGTTCCCCTAAGAAATAGAACTCTCCAGGCCCTCTTCCTAGAGGTTTTCAGAAAAGAGGTAACCAGGGTCCCATCTTATGTAACCACCAGCTCTTCACTGCACTGGGGACTGGGGAGGATGATATAACTGTATACTCACTGCACATAATGGTGTCTGTTTCATGCTTCAACTCCCTTCTATGTGCAGAATTATCAGAATTATCAAAGGAACATACCCAAATGGGTTACACTTGAACTGGCAGTCCTTTTTGCTCCAGAAAAGTCATCTCCCAGAGCTTGAGAGTTGCCTCCCATGAAAGATTGCTGCTTAGAGTAAGGGTTGTGGCTCAATGGCAGGACCTCTGCTTTGAATTCAGAAGGAATTAGGTTCAACATCCACGTTGGAGTGAGAAGGACTCGTGGCTGAAACACGAGAGATGCTGTCACTCAGTGTTGACAATACTGAGCTAGGTTGGCCCAAATGGTCTGACTTTGTATAAGACACCTCCCTCCCATGTTTGAAGGTGGTTTTCTATACAGACATACCTTGGATCCCAAACGCCTTGGTACTCAGACGTTTTGGCTCCCGAACGCCGCAAATCCAGAGGTGAGTGTTCCGGTTTGCGAACGTTTTTTGGAACCTGAATGTCCAACAGGGCTTCCACAGTTTCCAAAACTAAGCTCCTGCAGCCAATCAAAAGCCGCACTTCAGTTTCTGAATGTTTTGGAAATCGAACGGATTTCTCGAATGGATTCCATTTGACCATCAAGGTACGACTATACTATGTTTCTATGCTTAAAGTACATTTGGACTCTTCTTCTACCATGTGTGACCAGAAGCACTTTGCCGATGTGTGTCAGAGTGGTGGTGGGTCACTTGACAGCAGCAGAATTCCACTTCTCCTGCATTCCCAATGAGGTCTTGAAGTTGCGAGCTGTGGTATTCACTTCAGTGCAACTGGGCATCCCAGAGTCCTCCATCTGGAGCAGATTGCTGAACTAACATGACAGACTGGCTCTGTGGGCGGAATCTCAGCCAACGTGTTTTTCTCCTGCTCTCACTCCCCTCCCCAGTCACTTCATGTGGGCAAAGTATATTTGTGTGTGTGTGTGTGTGTGTGTGTGTGTGTGTGTGTGTGTGTGTTTCAAGAAAGGGCATCTATAAGTGTTCTGTTTACAGTTCCTATGCGAAAGTTCTTCCTCTCTAAATATGTTTTCTGCACACAAACCCAAGGTACAACGTTCCATTGTGAAACAGTTGCTCTCTAAAATGGATATCAGCCTGTTTCAAATCATCAGTCATTGTTTTGTCAAAACATTCTGGCATTGTGAGATTATGCCAAGTATGTGTAAAATTGGAGCACTGTGAAATTGAAAACCTATGTGCGAAAGAATGCCGCATTTGTTTATATAAATGTATATATTTTAAACCATAGAGGCTAGATAATTCTGAATGCTAGTTGTGGGATGCAAACAGTGAGCTCCTCAGTCTGCTTTAGGCCATACAACTTGGTTCCCAATGCAAAAGTTTTCATAGGCTGCTAGCTATGTGAGCCTGGGGGACAACACTGGGTAATTTTAAAATGGCTCCAGTATGGTTTACTTTGCAGTAAAAGCAAGGGGGCTTCTGGAGGTCTGCCTGATCAATATTGGCCAAAAGCAAACCAAGAAATAATGGGTCGAAAACAACAGGGAGACTGAAAATGGCACAAAAGTCAACTAAAAACCAGGTAAAATTTTATTTTAAAGAGGGCAGCATCAACAATAAAACACTGCATTGCAATGCCTGAGCAAATAACACCATTTTTAATTGGCACTGAATAGTTAAGAGCCGTGTGCACATAAGGTAAGGACATAGGGACAAGACTCCACAGTCTTGAGTGTCCAGTTCCCTGATCACCAGCTTCATGACATCATCGGATAGTGAAACTTATAGAAAGACGTCACTCAAAGGCCTCAAGTCACAGACAGGATTACGTGGGAGAAAATGGTCCTTCAGTTTCAGATGCCCCTACCTCATTTTAATCCTTTTTTTTTTTTTTAATAAATTTTTATTGGTTTTACAACATTTTTCAGAAAAACAAACAAACACAAAAAATGACAAACATACAAAAGATATTTCAAAGATGTTTTCATAAACCTCTTTTCCTAGACTTCCCCATACCCCCCCTCTCTGCATCCCAATGTCCATATTTGAACTAGCAACTCCCAATTGTTACTTTCTAATCTCTGTCATCTTAGTCCTCTTTTATTGTCTAACCTTGTATCCCTGTACCCTATTGCTTCTGGCAACCACAACATTTTAACATTCATTCAGTTTATAGTAGTCCTTAAGATAGCTTTTAAATTTTTTCCATTCTTCTTCCACCGTCTCTTTGCGTTGGTCACGGATTCTGCCTGTCATCTCAGCCAATGTCATATAGTCCATCACTTTCATCTGCCATTCTTCCAGAGTAGGTAAATCTTGTGTCTTCCAATACTTTGCGATGAGTATTCTTGCTGCTGTTGTGGCATACATAAAGAAATTTCTATCTTTCTTTGTCACCAATTGGCCGACAATGCCCAAGAGAAAGGCCTCTGGTTTTTTAGGAAATGTACATTTAAGTACCTTTTTCATTTCATTATAGATCATTTCCCAGAAGGCCTTTATCTTCGGGCATGTCCACCAAAGGTGATAGAAAGTACCTTCAGTCTCTTTACACTTCCAACATTTATTATCGGGCAAATGGTAGATTTTTGCCAGTTTGACTGGGGTCATGTACCACCTGTAAACCATTTTCATAATGTTTTCCTTTAAGGCATTACATGCCGTAAATTTGATACCGGTGTTCCATAACCATTCCCAGTCATCTGACATAATGTTGTGTCCAACATCCTGCGCCCACTTAATCATAGCAGATTTAACTGTTTCATCCTGTGTGTTCCATTTCAACAGCAAGTTATACATTCTAGATAAATTCTTAGTATTGGGTTCTAACAATTCGGTCTCTAGTTTTGATTTCTCCACCTGGAAACCGATTTTCCTATCCTGTTTAAAAAATTCCATTATTTGGCGATATTGAAACCAATTTTCTACCTTGTACTTCAATTTCTCCTGACTTTGTAGTTTAAACTTGTCTCCATCCTGTTCTAAGATTTCCCAATACTTCGGCCATCCGACCTCCATATTGAGTTTCTTCACTGCTTTAGCCTCCACTGGTGACACCCATCTAGGGGTTTTATTTTCCAATAGGTCTTTATATCTTATCCAAACATTAAATAATGCTTTTCTAACAATGTGATTTTTAAAAGTACTGTTAACTTTGTCATACCAAAGATATGCATGCCAACCAAAAGCATTATTGAAACCTTCCAGATCCAAAATGTCTGTGTTCTCGAGGAGCATCCATTCTTTCAGCCAGCAAAAAGCTGCTGCCTCATAGTACAATTTTAGGTCCGGCAGGGCAAAACCCCCTCTTTCTTTAGCGTCAGTCAGTATTTTGAATTTAATTCGGGGCTTTTTGCCCTGCCAGACAAATTTCGAAATGTCTTTGTGCCACCTCTTAAAACATTCCATCTTGTCAAGAATCTGCAAGGTCTGAAACAAAAATAACATTCTAGGCAATACATTCATTTTGATTACTGCAATTCGGCCTAACATTGACAGTTTCAGATTTGACCATATTTCTAAATCTTTTTTAATCTCTGACCAACATTTTTCATAATTGTCCTTATACAAATTGACATTCTTAGATGTTAAGTAAACCCCTAGGTATTTCACCTTCTTGACCACTGTCAAACCTGTTTCCTCCTGAAATTTCTCCTTTTCCATATCTGTTAGGTTTTTCCCTAAAACTTTAGTTTTTTGCTTATTCAACTTAAATCCAGCTACCTGGCCAAATTGTTGTATTATTTCTAAGACCCTTTTCGTACTAGTGTTTGGCTCTTGCAAAGTCAATACTAGGTCATCTGCATACGCTCTTAACTTATAATGTTTAGCTCCGACCTGCACACCTTTGACCTGCTGGTCATTTCTTATCATATTCAGCAACACCTCCAGAACCGAAATGAAAAGTAATGGGGAAATTGGGCACCCCTGTCGTGTTCCTTTTTCTATCTTAAGTTCCTCAGTCACAACATTATTTACAATCAGTTTAGCTTTTTGTTCAGAGTATATTGCAGCCATACCATTCTCAAAACCCTGGCCTACCCCCATCCCATGAAGATTCTTCCTCATAAAGCTCCAAGAGATGTTATCAAAGGCTTTCTCCGCATCCACAAAGATCAATACTGCTTTAGTGTTTATATTCACCTCCAGCTTTTCCAAAATGTCTATTACATTCCTTACATTGTCTGCTAGGTGTCTTTTAGGGAGAAAGCCTGCTTGGTCTTTATGAATCTTCTCCATCAAAACTCTTTTAAATCTTTTTGCCAAAATGTCTGCAAAAATTTTGTAATCCACATTAAGGAGTGATATTGGGCGGTAGTTCTTGAGTTGGGTCTTTTCAGTCTCTGACTTTGGTATGAGTGAAATATATGCCTCTTTCCACGATTCAGGTGCCCTTTTTCCCTCAAGAATCTCATTACAAACTTCTCTTAGTGGTTGAATCAGCCATTCCTTCAGCGATTTGTAGTATCTAGAAGTCAGTCCATCTGGTCCCGGAGATTTGCCCAGTTGCATATTCTGAATGGCAGCCTCTATCTCTTGTTCTGAGATTCTCTGGTTCAAGTCCATCTTACTTTGCTGAGAGATATTTTGTAATCCATATCTTCCAAGGAATTTGTCTATATCTTCTTCATTTTGCGGGCCTTGGGTGTAGAGTTTTTTGAAATAACTTAAAAAGCAATTTCTAATTTCATTGGGTTTAGATATGTTCTTTCCATCCACCTCTAGGCTTGTAACTGTATTTAGTTTCTGCCTTTTCTTCAATTGCCATGCCAAAAGTTTACCACATTTATTTGCTGATTCAAAAGTCTTTTGCTTCATTTGCTTTATCTTCCATTCAATCTCTTGGTTCATCAATTCCATATATTGAGTTTGATATAACTTGATCTCTCTTAAAATGTCCTGAGACTTTGGTTTTGTTCTTAATTTCCTCTCTCCTTCCTTTATCATTTCCAAGATCTTCTCTTTTTTCTCATTTTGTTTTTTCCTCTTTATTGAATTTTGTTGAATCAAAAATCCTCTCATAACCGCTTTACTTGCGTCCCAGATCACTCTTTTCTCCACGTCGGTCCTCAAATTTATTTCAAAATAGTCTTTTAGGGTCTTTTGGGCCTTCGTGAGAATCTCCTTATCTCGAAAGAGGGTGTCATTCATTCTCCATCTAAATTGACCAGTTATTGTGAGTTTCATCTCCATCTTCACGGCGTTATGGTCGGAGCAAGTTTTTGGGCAGATTTCCACTTTCTTAATCTTTGGAGCCAGTCCACTAGTAACCCAGATTTGGTCAATTCTGGTCCAGGTCATCATTGCTTGGGAGAAAAAGGTTCCCTCTCTCTCCAGAGGGTTCCTTGTTCTCCAAATGTCTATCAAGTCCATGTTTTCTGTCAATTCGAAAAAAGTCTTAGGGAGTCTCCCTTCTTTAGTGACTGTTAGTCTTTGTGCCTTGTCCATATTAGTGGAGACCACGCCATTCATGTCTCCCATGATTATCATATTGTAATCCAGATAGTCCGTCAAAGTTTCATGAAGTCTCTTAAAGAAGTCAGATTTGCCTTCATTTGGTGCATAAATTCCAACAACTAAAAATTTTTCTCCTTGTACTTGTATCTCCACAGCCAGATATCTCCCTTGTTCATCTTTGAATATCATTTTTGGATTCCATTTCTCCTTCACATATATTACCACTCCTCTCTTCTTAACTTTGTCTGATGAAATAAATTCTTGTCCTAGCCTTTTATTTGTGAGTAATCTCCTGTGGGCTCTAGTTATGTGAGTTTCTTGTAAACATATCAAGTCCAGTTGTTCTCTGTTCAAAATATGAAATACTTGTCTTCTCTTCAGAGGCCCATTCAGTCCATTACAATTCCAACTAAGGAATTGCAAAGCCATCTTGTTATTTTCTTAAGGCTCCTCCAACAGCTCCAAGTTGTTGCTCTTCTTCTGATGGTGGTGGTTTTTGTCCAAACGAGAGATTCAGGATATCCAGTGCTCTCCTCTGTTCTGCAAGTACGTCCACAGTCCCCTTCTGTAGGTCCTCCTGGTATCTTGCCAAAAATTTGTCTTTATCTTGAATTGTCTTTATTTTCACTTTCTTTGCCTTGTAGTCGAATGACAGTCCTTGTGGGAACTCCCACCTGAAGCGGATAGAATTTTTCTTTAACAAAAGAACCAAATCCTTGTAGAAGTTTCTTAAATCCAAAATGTATTTTGGTATGTCTTTAAAGATCTGTACAGCTGAATTTCCAATTTGCAAGGCCTTTTCAAAGTGTAGTCCTAAAATTTTATCTCTTTCCTCCTTAGATCTGAGTGTGATCAGACAATCTCTCGGTGTCTTTCTATCTTGCTTTTTACCCAGTCTAAAGGCAGTTGTAATTTTGAATTCGTCTTCCTCAAGGTCCCAGTAGTCCGCAAACTCCCGTGTCAAATATTCCACAAGGTTGTCTCTTTCATTCTCCGGAATCAGTCTTAATTTTAAGTTTCTCTCTTTCCTCTGTAACTCCCACAAGGCCAAAGTTGCATCATGCTCATAGACCTTCTTGGCAAGTGGCTCTAATTTCTCCTGCGTCTCTCCAGCAGTGGCTTTGGCCTCTTCGGCAATTTGACGCGTGGTGGCGTTTTCCTCGACCAGTTTGTTTATAGATTCTGTATTCTGGTTTAATCTTGTTGATATTTCTGTTAATTTTTGTGTGTTCTCTGAAGTCTGTTTTGTCAGAGACTCCAGAGTCTGGTTTATCTTAAGCAGAGCTTCTGTCACAGCTTCCATAGAAACGGCTGCTCCTTTGTCTTGTCCTGTTGTTCCAGCTAATCCGGCTGTTGCGCCTGAGATTGAGCCTCTTTTCTTTGCTTGTTGCAGCTGCAACTGTTGTTGTTGTTGTTGCTGCTTGGTCTTGGCTCTTGTAGTTATCTCTTCTTGTGATCCACTCATGTCAAGGTCAATTCCCATGGGATTTATTCTCCCTTGGAAAATTCCACTGTCTTAGGCCGTGCCGGACTTTACTTTGTCCTCTAGAGGGAGCAAATCAAAATGGCCATAGAAGGAAGTTTCCAAATACAAGAACAAAGGAGACAGTCCCAGATGTAGAAAGAAAGGAGATTAACCCAGTCAAAGTCAATATTGCTAAAGTCTTATAACTCCCAATTGCCACAGTTGCCCAGTATGCTGTTTATACTGTTTCTTCTTATAATGTACAAAAGTCAGGCACTGTGGAAACTTTGTATCAAGGTGTCACTTCACAGGGAAAAGTCAGCTCAGTGTACTAAAAAGGCAGACCGTTTCAAGCATTCAAATAGATGAGATAGCAGAGATTTTTTCCTCCAAATAAATCATGCAGTTATTAGTCGAATTCGCCTCCCCTCTGCCCTGCTTGCTAGAGGGGAGATCAAGGGTCTAAATGTCCGGTTTATATGATCAAAGAGCAGGTCTAAACGGATGCAAGTTTAGAGTTCCGTTGCTTTCACTTTCATGCAGTCGGGGGGAGGCAGACTTCCTTTGTTTAAATCTCCCCGTTTTTAGCCCAATTTCTGAAATTTAAAGGGTCCCGATTGTTTTCCAGCTCTTACTCACGGGAATTCAGTCCAGATTTTCTTTTCAGGAAGGAATCGGCGCTCTCCGCTTATGGCGACGCGGCTTCACTTCGCAGGCTGGGTAGCGACTCTCAGCACCGCGCTCTCTCCCGATGTCGATCCGTAGCCTTTAAAAAGGCTCTTTCACGGTACCGGGGGGCGCGAAGGTGCCCACCGAGTCTCCTTGTTCTCAGGCTTCAGCGCCTGGGATTTTAGGGGTCCCCCGCTCGCCGTAGCGGGTAAGACCCGAACTTGCGAAGCAGTCCTTCTCCGGAGCTCGGAGGTAGGACCGCCATTAAGCGCTGGCACCGACCGGAAGTCTCCTCATTTTAATCCTTACCTTTTTTATCGTGCACACTTCAAAGCATGACAATCACAGCTAGGGAGAAACTAACGTGTCTGGAGGCAAAATCTGGAGAAGTCCTTTCTCACGGCCAAATCTGGGGTGATACTTGCCTGTAGGGACTCAGCTATACAGCTGCAAATAAAAGGTTTTAAGTGTGTTTTAAGTGCAATATACAATGTGACACTAGATGGCAATGGTGAGCCTTATGGAAAATTCAATGCATTTTTAAAAACATTTTTATAAAAGCATTTTGAGAATGTCTTTTATATGTGTGTATATTCCACCTAGGTGTTTAGATATTTGTTATCGTACAGTATAATGTTTAATGAATTTTAAAATTTGCCTTGGCCCCATCAAGTTAACAGGGCTTTTAATGAATATTAAAAATTCATATATGTACACACACATAAATATAAATATAAACTTTGCCTTGAGAACAGTTATTTTGAGCTTCTATCCAAATTTCTTTGCAGACTCATCACAGCATGCAGTTGCTAACCTTGGCGTCTCAAATTTCATTGGTGCCGTGTGCAACACCAAAATCTGTTGTGTTCCCCCTCTTGCCTTCATAGTTATGGCACCTGCTACAGAACCCCATAAGTTCTAGAGGAGCTGGGAGCTGGGGGCACTGATATGCAGTGGTTTTGCTCCTTCCTTCTGGTCTGTGTCCAGAAGGTAGTGTTGGAGGATGAGTGCTTGGACCCCTGGGCTCCCACTTGTGGGGTGTTTCAGGGCTCCGTCCTTAAAAAGCACGTTAAAAAGATGCTTTTTAACATCTACATGAAGCCTCTGGGAGAGATCATCTGGAGGTTTGGACTGGGTGTCCATCAGTATGCAGATGATACCCAGCTCTACCTCTCCTTCAAATCAGGACCAGTGAGGGCAGTGAAGGTCCTATGGGGCTACCTTTGAAGGTGACTCAGAAACTACAACTAATCCAGAATGGGGCAGCTAGAATGGTGACTGGGAGTGGCCACCGGGACCAAAATACACTAGTTCTAAAGGATCTTCAATGGCTCCCAGTACATTTCCGAGCACAATTCAAAATGTTGGTGCTATCCTTTAAAGCCCTAAATGGCCTCGTCTCCACCCTCATCTCTCAACCCAGACAATGAGGTCCTCCTCTGAGGGTCTTCTGGTGGATTCCTCATTGCAAGTTACAAGGAACCAGGTAGAGGGCCTTCTTGGTAGTGGCACCCTCCCTGAGGAACACCCTCCTTTCAGATGTCAAGGAAATAATCAAGTATCTGACTTTTAGAAGACATCTGAAGGCAGCACTGTTTAAGGATTTTTTTTTAGGATTGGTGTTATTATTATGTTTTTTGGATATGTTGTAAGCTGTACAGAGTGGCTGGGGAAAGCCAGCCAAATGGGCGGGGTATAAATAAAATAATGATCATCATCATTCTGTTTCTTTGTTTTAAGATCACAGCTTGCTGAAAGGCTACAGAATTGCTTTGAACATAAGGGATCGATTTTCTGATGGTTACATTGTTATAGCTCTAGAACAACAGTATGCTTCTCTGTTATGTGAAATTGTGACACCAGTCATGTCAGTTTTGTTCTCATAACCTTGGAATTCAAATTGTGATGATTTAAGTGTATTAGCTCATTTCTGATCAACATTAAAATATTTTTCCAAGACTGCGTGGTGAATGACAATAGCTCATAAATACTTTTCTTCTTTTCTGAGTAGAATAACAATGTTTATTCTTTGAGTAAAGAATTATTTTATTTCTCAAACAAGCAATCAGGGAAATAAAAGTTTGCATAGTGAGGAGAACACAGACAATGAAGCACAAAGAGCAAACACAATGTTTGGTGCCTTCTACAGGTTATGAATGACTCATACCAGCTTACCTTCCCTGCTGTTACTTTCTCTCCCTTTTCCGATATAACAAACGGAAACATTGGGAACACCCGTTTCAGACCACACCATGGCTTTTTACTACTTTTCTGAGAATTCGTTATGATGATTCTAGGTGGGCAGTTCTGAAAAAAATCTGTGGATAGGCAAATTATGAGAAGTCTCAAGGACAGCACATGAAATTATTGTGCATGGTAGATATAGCAATGGTAACTTCACAAGTGTAGTGGCAGAGCCGGCCCCTACTATTTGACAGAGTGAGATGTCCACCTAAGGTGGCAGATACTGAGGGGTGTGGAGCAAACAGAACTGTGTGTTCTGCAGGATCTGCCCTGGACCCCCTAAACAAGCCTGATGGCTTCAGGTGGAGGAGAATATGCTTTCCTGTGGCCAGTGTTGAAATGAGACTCAAATGCCAGAATGGTTTGCTTCTGTTTGTGACAGAGGAATGGGGAGAGCCACCTTGTCCTTTGCCTCAGGCAGCAAATGTCTTGGGTATAGTAGACGTTTGATGGACAGGGGGGTGGCACTATTTGCAGATTACCATAGTATTTTATTCTTTATTACCATCTCTTTCTGTTAACCGCTTGGAAAGCTACAAAGCTACGAATGATGATGAAAGAGAAAATGGTGCTTGAGTCGTGGGAGAAAAAGCGGGGGAAGGAATGAATGAGATTCACAAGACCCATCCCAAACCCTTTACAAAAGTTAACACTCCCAGCTTTAAAAAAATGTCAGCTAATGTTGCAGTCTTAGGCATGACTACACAGAAGTAAGTCCCATTGAGTTTGATGGAACTTACTTTCAGGATTGCAGGATTGCATCACAGAAGGTAAGGAGGCTGAACTCCACCCCCAGTCAAGCACTGTATAAATATTTATTTATTACATTTGCACATGCCGGTATCAGGGCGGTTACAACATAGAATCACAATATAAAAACACAAAATACATACTAAAAACAAAAACAACCCAATACCCCCCCCCCCATTTTAAAAGAGCATTTGATGTCACTCAGCCAAAAGCCTGGTTAAAGAGGAACATTTTCACTTGGCGCCTAAAGGTATATAATGAAGGCACCAGACGAACTTCCCTGGGGAGAGCATTCCACAGATGGGGAGCCACTGCAGAAAAGGCCCATTCTCGTGTTGCCACCCTCCAGACCTCTCATGGAAGAGGCACACAAAGAAGGACTTCAGAAGATGATCTCAGGGTCTGGGTAGGGTCATATGGAAAGAGGTGATCCTTGAAGTATTGAGGTCCTTGAGCCAATAAATACGTTGGACTAGGTATACTATAGACATATGTTGAATATTTTCTACAGGTGTGCACACAAAGTGCAGTCATTTCTTAGATACAGAAGCAGCTGGCAAAAGTAATACTGGTAACGGTACAAGATACATTCTTAGGAATCATACTTTTTGGTGGCCAAGTCTATGAAGCTCTGAACCCAGGGAATTAATATATTTTAGTCTATGTACTTAGATCAGATCGCTCAGCCGTCCTCATCTAACTAAGGTGGTAGAACTGAATTCCTGCATTATAGTATATAACATAAATCACCATTATGAAAGAATGAGAATTTTGTAAAAAAGAGAGAGAAAGAAAGAAAGAAAGAAAGAGAAAGAGAGAGAGATTCCATCTGAGTTTCTACTATTGGATTCATAACTCAACAAGCAAATTATGACGTATGGTAGAGCCAGTTTTCTCATCACTATTCAAAACACGGAAGCTAAAATTTCAAAATTGTGCTTCAGTTCCTCAAGAGATCTGTCCCCAGTCAAGAATAGTCTAGAAATCACAGGCCACTACTTCCATTTTCTTGCATCTATATGGACAATACCATGCCTGCATGTAGATATAATGGGTAGGATGCAATTTAGTTGCATTCAAGTTATAAGCCTTCTTTGTGAATTGTAGACCCCCATTAATGATTATTATTTCTACAAGAATAAAAAGAAATTAATATTTTAAATGACCATTTAACCATTCCACCCTACTGTTACGAATCTCTTTGAAATGAAATTGGCAAATGGATTCTTAATGACCATATTTATATGGAAATAACAGGGATTGGCGCTTCATTTCTTTTAATTATTTGAAATGGCACCATGTGGTCTAAGGGGGCAAAGCTTAGGGTGCAGATGATCAAACATTTTCAGTCCCTTTTTCCAAATTAATGAGATCCGTTTAACAAGGAAAAATTGCTGAAGTATTCTAAACCATATTATCACCCCCTCCACCCGCCGCAAACTGCAAAACTATTGGTTTCCTGTAATCATAAACTCACACAACAGCACTATAACTGAGAAAAAAGGACATTGCCTATAAAATAGCCAAAGAAATAAAGGAAAGGGAATATGTCAGCATTAATATCCAACAAGTTGGTGATTAGTCATAGGCTTGATAATTAAAATATGTATATGCTTGCCTCAGAGATGGTAAAGAAATGTAGTTAAAAGACTGCAAGCAGGGTTCACAGTAGGAGGTTTTTTAAATATTATTAATTGATGGATGAGTTAAGCTGCATTGGCTGAAGAAAATGTAAGAATGTGGGGAGGTGTGAAGGAATAGAAACGAGACAGGAGTTGATGGCTCAGGTGGGCTGTGTACCAAACTCCCATGAGCTTCACAGAAATCTCTTCTATTAGCAAGCATATGCAAAACACACCTGACACATTCAAGACTTTGCCCTTTGCCTTCCTCCAATCCCGACCCCCCATGGGTGTCGCCCAGTTATTTGCGGAACCTGTTCCATCCACATCATGTTCTCATCAGAGGGGAAATCAGCAACCTTTGCAAAAGAGACAAAGGTCAAGGACAGCGCACGGCACATTGCAAAGGAAACAAAAAGTGACAGATAGGTCATGGCGGCTAGACACACTGTGGCGTGTCTTATGGGGGGGTGCCCCCACCCTGTGCACACCATCCCTACAGTGGTGAAGTTGCTTCAGTTTCAGGAGTCAAAAAAGAAGCTGGTCTCTATGACTGGCCCTTGTGAGTCCCCCGAACACTCCCTCTCCCTAGCCACACCCTCTCTGGATGGAGCATAGCGTAAAATGGACATTAATTTCTCTGTCCACATTTCTCTGACTCCGCCCACATGTGGCCCATGGAAAGTTGTTTAGAAGAGAATATGGCCCCCAGACTCACAATAGTTCTCTGTCACTGGTTTAGACTACTCCCCTGTGATTTATCCTACAAAAACTTTGGCCCAAGAAATCTGTTCCACCTATCCAAAGTGCTCATTCTATCTTGTTGTCCAGTGCTTTCATTAATTTTGCCCATTAATGTTTCTCTTCTAGCATTATTAGTCAAAATGGCCTAACCTCCAGCGGCATTCCAGCTCTGGAATTTTATCTACTTAAATTAAAACAGCAGTTCTGCTCATAAAGGAAACAATACCGGCAAGTCACATTCCTTCATTTGCTCGTCTGCTAACATTCTAAAGGCTAATATTTGATATTATTAATAATGCTAAAGTCAGGAGTTAAAGATTAAGCAAGGGATACAAGAATCCTCACAAAAGTTTAAAAATATCATTAGGTTTCTTTGTACAAGTATGCAAATCAATCTCTGAAATAAATCCCAGGAGAAAACTATATTTTAAAATATATTTGAATTCCTCTTTAGTGCTATTTAACCCTCGGTATTTTTCCTGCTAAATGTTTGCCCTCAAGCCTGCTGTGAAGAAAATAATGAGAGAAACTATTTAAATCCCTTAAAATATTGTCAGTTCTTCACTCATTACCTTTCAGCTGCCATGAGCAGCATGTAAAATCTGGTGTCTGTCCCTTCCAGTGAAAAATAGCCATCATGGATAATTTCAAAGACTGTATACAGATCCAAACCAATGGGTCTCAAACCCTTGGTCCAGTTTGGGACGTCACCTACATTCAAAGACAGGCCCCGGCTGATTGAGTGGACAAGACCAATAAGAGGTTCAATAGTGATGAAGGCATGTGCTTTAGAGGAAAGTGAGGGGCAGGTGAGGCTAATCAAGGTAGTGTACGAAAAACACTGGGGACTAATTTGATTAATAGAATGTCTGGCATCTGGTGGGTGATGCTTTTGTGTTGTGCTCTGGAATCAGACCCTCCCTTTGTGTGTTCAGTTAAGTTCAGTTAGAGAGACCAACTGTCAGTCTTGCCTCATGATGTTGCTCTAGTTTCTCTCAGATAAACTGTGTTACAATTTTCTTTATTATTAAAGCTTTGACATATATGTGGGCTGCTTACTTTGCTGAAAGAAAAGAAACTCTGCTGAAGGATGGTGGAATATCCTAAACTGGTTGAGTGAGGGGATATTCCCAGTCTCACCGGAGGATTGATTTTTTAATCACCCCCACTCTCCTCAACTGGTAGTCCATCGAGCACAGGCATGTCCAAAGTCCGTTTTGGGGACCTAAACTGGCCCGCTGGTTGGTGTAATCCGACCCATGTGGTAGTTAATTTCCCGGGGTAAAATCCTAAAAAACCCTCAACAGCTTTAATCCTAAAAAAAGGTCAACATGGCCCTCACGGCCCTTCACTTCATCAAATCCGGCCCTCTTTGAAAAAAGTTTGGACATGATTCTAGGAGAGGGAAACCTCTGATCCTAAACCTCCGCTGCCTTGTGGGATTCAGAAGAAGAAAAGGCTAAGGAGTAAGCCCTACACAAATCCAAAGTAGAGTCCCTAAGATAAGAAGAGATGGGTCAGTACGGTGAAGCCGAGCAACCTGCTTCAGGACCAGCACAAGACACCAAGCTGTCTCAAGTGAAGGGCAAGATGGTTTTCTTCATTCCATGTATTAAAGCTGACTGGACTGACAACTGTCAACACTGCAAACAAGGCAGCATTTTCTACTACATCTGAGGACAGCAAACTGGCTGCTGGGGCAGTCTGTGTGGTGTACCCAGTTTGGGTCACCAACACCTCACTGCTGCTCTGTGATGCCACCAGGATTAAATGGATTGTAATCCTGCTTCTTGGGAGAATCTCCTCACAAATTGGCAAACAAAGCAGATGATAACACTGAATTTAAAACTTATCAAAACACCCCAGCACTTTAAACTTAGCCAGCACACAAAAACAACTGCCCAGAACAGCCGTAAAACACACTCTAAACAAGATATGTGTCCCAGAGGGTCACATAACTCCATATCTTCAAACGTTTCTAGAATGAAAATAAGGAATGAAAATGTGGTCTAAACCACAAAGCCTGGGGCCTGCTGATTGAAAGGTCAGCGGTTTGAATCCCCGCAACGGGGTGAGCTCCCGTTGCTCAGTCCCTGCTCCTGCCAACCTAGCAGTTCGAAAGCACCTCAAAGTGCAAGTAGATAAATAGGTACCGATCTGGCGGGAAGGTAAACGGTGTTTCTGTGCGCTGCTCTGGTTCACCAGAAGCGGCTTAGTCATGCTGGACACATGACCCGGAAGCTGTACGCCGGCTCCCTCGACCAGTAAAGCGATATGAGCGCAGCAACCCCAGAGTCATCCGTGACTGGAAATAATGGTTAGGGGTCCCTTTACCTTTAAGGAAAAGTGGGACATTTCGGGATCAAATAAAAAAACTGGGATGGCTTCTGTAAATCTGGGGCCATCCCTGGAAAACAGGGATACTTGGAGGGTGTGCAATCAGAGATGAATCAATAATGGACATCAGTGGACACCAGCATGGGCCTTTTCACTGATGGAAACAGAAAGTGTCAACATTGTTTTTGTTGGTTTCATCTGACCACCATTGCTGGGAACTGCAGAAGGCAAACGCTGTGCAGCTGCATTGTTACCATTGGCTTTTGGATCTTGAATTTCAAAGGTGGCAGAAAATGAAAATAATTTGTGTGTGTGTGATGACTACAAAGCTGTGAGAAAAACAGCAAGAACAGTGTCGTGTAAGCCAAGATATAGCCTATAAGAAGGGACATCAAACAGCGTTTCCACTTTCGCAGGCCCAAAAGACTTTGGAAGAGCCTGAGGTTCTCTTCTAGTGTGGTGTAGCGGTTAAGAGCGGTAGTCTCGTAATCTGGGGAACCGGGTTCGCGTCTCCGCTCCTCCACATGCAGCTGTTGGGTGACCTTGGGCTAGTCACACTTCTCTGAAGTCTCTCAGCCTCACTCACCTCACAGTGTTTGTTGTGGGGGAGGAAGGGAAAGGAGAATGTTAGCCGCTTTGAGACTCCTTAAAGGGAGTGAAAGGTGGGATATCAAATCCAAACTACTACTACTACTACTACTACCCTTCTTCTTCTTCTTCTTCTTCTTCTTCTTCTTCTTCTTCTTCTTCTTCTTCTTCTTCTGTTCCTAGTTTGGCAGCTGTAGTTTAAATCCAGTCTTTTGGTACCAGATATGGCAACATGTTTAAATTAAATACACAGCTTTTCATTCCATGAGAAGTCTGACCTGCAGTGAACAGGGCCTGGCAGAGGCAAACTTCTTGGTTGAAAAGCACCCCTATCCATATGCATAATGATGAGAGTAACCCAGTACCTCACTTCACTGATTAACAATTTAAATTCTCAATTTTAGAGGTTCAAATTAGTGTTAAATCTCCTTTAGAAGCTCTAATGAATTTAATTAAACTAATTAAATTAAGATTTTTCAGCATCTTTTACAACTTTATGTTTTAGGGACAATTAGTCCAATACAGTCCTGAAGCGGTACATTTTCTAACAATGATCTCTGTATAAATTAAACAATTAAATATACCGGATTTATATCTCACCTTCTGTTTTCTCGTTGCAGTTTCCAACGCATCTCAAGTACAATTAAAGTGACAAAGAAAAAAGGTAAACACTGTCTATAGGTGTTAAAATATTCAAAACGAATTCAAAAATACTGTTCCTGGATAAAAGCTGTAATATTAGGCAGACCTTGCTTGGGGATGAGTTCCATTGAACTCAATGGGGCTTAATATTCAGAGAACCTGGCTACAAAACACCACTCTTTCTGCCATTGTGATATAGCTGCAAAATATCACTTATCTTGCTCTTTAAAGGGTCAGAGACACTTCACATGTCCTTTTGTAGCTATTTATATGATTCCATTATTCAACCTCGGTTCCATATGAATCTTTTAAGACACATCTTACATCTGAATGTATGGGTGAGTGTTTGATATAATGCTGTTTGAAGTGGGGCCCAAATGCCCTTATCCCTGTTAGAGTCAACACTTTAAAAATTGTTGCTGCACCATTCATTCTCAGTGTCCTGGCTTCACTACCCCCTTGCTTACTTACCATATGCTCTTCATTCTCCACCTGTTCTAAGCCTGCTAGTCTAAGCACATTTACCTGGGGGTAAATTCCATTGAATTCAATAGGACTTACTTTTGAATAGACAAACAGAGGGTTACACTACATATCCCGCCTCCAACTCTCTCACACATATTTTCTTACCCCTCAAACCATCTCAGCTTCCTCTTTCCACATTTCTCTGCTGTTCTACCTGCCATTGTTGCACACTTATCCTCCTTTTTTGCAACCTTTGAAACCATGGGAACGTGTTTGATTCACTATAGCATCCTTCCCACCCCCCAAAAAGCTAGCTTTTATCTCAGTTTTCCACTCTTGAGTTCAGTTTGTCACAATTCCACAATTTATTTATTTATTGAGGAAAAGTTGTCACAAAAATTTGCTAACAACAGGGTGCGTTTTCCCTACTATACACATTTTGAGTGCAATATTCCCCAATATTGCATGAACTGTAATATAGCTGGATCAGGCCAGTACCTCATCTTGGCCAGCCTTGTGTCTTCGCAGTGGCCAGCTAGATGCCTGTGGGAAACTGGCTAGCAGGACACGAGAACGGGAGCCATCTCCACTCCCGTAAAGCCTCTCCTCCTCCCAGAGGGGAGATATTGTAAGTGGGAGCAGTTCCTGTGTCGACAGTGGGGCGTGTTCAGCCCTCTGCATCATCGCCCTGCTGCCGCGCCACCCTCCGGCTGGCCAGCTAATAGGGTTGGCCCGGGGCGGGGCTTAGCAGCATTCAAGTGGCCACGGCAGCCTCCATGCCTCATTCAGCTGCTCGGAGGACGTCGGATCGGGTGGCGGTTAGGCATTGGAATATGTGTTGTGTGTTGGTGGGCGGGGTGTGGCCATCACGTACCCTGCCCCCTCTGTTAAAGGAATCCGGCGGTCGTGGATCCTGTCCGATGCCCTGCTGGTGGCTAGGGCCATGGCATGACCCCCGGTGACATCACGGGAAGCTTCCAGTTGTATTTGCATCAACAAGCTCCTCCCACTAGTTGTTAACCTTCATTGGACACCCCACTGCACGGCTGGGGACATGTTTAGGTTGTTTGATCCAATGCCTAAGCCAATACTACTCACATGCTGTAACCAATAAAAGTTGTGGCCTTTCTCAGCCTATTAACCTAAATACTTGTGTCCTTGTCTCTTATTCACCTCAACTCACAACACCAGCAACTGGCATACTGAAGTATTATTGCTTCAAACGATGAAGGCGGAGCATAGTTTTCCTGGCAGGTAGCAACTGACAGCCTTATCTTCCTTGAATTTGTCCGATCCTCTCTTAAAGCCATCCAAGTCTGTGGCCATCATTGCCACCTGAGGAAGTCAGTTCCATAATTTAACTGTGCTCTGCAAAAAAAGAAGAAGAAAGGAAGAATCTGTGACTATGAACATTTTTGCAAGCTGTTTTCTATAAAACAATTCATTTGCGTGTCTTATTTTTACTAAAATACCTCACAGGGTTCTTGTGAGGATAGGATGGAGAGGGGGAGAGCCGATATGGCACTTTGAATGCCTTGGAGAAAAGGTGGTATATTAGTGTAACAATAAAAAGTAAGTATTTTCCGTAGAAAGTGAGGAGCGTATTGTACTCGCATTAAAAAAAAAAGATCTACACAACTATCGAGATCAAATGACCTGACACCACTAGAACAACATGCATGTTTTAGTAATGCTGGGCCATGAAGTCAATGCGACTTCTGAGAGTAGCCTTAGGGCATAACTGTACTGAGTATTGCCCAAGGCAGCTGATCACTAAGTGACATATATAATGTAGCTAATTCTTTGATCTGAATGAAAAACCCTGCCTAAGAATGTGAAATCTTTTCCACACATTTCAAACAAATTTCAAAAACTTAGTGTTTGTCCAAAACTCTGGTGGTTGTAGTGTTGCTGCTGCTGCTGCTGCTATTTCAATTTATATGCCACCCTTTAGCAAAAGATCCCATTAGAAACACAATACAAACTATCAGTGATAAAAACATAATAAATACATACTAAAAGGCACACTGACAGGCAGCGTAATAGTAAAATAATCATCATCATGCCAGTCCTCTCCCCACACTTTTACAGGTCTTAGATTTAGTAGCCATAGGCCTGGGTAAAGAGGAATGTTTTTGCCGTGTAATGATGGTGCCAGGTGGGCCTCTCTGGGGGGAGCATTCCACAGTTGGAGAGCCACCACTAAAGAGGTCTGTTTCCTTGTTGCCACCTTCTGAACCTCTTGGGGAGTGAGGACAAAGAGAAGGGCCTTATATGTCAAATGCGGGGTCTGGGTTGGCTAGTATGGTGAAAGGCGGTCCTTTAGGTCCTGAGGTCCTGTAAGGCTTTATAGGTCAACACCAGCACTCTGAACTGGTGAGTGAGTTTTCATAATTCAAGTGTCTCCAAATCCCTTTTTGACTTGCTGTGGGTGGTACAATATACATGCATTAAGAGGTAACCTTAGCATTAGGTCAAGGCATTGACTGTTCCACAGTCTTTTGTAGAGCGAAGAAGTAGGAAATCCAAAAATCTTGAATGGTTTCCATAAAGGTACTGCTTTGTGAGGAAGAGAGGCGAAGGGAGGGAGAGAGGAGAGGAGAAATAGAAGATGTCACATATGAAATTCATTTTCTTTCTAATGCATCTTTGAAAACTAGAAATAAGATTTCAAATATGTATTAATACTGGGGATTTCAGATAATGGAATAAGTATTCTAACATATTCCTTTAAATAATCTTTTTTTTTTTTTTTAAAGGCCACTCTCTTTTGTCAGGCCTAGTTTGGGCTACCTTAAAGCTGCCTTCAATCAAAGTACAGCTCCTCATTAAGGGGAAAATTATTATTTAACATCCTCATTTTGCTTCCTCTCATGAATTATTTGCATTCCAAAATGTGCACAGCATTAGTTTCAGGGTAAATGCAAATATGACAGCGGGATTCCTCACCAAGCTTCTTTTTATTATTAGCTCTTTTTATGCTCTCCATTTATTATTCCCTCATCATTTTTCACATTGTATTAAAACGTTACCGTTTCCTAAAATAATAATATTTTCTTTCATTCGATAATTGCCCCAGCCTGGTCGACTGTAGTCTCTGTTGCAGACACTACCATCTGTAATTTGCAACAGTTTATAATAATTGTTCGTCTTTGCATAGAGGAAGCTCTGGAAATAGCTATCATGGTGCCTGAAAGCTTTCTTTCCTAGTGGGCATGTCATGATTCCAGGTGAAGGCCACATAGATGGTGGAGAGGCCAGACGTTCTGGTTGAGCTTAGACTGTGGCGGAGATACACCCTGCAGCCTGAAGATAAATTAATGATTTTCTTTTAAAAAGAACCCTCCGTTTGCTTTAATGTTACACCTTAATGTAGGGTTCTAAAAGGACAAATTTCTCCCTTGGAATTCATTCTCCAGAATTCAGAATAAAACCCCCCTGATGACAACTATCCTTTATATTCTGATTCCAACATATGAAAGATGAATTATTGCAGAGAAGGCAGTTTAAAAACAATAACAACAGCGTGCTTAATTTGAATGAAAGCAAGTTATCAGTGGCATGGTTTCTGCCAGGGCCTTATTTGATAAACTAGTTACAATTACTTTCTTTTTTTTCCTGCCTTCCCCCCTCTTCCTGGTCATATTAAAAAAAATGGTAATAGATCTGACTAATTAAAGTAAACTAATAAAATCATTTGATCATCCTGATTCATGGCACTTCATTGTGCCAAGCTTCCCTGTTGACTCTCAAATTGTTATTGTGAAACCCTTCTGCATATATTACACAGGGGGACAGCTTGTATGTCATTTCCTATCCTTTCATTTCTGTCCATCATTGAAAAATCCCTCAACACAATGGCAAATAACAGGAACGCGATGCCACTTAGACGATTGCCCAGCCATGTCCTTTTCCCAAGAATGCAGCCAGCGGTTAATAATCTGAGAGGGTTTATTCCCTTTTCTGTGTTGATACTGGCAGTTTTGGATCAAATGTGGAGTTGGATGCGTGACTACAAAGAATCTGAAATAGATCAATCACACGGAGGAATAAGACTTAACATTCACAGACCCACAGAGCAGCGTGTAATTTTGTATCAAAACATCCTCTGATCATAACTGAATAGAAAAGGAGACTGTTTTAACTTCCATACAAAGCAGCCAAGGGTTGAGGAACAAATTGACCAAAGGCAACATTTTCTTTTAAAAAAACCCAAACCAGAAAGAAATTAAGGCTTATTCCATTGCTTTGGAGAGTGGCTTTTTCCCCCCTTCCCAAACTTCCAAAATGGACACGACTATTTAAGGAGAAATATGGCATTCTTTTTTAAGCTGCAAACTTTGCCTACCACCCTGAGATGATGAATACTTTGACTTTTATGTCTCCATATGCTTTTGGAGGAATGGTAACATAATTATTATACCTTCAGTAGGTCTATTTATGCAGGTTGCAGGATGGATGTGATATAAAAGAAATATATGCATATGAATGTGTGCCCATTTCCTTTGCTGGTTTTCTCAAGGGGTCTTGGGCTCTATTCCTTAACTTCATGGCTGATTATTACAATTTATTGATATTGAGGGACAGGGGAATTGAGGCTGAAATACAGAGACATCCCAACTTCTTGGCTGAGTCAATATCTTCTTGAGCTCTTTTTCCAGATTGCAAGAAATGTGGTATTCAAGTGTCTTAAAATGTTAGATATTTTATTGACTTAGCGGTCAGTCCTGCCATTCTTCGTTTCTCTTTTCAACAAGTATTTTTCCCCCCTGAACAACACTCCTGCTTTCAAGGATGTTTGGTTTATAAAGGACATTCTTGATATTTATCTTGCAGAAAATCACGATATCCTTGACCAATAACCCGAGAGGACCATTAATCCTGGTTCTGTTTCCGACTGTTTTACGACTTTACTTTTCCTCCGCCCATTGCTAGTCTTTAGTATTATCAACTATGTCTCTGCCAGTAGAGGCTACTCTGTAAGGCCCCACCAACCTCAGTCCGCCCCCAGTTGGTTAACTTGTTGCTTACAGCCAGTCCAGAGGCCAGCACTGGCTGCCTGCTTCCTCCTCCTTAATCTGAGTGTTGCCATTGTAGAACTCAGCAGAGAGGATGGGGATAAAGCTCTGAAGTAGTTGGGTCTGCCTGTCATTGACTCTAGCTCCACCTGCTGTTGGTCTTCCAGCCTTCTGCCCTTCCAGTCCAAATGGGCATCACACACCATGATTGATCCTTGGAGGTGGGTTTATCTGCCACATTGTCCTGGTAAACTGTTCCTGTCTGAGCAAAAGGAGGCATGGGGAGCCCTAACTAAACTATATCCTATCTACTCTTCTTAATTCAAACTAGTCAGTTCATTATTTCAGACATGTAAGTCAGCTTATCCAGAGTTGCTCTATGCAGGCAAGCACCTTAAGTGAGATTATATATATATGCGCATAGAGATGGAAATTTGTTGGCATCCCTCTGTCTTGGAAGACAATAGAAGCATGCAAGTATAATAGAACATTAAAAGAGGTGGGTAGGTGCGTTTAAAGACAAAAACTAAATAAATTCACTTAACATAGACATCAAAGGCTGCCTGAATTGTTAAAAAGGTCTATATTGCCTTCATTGCTGCCTCATAATTTCTGCCCATAAGCTCAGAATTAGTGAAGTTGAACAGAATTCAAAAATTTGGCGGCAATCTCAGCGAACCCTTGTTCATGTGTGGATGATGGTGCCTTGGACAGAGCACTTGAAGTTGGGTCAGTAGTTTACTGCACAGTCTCATTTTCAAATATTCCCTAGATCCAAGGCTTTCAAGGGTTCAGTAGCATCCAGGAACTATCTAAAGCACTCACATTAGAATAAACGTCACATCCACACCAGGCATTCAAGCCACATCTAATCATATTTAAAGCACATGGGTTGTCCCAAAGAACCTGAGAACTGCGTTTGTTAAGTGGGCTGGGAACAGTAGGTTTGGGAGCAGTAAACTGCAGCTTCCAGGACTTTTTTATTTTTGTGTGTGGGGGGGGGGAGAGTTGATGTGTATTAAATGTGCTTTAAAACTATGGTTTGGATGTGACCAAAATTGCAGTCTCTCTCTCGCTCACCCCCTGCATCTGATTTATAAAACTTTTCACAAGTTCAGACACTAGAAGAAGCCCTTTTACTGAGCTTGGCTGCTGGAAGCGTAATCAGGAAGTCTGCAGAAATGAGAAATGTAGAGTAGTGGCCATTAATTCCCCCCTCTGCCCCCAGTATGATTTTTACCTCCCTATGTTAGAGAGTTTCGTTCCAGACTTGTAGCCTATGGCAGTAGGCTAGGGAGAATGCACTTCGGTGAGATATAGCTCATAAAAAAAGTGTGACAAATTGCAATGCCAGGGTTGTCTTGGTTGTTTGTGATGTATTGAAATTAAATCCCAGACCAGACAATAAGGGCAGTGACAGAACTTTGCTGTTTCTTATAGGTCCCCTTTACAAAGCCCATAATGAGAGAGACTCCGAAAAACTCAACATATCCTGAAGCAGAGATGACAAAAGCATCTATTTCAAGAAGGAAAAGCTGTCATGAGTAAGACAGAGAGTGAGGGAAAACACACATGGTGAGTGTGGTCCCAAGAGCTTCTCTGTTTTACTTAGGAGTGTCCTTCTGTTAAGAAGAGCAGTAACTCAGGTGAGCACTTTATGCATTACAGTGGTGCTGGCAGAAAAATAGGTTCTTTGATTTATTCCTTGCCTAATTGAAAACTTGCTGTGGATGGTTTTCAGGAAATGAGTTACACCAGAGTGTGGCTTGAGCCTTATAAAGGCTGAGTGCCCATAAGTCTGAGAGGTCAAGAAAGTTTGGGCTTTCCATTTTGTTTGGTTTGTAGTTTCCAAACAAAGGCTTTCAGGAAGGAGTCTTGCCAGCCTTTAAAAATGTGGTGGCTTGCTGATCCTTCTATCTTAGAGTAGCTTAGATTTTGGAGTGAGAGGAAGCAAGGGGAATCTATGGATATAATAAAAGCCCTGCTGGATCAGAAGGCAAGGCCTACTTTTTGTTCAGCATCATGTTTTCACAGTGACCAACTAGATACCTAAGGGAAACCAGGAGGACATGAATGTAACAGCTCTCCCCACTTATTCCTCAAACTATCAGAAAGTAAGCAGGCTGACTTCATTATGTGGGTGCTTACTAACAAATCCTCTTTGGTTACAGTCTCTATAGATGCACTAGAATTGAAGCATCAACTCTCAAATTTCTGTTTGAGCTTACAGTGAAATTCCTATCCTTGAACGTTCAGCTAGAGAAGAAAACTACTCATAAAGTTTGCCCAGAGCCTTCTTTAAATAGGGCTATTATTTACAGCTTTCATATTAGTGTCTTTATCAGTAGCAACTTTTACTTAGGAGTATTCAATATTAATTTCTGAAGCTAGCACAGTGGCTTGGCTTTCTAGGGGGCTATCTTCTGCTTTCTTTCCTTTTAAAAAATGGGAGCAATTATTTGTGCTTATGAGAGCAGTGGGAAATGCAGCAAGCTAAAAAAAAACAACCCAAGGAAAAAACCCATCAGATTAGCCACAGGCAAATTACAGAACAGACACAACCCCAATGCACATTTGCTCTAACTATCCTGCTGCTGACCTCCTTTTTAAACTGGCCATTTGATTTATTTGAATGGATGAATCACCTTGGCAGAGCTTTTCTCCAGAGCATGTTCCGAGTGTGTCCTATTAAAAAATACAAGTCAATATCTTTGTAATGTCACACACACACTCTCACACACACATTTTTAACCAATGATACTTCTTAGTAACACTGGAAAGCCCCAATATTATTCAAGAACTGCACCTGAGTTCCTCTCTGAGATCAGTTCCTCATATTAGGGCTCAGAGCAGACTGAGATCAAAGTAAGGGCACAGGTGTGTTGATGAAGGATTGGGAGAAATTCAGTTCAGTTTGTACCCCAGTATGTTTCAGTGATGTGAGTAACCAGAGGTCAGGTGAGTGCTACTGCCTGAACCCACCATCTACTACTGCCTTCTGTGAAGTCCTCAGACGAGATTCCCTCAGGTCTAGATCAGATTGGCTCCTGATAGTCCATTACACACATTGAAGCTGTTGGTTTGTGTTCTGTTTCAGTTTCTTCCCTGTTTGGACTCTTTGCCCATTTCTGAACACAAAAATACAGTGACCCACTATGTAGCAGACAGAGCCCAGTCAAATGTTTGAAAGTTTAAAGTGTTTTATCAAATTATGGCATTTCAAGGAAAGGGAAACTTCAGGCAAAATTTCTGAAATGCTTAACATTTCCTCCCTCAAATCAAGTGATGTATACTCTACAATTTCTAATCGTTCTTTGTCAGGGCAAACTGTTATTGAAAATTATTTTGAAAATGCAATAGTCTTCCTCTTTCCTTTCCCCCAAGGATTAAAAAATGATCCTGAAACTGCAAAAGTGGTTTCAGTATAGTTTTCACAAATTACTAAATTTGTCATATTAATCTGGCCAGAGTAACTTGATCCTCATCCCTCCATTTGAAACAACTGCAGGACAGAAAAACACACAGGACAGCAGGGAAGCAGAGTCTTGTCAACAGCATTCATGGTGTCCAATATATTTTATTTCCTGAGGCAGAGAAGCAAGGAGCATCTCTCACTCAACAAGGTGCAAAGTACCCATGGCTAGGGATTGATGGAACTGACAATTTTGGACCTCTCAATTTCTCGTTTTTTTCCAGTCTGAAATTCACTCCAGTGAGTTCATTGAATTTTCAGTTCAGACTCAAAAAGTATGAATCCAGTAGTTTCTCATTAAAATGCAAACAAAATCATTGTCCCCAAATGCTCAGGCCAGCTCTGACAGTAGTACCTTTGCCACTGTTGCAAAGACCTTTCTCTCTATTAGTGATAGGACTTGATTCCGAGTGAATTCACAAGGCATTCATCTTTGGTAATAAGCAAAATGAACTGCATTTCTGGGTAGAAAACCCTTCCTCGAGGAGTGAAGAGCTGAGTGGTTCATTTGTTCCTATGGCTTACTGAAACCTTCTAAAGCAAAAATTTCAGTTACCATCCTTAATTGCTGCATCAAGCCCTTTGTATTCTGACTCATGAAAACATGTTTAAAATTCTTGAGTTAGCCTGATGACGAATGACTTTTCCAGCACTGAGCACCTCCACCACATTGCTGACAACAGGCGGCTCAGAGCACTTTGACCCTCTGCTGATTATCTGTGGCTTGACAGTAGTGTCGACAAAAAAAGACAGAAAATTAGCACTTCTGAATGCCTATTTTGCATTCTTCAAGTACATTATTAGAAAGCTTTTGTCAAAAGTGGCAGACGACATGATTGTAGTGATAATAAATGCTCTTTGATTTAAACAGCTTTGTGTTTGCAATACACCCCAAACGAAGATCTCATTTGTTCTGCTAGCAACAACTAATCTTTCCAAGTTGTTTTCATTTTATTTTTGTGGGTTTTTCTTTAAAAAAGAAAAGAAAAGCAGCCTTTCAATGCCCAAAGACTTGTGTATAAGCTTCAAATGCATTTTTCTTTTAGGTGCCATGGTAATGAAAGGATTTTAATCATTGACATCGCTATGTGAATTATTATTACAGAAACCCCTGCTGTTGAGTTAGACAAAATTAACCCAGTGTATGGGGCATTAAAAAAAAAAAACTCAGCTAATTAGTGAGCGAATAAGAACAAAGAAAATGGGAAAACAAAGATGTGGAGAGGAAAGATGCTTAGGAAGAGGCTCTGCCTGCCTTTCCAAACATTGATCTTTCTGTATGGAAATCTTTTCACTCACTGATTCATTCCATTAGAGTTGAGTTGTTTTGTGTGTGTGTGTTTTGTTTGTGGTTTTTTTTTTGAAAAAAAAAACATTTTGTAATTAGTTTTCTGAAGCCACAGTCTCTCTCCCTCCTCTTCCAAACTGTTGAAATCCAAAGGCTCATAATAGAAAATGGAAGATATTCTAAAATGCTTTTAAAATTATTTCCCAGGCGATCAATATTGGAGGCGTATGGTAATTCTCTGGATTATTCTAGGAAATTATATGTGTCTCCTCCTTTTGCTCACATGACAGGATCATCTAACTAATATAGCTCGGCTTCGTTGGAGGAAACCATTTATCTGGATGAAATGACACCGTGGTCCAGGTTGCAGGTCCCATATGGAACGCGGAGAGCAAGTCATAGGTTTAAATCACGGCATGGCTTGCATTTTTTCTGCAGCTAGTCATGCTGGTTTCCAATGGGCAATGCATCATGCTGCTGATGTAAGAGCCGAAATGAAGACAATCAACCCTGAGAATCCACCAGAGAAGTATTCATGCTGGGCGCCATTTGTTCCTAATTGCTCTTTGTAAGTTATAGTTTGAGATAAAGCTCCCAAAATGGAATAAACACAAAATAATAATTAAGTCTGTTTCTCTTTTTGAGCCTGACAAAGGCTTTTAATTTTTTTAATTTTTTGTGTGTGGTGAGATTCCGCTTGCTCTCTCCCCCACCCCCCTGGTGTCCTGCTTCCCACCCTGCTCCTCTCCCCCATCGCCACCAATTGTGGCTTTTCTTTTGTGCATATAAGGCTGAGATCTATCTCATAAATAACATTGAAAAATATTTGCTGGGTTTTCCTTTCTAATCCATCATTTTGTTTGCATTGCAAATGTAGAAAAACAATCATCTAGTCATTTTGTGAGCTTGTAATTTAGTATTTCAATAATCTTGGATTGTTGAAAGGCTTGTGGAACAAAGCGACATTTTGTGCCTCTTCTTTTTCTTCAGGAGGAAACTGTCCCCAATAATTATATACGAGCACAGGCTTTCTAATTGTGTGGTTTTGAGAATCTCCAGGTGATGGGACACTGCAGGAAAGAAGGTATACAACACAGTTTGGTGGAACTAATATGTAAGCTACCATCAGCCATCAGTGGGGTGGGGCTTATCTGACATCACCGTGGCTTACTGGAAATGGTGAGGTAGTGGCAAGGTTAGTGTGGTGCTAAGCCTGTGTTGAAACAATCTACCACACGCTGAATTCCACTTTCAGCACAGTTTGTTGTTTTTGTTGTTTAGTCGTTCAGTCATGTTCGACTCTTCATGACCCCATGGACCAGAGCACGCCAGGCACTCCTGTCTTCCACTGGTCAAACTCATGCTGCTAGCTTTGAGAACACTGTCTGACCATCTCGTCCTCTGTCGTCACCTTCTCCTTGTGCCCTCCATCTTTCCCAACATCAGGGTCTTTTCTCTTCTCATGAGGTGGTCAAAGTATTGGAGCCTCAGCGTCACGATCTGTCCTTCCAGTGAGCACTCAGGGCTGATTTCCTTAAGAATGAATAGGTTTGATCTTCTTAACTATCTAAAAAGTAAAGGCAAAGGACCTTGACAGTTAGGTTGAGTCACGAACGACTCTGGGGTTGCGTTGCTCATTTCGCTTTACTGGCCGAGGGAGCCGATGTTTGTCCACAGACAGTTTTTCCGGGCCATGTGGCCAGCATGATTGAGCTGCTTCTGGTGAAACCAGAGCAGCGCATGGAAACGCTGTTTACCTTCCTGCCAGAGCGGTACCTATTTATCTACTTGCACTTTGACATGCTTTCAAACTGCTAGGTTGGCAGGAGAAGGGACCGAGCAACAGGAGCTCACCCCGTTGTGGGGATTCAAACGGCCAACCTTCTGATCGGCAGGCCCTAGGCCACCTGTGTCCTTCTTAACTATCCTGTTATGAAATAATAATTTTGATCAAGCTAGAAAAACAAAATGCTAATATACCTAGGTATTACCAAAATGTATACCTACTGTTTCACTAAAGGACTTTCGACTTTATGTGCTCCTTTACCAAAGATGTGCCACGCCAGTGGCGGTGCTTGTAATTCATAGCGGCGGCGCTTGTCAGACGAGTCAACGGCGGTGCTTGTCATTCTCCACAGCGCCGTGCACGTGAAATAAATTCCTCCAAAATATTATGTTATGTATTGTATTGATCTGCTATGTGGCAGCGGGGTCAGCGGCATCTTTGACACGACTGCTCTCGCACCGCCTGCCTGCCGGCAGCATGCAAACCACGCGAGATCAGTCATGTCAAAGGTGCCACTGACCCTGAGTGAAACATTGCAAATTGTGTTTTAATTTCATCACTTACAGTTAAATTCGTTTAGAGAAATCTTTTAAAAAGGCGTGGTGTCTGACATAAGCACAATATACAGTGGTGCCCCGCAAGACGAATGCCTCGCAAGACGGAAAACCCGCTAGACGAAAGGGTTTTCCGTTTTTGAGCTGCTTCGCAAGACGATTTTCCCTATGGGCTTGCTTTGCAAGACGAAAACGTCTTGCGAGTGTTCCGATTTTTTTCGCCCCCCTTTTTCTAATCCGCTAATCCGCTAATCCGCTAAGCCTTTAATAGCCGCTAAGCCTTTAATAGCCGCTAAACCACTAATAGCGCTAATCCGCTAATAGGGTTGCTTCGCAAGACGAAAAAACCGCTAGACGAAGAGACTCGTGGAACGGATTAATTTCGTCTTGCGAGACACCACTGTAAGTTAATTTGGGGCTAAACTAAATTTGGGGGCACTGGATGGATCTTTGCACCCCGGTAGTGCATATGCTAAAGACGGCCCTGACTGTCACATACAACATGGGGCCCCTATCCACAAGAACAGTGATAGCTTTTTCACACCACAAAGCCATTACATTAGTTCTCTTGTGATCACATGGCTATGTGCAATGTGTCCCCCCCCCGAGGTTCTTTTTTTTCTTGAAGAAAAGCACTAGATATGTGACTTATTCTTGCATAATTGCGAATAGAGTGGATGGATCTGTCCACTTTGGTTCTCTTCATTTCTCATATTTTCAGTCTTAAAATTCAGTGCTCCATCTTTCTGCAACAATTTGCAATGCAAAGGGGGGGGGGACCCCAAGAGAATTTATCAGCATTTTAGCATCAGTGTCTCCTAATAAGCACAAATTTTAATTCAATTTTGACCAGTGCACACATTTTTGTAATGCTAATTTCCCTAATATAATGCATTTTTGTATACTATTTTCACTAATATGTGTATTCTTTATGCACACGTTACCTTAGTATGTACATTTCTGTGCACGTTACTTGGCTGGAGAACTGTGTTGCAAAATTCAGAGAAGTTCAAATTATGAAGGATGGCTCTTTTTTTGGTTTGCATATTGCTTTGGTAAATGCTAATTTGGTAGGTTTGCCTTTAAATGTGAAGTTAATTGAATTCCTCCCCCCTCCATTCTTAATTGCAAATCTGATAATGACATCGTGACCCCTGAGGCACCCTCTAAGAGCTGGTGTGCTGCAGTAACTAAGAGTGTGGGCTGGGAAGTCTCTGGTCTAAATCTTGCTTAGGCAAGCCACTGTTTTGTTGATCTCTGAGTCAACGGCCCATCCGCAATATGGGTGCAATAATACGGACCCACAATTCAGGCTATTGCAAAGATTACAGAGACAGTATGCCTAAAGCACCACATATATCCCTGGCTGCTGCTCTCATATGGTATGACGAAAGAACATGCAACACGCAGCTGTTTCCTACATCATATTTTGATGGCAAGCATTTAAAAGAAGGATGGGAAGAAGTCATACCAGCGGTCCTCTGTAGCTGAATTGGCAACTATTTGCTAATAATAATAATAATAATAATAATAATAATAATAATAATACAGCTGCCAGGGAAAAGATCATGTACGCACCCACCCACCACCACCCTCTTACATTGCAGCATCCAAATTTAGGGCTAATCCACTACCACATTTCTTAAACTACCAGGAAGAGCACAAGGCAGCATTAATCCTCTCATGCTGTTACTCTCTGCAGTGTAGGACCCCATGACTTATTCCATCATGACTGCCACTTCTTTTAATAGACTGCTTGGGAATGTCCCACGAGACCCACTTATGGTGGAAGGCTTAAGATCTCCATTCACAGTCTTAAGGAAAGACATTTTAGTCTTAGGGTAGATTAAACCCCCGGGCTAAAAATAATAATATGCAGCTGTGGATTAAACCCCTTGATTAACCATACATAATGTCACAATCTTCCCTTCTAGTTTTCAGTTGTGGAGCCACGGGCCATTGCATCTAGCCCCTGATGAATTTAGCACAGAGGAAGGGGAAAGTGTGGGTCTTCGGCGCTGCACAATTTATTAATATGGTGCTAATTGATGCTAGTTTGCAACACTTGGAACCCAAACTCAGTGATTCTATAAGACAAATCTTTGTAAGAAGAGATGTGTGTTTCTTTGCAATGGATGTCTATAAGCTGAATGCTGCCCCCCCCCCCGAAAAAACCAGACCAGGAGATTTGAGTGGTGAAGCGAATATTCAGAATTTAGATAAAGCTTATGCACTATTTACGACGGCCTGCACTGGCGTAGAGTTTTATGTGGGAGACGTGGTGAATTTGAATAAGGAGTGGTGGATGACTCAAGCTTGTATCATTCATGTTTGCCTTCATTAACTGTGTGATAAAACTGAATCTACACTATGAATAATGTTTTTCTCCCTCAACCTGTGAGTATGTTTTATTTCATATTCTGCACTTGTTTCCCCTTCACTAATATTGATGGAAGTTCCTACAGGCTATGAATTCATTATATGCATAGATATTTGCTGAGTGAATATGTGTGAATAAGTTTAGAGCTCATGATTATTGTCTCCCTAAAATAAAACGCACAAACACACACCCAACAGGAGGTTGGTGGGGGTTTTTTTGGATGTGAGGAAGAAGGAGACACCTTCTCACATCCGGCTAGATAAATTAGTTCACTGACATCCAGCCACTAACACCTGAATAGTTACACTGAGCAGATACTATTCTGAAGAGAAGAACAAATAATTCATGCAACTCTCAAACCAGGATTACACATGGCTTGATGATGTATTATCTGTGATTTCTGGTGCATAGTAAAACAGTTGTGGGATTGCTTTGTCATACAAACAGCCTCCAGTTCTTTCCCCCAAAAAAACAACAAAAAAAGCACACACACTTTACTTCACCACTAATGATACATGAAACAATGCCTGTTAACATCGAAAATCTAGGGAACCTGTCACGCAGCCAACTGGCCATTTGCTCAAAGAGCACTGTGCACATCTGAGCATGCTTTGAAGCACCCTAAGCCCATTGATTTCTAAGTTCCAATTAAACCAGTTGAAAGCTTACCTCTTGGTAAATGTGCAACTATCCCAAAAGTATGTGCGACTATCCAAAAAGGAGAAAACAATGTATTACAGTTGGGATCCAAAGAACATAAAAATTGGTTCTGCATTGTCGAGAGCAGGGGTGCCAACTTGAATAAAATATTGTGGGGGCCCAGGTAAGCCCCGCCCCACATAACTGATCCCATGACACAGTGCACACACACACCATTTGAATGGGAATGTCCATCAAGTTTCTGGGGGCCCGGCCCCCTCAAATATTTTATTGTGGGGGCTGAAGCCTCCACAGCCCCTAGGAGTTGACTCCTATGGTTGAGGGTTTAAAAAGGAGTTTCCATGCCCCTCGCCACTTTGGAAACTGAATGATTTTCTCAAAAGCACCTTATCTGGGGCACAGACAGTTGATGATTTTCAGTGTGAGAGGAAAGCCCAAAATTCCACTGGGCAAGTCCCAGCTCATGCTAATGTATATATATTTTTCTGGTCTTAGTATGAATTGAATTATCAATGCTTATCTCAGAAAGTTCCCAAACCCAGGCAATACTTAGATTGTTGTCTTTCTCTAACTCCCCCCCCCCCCGCCACAAACCCAATTATCTAAATGGAAATCCACCTTGAAATTTTCATCTTCGCTCAGCTGCACAGCATAGCAACTACCATTTGCTATTATGAGCCCCATGGAAAAACAAAAAAAAATACGTCTTGGCTGACAAATTAGTATTGTTTGGTGCTAATATCAGCGATTCAGCATTTGGAAGAGTTACTCTCTGGGGGGAAATAACATGTTGAATAAGCCACTGGGGGAACAAGGGAGGCTGTTAATGGGTGTTGGCTGCACCACACACATATTGTGCTCGATACTGTTCACACTGCCGCTGACTCACTGCCAATAGATGTGGAAGTAATTGTCAACAAGATTTATTGTTTCTTTCATGTTTAGCCAGTTAGAGACGAAAGGTTGAAAGAGTTCTGTGGAGTTCACTGCAGACTTCTACTGAACCATAGCAACACATACTGATTATCACTAATGCATGCTCTAGAAAGATCGCCGCATCTTTGGAGGCCTTAAAGGCATCCTTCTTGTCAGAAGCGAAATCTCCCCCACTATCCTTCGTACTTTCCGCCCTCCTCTGAGATCAATATCGTGGGCTTGGCTTTAGTTCTCAGTTTGCAAATGAGCTATTTCTCTCTCCCCCCTCCCCTTGTTCAGGAGCCAAACTGGACATAGAGATGCAGTGTGTTTGGTAGTGAGAGAATAAGACAAAGGATTAGAATGATTAAAACCATGACAGCTGCCTTGAAAAGGCCTCATTTACAGTGTAGGAACTCCAGAGAGAGAGAGAGAGAATATTCAGAGCTAGGAAAAGGCCACAACTTCCTCACATGGATGGCAGGTAGCACTGACTCCACAGGTGAAGGATAGGAAGGTAGGGCAAGACAAGGTGGTGGGTAGGTCAGTGTGGTGCAAACACAACAGTAGAGTCAATCCGTGGTGCTTCTGCCAGTGCAACTATACTGTTCCAACTTCTCTGCCACATCACCCCTTCGTCTCTGGGAAGCTAGCATAGCTGCTCCACCCTACTCAGTCAGCTGCTTCTGGTCAGCCCTCCTCACTCATCTCTCTTCATTCTTCTGTCCAGCAGCAGTGTCTAAGCAAGTGCTCCTCCCCAAATATATTCCATGACATTGGGAAGTAGTTCACTAAACTGATCCTCTGGGGCAAGGATTTTTGACTACACAAACGAAATTCCCTTTCCTCTCCTTCATGTGCTTCCTGTTCCCCTTTTAAATCTGTTCTGGGGTTTTCCCCAATTCTACAAAAGTGTAGCTGTGTCTATCTCTTACAGAAAAAGCAACCAAATAAAAGCACTCATTTATTATGACATAAGCTTCCACTTCATCTGATGTATGAAGCATTATCCTAGGTTGCAAGTATTGTTATTATTACATTTTTATTCCATTTTTCCTCAAAGGACATCAAGGTGGTGTGCATTCTCTTCCTCCTCTTCCTCCCCATTTTCTCCCCCAACAACCCTGTGAGGTAGATAAGTCTGAGAGAGATTTGAACCCTGGTCTCCTACTTCCCAGTCTAGCACTCTAGCCACTCCACTCCACTGGTTCTTGAATGAGGATGGGGGAGACTTGTAAACAGTGTGGTCAGAGGGACATCAAATGCAGTAAAGTATATATGGTGATAATTGTTGCCATAGTAACCATGACCATTCACAAAAAAGACAGAAGGTTTTTCTGAATGATGAAGTGGACTGTAGTCTGCAGAAGCTTATGCCACAATGAATATGTTGGTATTTAAGGTGCCTGAAGACTCTTTGTTCTTAGTGTTTTAGATTTACGCTGTGCCTCTTGAGCTGCAAAGCATAACACAGCGAATACAGTCTAGTTACTCTACTACTGATTTCCATGGTCTTGGCCAAATTAGTGCCGAAATATATAATTTTCAGCTTAACTCCACTTTAAATGCACCCTTGTCCTCTGTGGTTTGTGAACGGATCTCCTCTGCATTCTTCCCCATCCATATACTTTAGACCTAAGTAGAAAAGTGTTCACAGAACCTCTCTCTCTGGTTAAATGAGTGGGAACGCCCATGAGGGCCTGAGAAATCCATCTCTCTGAACCTGCCAGAGAGGAAGCATGGCCTGTTCTGATGACTCATCTCACCTTTGACATTGCCAAAGGAGATGCACCATGGAACTGTTATTGTTTTGCATGCAGACAGGTGCCTTAGAATATCAGTCCACAGCCCTCATGTCAAAATTCTGCACAGTAAACCTAATAACTGTCTGACTTGTTTATCTGAAAAGGGAAGCCTTTTAAAGGAATTCACTATAAGCATTACCAAACTAAAATAAATAAATAAATAAATAAATAAATAAATAAATAAATGCATCCTTCCCAACAGATAACCTTCCTTGAAATTCTTTTGGCATTTCCAGGCATTGGTGCACCTGTTTTCAGGAATTATCTGTGTAACAGAAGACATCTGGGTAAAGGACAAAAGAAGTGTGTCAGGAATCGTAATACGGGATGGCTGATGGTAGTCAGGACTGACTGGGATGGCAACTGCTGTGAGCTATCCTAACAACTGGGAGGAAGTAAGTGGGTTGGACAAGGAATCCGTTTATCTCGGCGTTGTTGACACAGCAAGTCAAAGCATGTGGCCTTATTCTCTTCCTATGCACAACGAGCAACAGTGTAGGAAATCTGAACCCGCACATTTGTAACGATCAGGGTTCATTTCCCTTCATGATGTTGATCATTTTCAGCTGTCCCTACAGGGAACTGATAGGTGAACAACAGACCAAGTGTTTTAGGCAGGTCTCTCTCTCTCTGTGTGTGTGCATGTGCATATATAAGCAATCAAAATACTGAAGCTGTATGCACAACACACATTCAAAGCACATGACTTGCCCCGAAGAATCCTAGGAAATGTAGTTTACCTCCACATAGCTGCCATTCCCAGCACCCTGAGGAAGCTACAGCTCCCAGAATTCTTTGGGGAAAGTTGTATCCTTTAAACACATGGCATGTATGCAGCCTGAGTTGAATAAGCAGAAATTCCCTGTCAAGAATGGGTAATCTATGACGCATATGAATTTTGCAAATTAACACACACACACACACACACACACACACACACACACACACTTTTCATTTTCATGGGGCAAAGGCACATATGTGGCACTGAAGTTCCAGCCTTTGGCCATGGGGAATTCTATTGACTTTCAGCAGGGCCACCAGAAATTGTCCATGCATTTTAGAATCAAAGGTGACAAAAAATGCTTTAAAAATCCTCCACCGAATACCACATCTGAATTTTGTCCCTGAACTTATTAATATGTCTAACTCAGGATGTAACATGGTAAACGGTTAAGGGCAATGCTGTGTGGACAACCCCCACTCCGTGTTTGTATCAGAGACAATGAGGTGCCCAAGGTTCATGACTATTTGAAACTTGCCCAGTATTTTTTTCTGACACTCAATCAGGAATGCTAAAAAGCAGCCCTAAGTGTGTATTAATATCATGCATTATGTCATAACTACTAATTGTATTGCACAATGCAGGCCATAGCAATATCATTAGAGATAACTACCCCAATCCTCTCAAGCGCCTATACCTGAATGACCTTCTAAGCTCAGAAAGATAGTGGTAATTTCCCACTTTTACAGAAGCAAGAGGTTTTGTAGACTGGCTAATCTGAAGCCTAATATTTTACTTAAGATTGTGAGAGGGGGAAAAATATCAGCTTTAATTATTCTTCTGAGTGTTGGCAAAACAGTTTTATAGATATAGTTGAGAATATTGTCAGCACATATCTCTGTGCCGGATAGCAATTGTGTCTTTGTTGTTATATGTAATTGCTGATTAGAGCAGTGCTAATATCTGTAGATATTTTCCATGGGTATTTCCAAAATAAATAATTGTTTATAACTAATCTTGCCTTATCTATGTGTTTGAATTTATTCAAGGGCCCCATGGTAATATTTAACTGCTGATTATTGCTCCTTGCGTTCCCTTTTGTGTACGCGCGAGCACACAAACCGATCTGTGGAAAGGTTAATAAAGACAATGAATTTTAAGTGAATACAGGAGAAAGCAAATATTGAACTCATAAATACGAGTATAGTGACTAGAGATTTGATCTGAAGAGGTGTTGTTTGGAGAATGCTACTAATGTGACCAGTTTCTCCAATCAAATTCTTCTAGCATTCTCATGAATACATATCGACTGAGATTTGATTTATGATAATCTTTGCTCTAGGGAACAGTCAGATTGATGCCTACAAACTCTTACAAAAGTTGAGGAGCAGCCCACAGCACCAGAAGACTCCAGGCTATATGGCCAGCTTCAAGCAAGGAATCTGCTGGTGCAAACTAGTGATCTAGGCTTCCCTATCACCATTGGCATGATTTAGCTTGCTGTATGTGTGACATGCCTGGTATTTTTCTGTGTATTACACGACCCCATGTATAAGATGACCCCTACGTTTGGGAGCCCAAAATTAAGAAATCAGTATCTTAAAGTTGTTCAGCTTTTTTTGGAAAATCACCAAAAAAAGTTGTTGAGTTTTTTCACCTTGCTTCCACCAGTGATAACTGATGCTTCGCCTCTCCAGCAAGCTCCACAGCCCTGAGTCTGGCAGTCAGTGACTCAGGAGCTGCCAGCTCACCCCAGACTTACCGTATAAACCTGTGTATAAGATGACCCCCAATTTTTCACTTTTTTTTTACTAAAAAATGGGGGTGGGACATCATCTTGTACACGGAAAAATACAGTATATATGTCACACACAAAAGCAAGTGTGCATGACAGCATTATTTTGGAGAGCTGCCATGAATGAATGAATGAAGGGTTGTTGTTTTTTGAAGCCAAAGCTCACCAGAGCTCAGCTCTGGCACCTTTCAGGTGGGTGCCATTGCCATTCTAAGAGAACAAGGGAGAAGTTCACGGTGCGCTCCAGCTCCTCTTTTTCTAGAAAAATAGCACTGAATGAATGGATACTTGCAAATTAAGTGAGAGGACAACCACAATTCTGCTAGTCTGACTTCTCATTTTATTTTCACTTATTTACGTCAATTAACTGGCAATAAAACCTCTAAGCAGTTTACAAAGAATATAAAGTATGCACTAAAATTGTCAATGAAAATCAGTGTTTGAAACATTTGAAAGCTATATAAAAAAACAACAAGGATGATATTCGACTAAGTGTTGCTCACAGTAGACCTGTTGAAGTTAATTAACCTAACGTGGCCACGTTCATTAATTTCAGTGGGTATACTCTGAGTAAAACTTAGTTGAAAGCCCAAAATGAATAAAACTGAAAGTTAAAAGTATACATTATAAGGTAAAATTACAGATTAAAATACACACTGGTTTTACATGTCCTGGTAGGCATCTGTCTTGTGTCAGAAGACTTCACTGAGCCTCAGAATAGCTCCACTCAACCTACAACCTGCAAGTAGCCACTTAAGAGTATCTTAGCTCCAGGCCCAGACTCTGAAACCTTGGGAAATTAAGTAAGACTGTCAGCCAATTAAATCACCGTGTGGCTTTAAGCAATTAATCGATCCTCTAAATCAATGTTTAAAACTCCATGCTAAAGACTCTCACTGCAACCCTTTTATAGATGACAGTGTTCTGGGAAGGAGGGGGCAGAATCTCTGCTTTTTCCTGAGATGAAGAGACTTTGGGGAGCTGCCACTACATGGCAACAGAACTCAAAGCAATACTTGTCACATGCCTCTAAATTAGAAAGACTCACTTCTTCTTCCCGTCTACCATGTGTGAGAACTCGAGCTCTCACAATTGGCTTTTACTTGCTGCTTGTCTTGCTGTGCTATTCCTAACCAAAATGGCCATACAGTCAGATGCTCTGCAGTTTTAAGAGTTGCAGAGAGAAACTGAAAACAAAGGAAACAGCAGAGAAGCCAGTTAGGCCTCAGATGTGGCAATTTGGAAGCCCAGGCAGCCGGTTCCAGTTATTCTGAACGTTATTTTTAGCCTGTTGAAGGAGGGGGAGGGAAGCAATTAAGTGGTTAATCACACAGGCTAATCAATTAATTCTTTCAGCCACGGTGTTAAGAAATCATCTGGTACTCAGTCCGATGTCTGAGCCAGGCACCATGACAGCTTAGACACTGCTCTCAGTAAATTGGAAGGTAATACAAGGATAAAGCTTGGCATTATCAGCAGTAATTTCAGAGAGAATCAGGCCAAAAGGGCCACACAAACGCTGAAATCAGGCCTTCAATTGCTCGCCTCATGCTTAAACAGTTCTGCATGATGCATACGAAATGAATGTAACCTGGCTACAGGCGATTATAGAAATAGACGGAGAGAGTGCATTGGTGTTAAGCTGAGCAATTTTGGTTTATTGCAGGTTGTGCCAAAGGATATCTTTGGTTCAAAATTCATCAGACGGCGGCAATCTGAGGTTTGCATCCACACCCCTTCCTCAGACACACTTAAGAACACAGAAGGGCCTCTTCTGCATCACTCTGGGTACAAGGTTGCCACTGCTGCTGTGCCGAAAAGGCCTGCTTGTTTATTTTGCCATTCTCCATTATATTTTAACTTTTTTTATATATATAAAAAAGCTACTGTCCATCAATTAATGAGAAAAGAAATTGCATTTTGAAAATGAGAAGGGCCATAGGGCAGGACTGTGGAAGGGTGCCTTGAGCTTGTTTGGAGGTTCTAGCAGGGGAGCGCAGCTATCGTATACCCTTGGCCGAAGAGCAGTACACCCCTTCTATCTGGGACGGTCGTCCTCTTCCACCGAGCGTGCAGCTTCGGGAGGGATGCACATGGAGCGGTGAGGGAGGAAGGGGACACCCGCCTAGCCAGCCAGATCAGCCTAATCAATTCTGGCGATCAATGGGGTGACAGATGTCACAGCCAGATCGCCCTCACATCCCCAACTAAAGAATCATGGCAAGAAAAACTGATGGGCTATGCAGAACTGGCAAAACTGACATATAAGCTACGGGACAAGGATAACTGTGACTTTAAGGATGAATGGGAACCCTTTACAAAGTATCTGAAGACGCAACAAAGCGAACTGGACTCCTTGGCAGGTTTTGAATAAACATTCACAAACTTTTTTTTGATAATAATCAGCTAAATAGTTTGAGGATCTATACAGCTTTGTAACATGCAGAAAACAGCATTCTTAGAGAAACCAAAGACTGGAACTGAGGGAAGTTGGGGGGTGGGGTGGGGGTGGGTGGGTTTTGTGTGGGAGGGGGGAGGGAGGAAAAATGGGGTAAAAACAAGGATGATATGTTTTTGGATAATATGTCTTGTTATAATTCTGAATAATAATAAAAAAGGACTGTGGAAGGGTGTGGCCTAGAGAGAAGGGGTGTGGTTGCAGAGGGGGTGTGGCCTGGCGGAGAGTCCTGAGGACCAGACAGAGAGCTTTTGAAGATTGCATTTGGCCCCGAGGCCTAAGGTTCCTCACCTGTGGCCTAAAAGATGATGGCAGCATGCATCCGGTGCACAGGCAGGTGGAGAAGGGCAGGAGAGCTAGGCAGCAAAATATCTAAAACACTTCTGTTGGGAAGATAAGTTGCTGATGGAAAATCAAGCATTGTTAGCCCGCTCCGTTCTCCTTGAATATTGTGCAATGTGAGCATTATTTCTTGTTGTAATGATTATGGATCAGGTTGCCAGTGTGACTCCCAAGTATTAATGAAAATCCTTCCTACACACACCCCGTGCTAAAGGATAGGCTTTAATAACAAGAAATCCTCTAGCCTCTTTTTCTTTGAAGAAGACACAGAGGCTGTTGCCACAAAGGGGAAAAAAACTAAAAGGAAGCTTTCATGTGCTAGCAGGGCAGTAACTTTTCTTAATGTGGGGCACTGTGAAACTAACTAGCTGATATCTATGATTATTAAAAAAGTTTACAATATAGAAGACTTTCTCGGTGGAGAGATTTAACTTTGGATGCAAGCTCTTTATGCTCATTTTGCGTTTATAACCTCGGCAGGAGGGAGCCTACTTCCCGCAGAGTTTATAATCATTTCAAGGGCAAATTGTGTGGCTTCGAGACACAATTGGTCAGGTGGGCTACTCGGCACTAGGAGAGGAAAGGACAGAGACTAATAAATGGGAATTAATGCATCACTGTGGGACATCTGCAAATATCTTTTTGCAGGAGATTCTGCACAGACCCATTTGCAGGAAAATACAGCATCCAAGATCAGCAAGGCAGCGAACGGTTGAAATTGCTCAGTGTCCGTCCTCCCTACACATTTATTTTATTTTTACATTTGTATACCACCTTTACTTTCCAAGGAGCTGAAGGCGGTATATATGGTTCTCCTCCCCATTTCATCCTCACAACAACCCTGTGAGGTAGGTTGGGCTAAGAGATGGTGACTGGCCCAAGGTCACCCGGTGAGCTTCATGGCTGAGTGGGAGTTCAAACCCAGGTCTCCCAGCTTATAGTCCAATACTCTAACCATTACACTACCCTGGCTCTCAATCCTACATGCTGTTGTAGGATTAGGAGGTTGGACAAGGGAAGGTGAATGGTGCTAGAAGCTGTGCTCCAAATTCAATATTGTCTAGATAACTGATGATCTGTTTCTTTGCCCAGAACTATTGCCCTGTTGATGTGAAATTTCAACTATTTGCTTTATCTTTGCACTTGTGCTTCAAGCCCCAAAACCCATCCCCCATGGAAATAAAGTCACAGTGGAGACAGAATTTAGCTTAAATGTTAATGGGCATATTTTGGCCACAACTTTATTAAAATACACAAATGTGACTGGTATTGGCTTAGGCATTGGTATCAAACTATATCTGACTCCTGCCCCACCCTGCAGGAAGCCTGGAAGGGTAAACAACCAGCAGGGGGATCTCCATCAGTGTATATTGACTGGTGCTCACCCCTGGGCTTCCTGGGGGTCCTGGCATGGCCCTAGCCCCTCTCCGGGCTTCGGATGAAATCCAGACCCCCAGATTCCTTTAACGGAATACCCTATTCATTGGAGGGGCAGGTGATGGCCGTACCTCCCCTCCCCACATTCCCCTAAACCAATGCCTAACTGCCAAACCTTACAAAGTTGTGACGATTGCTAAGAGGTAGGCAAAATCCAAGTGGCCACAGCCAGTCTGCCACATTGGAAAAAAATCCTACCCGGCCCCCATTCCAAAATAGGTGACCAACCGAAGTCCAAAGCAAAGCCAAGCATGACCTAATTAACGGGTGGGTGGGCGGGTGTTCGGCAGCGTGAAGCAAAAGGAGGTCCCTATGTCACACTGCCAAATAAATACCCCCAACCCCCAACTTTGCCACGCTGCTGATTGGCTGAAGACCATTGGCATAACTGTGGCACCACTGGCTTTGAGCGGGGCAAGCCCCGCCCACAAGCCGTTAGGGAAGAGTTTCAGGGCCGAGCACAACATGGACCCTCTATTAAGAGGATCCAACTTGTAACTTATCTGTGGATGGGTTTTAAAATGAAGAAAGAAAGTTGGTCAGGCCTGTTGACCAGCTCTGTTCATGTTTTCCTTTGATTAGGGAAAGTGTGTCAGATTTTCCTTAAGTTTTCTGAATTGAGTAGGTGACATATCTTTCCCCATCCCAGATAAATAATGTGTAATGTATGTGTGTAAAAGGGAACAAAGGGGGCAGACTGTAGTTGCAGTCAGAGAAAAGTCCCAGGGAGAGAACTGAGCTGAGTGTACCAGATTGGGAGTGGAATGAGTTGCATGCTGGAGGAAGGTTAATACCAATACCAAGGCCTTTGAAAATATATTATTTCATTATTGTGGTTGTTTTGGGCACATCACTAAAAGCATCTGGAACAACTAACAGAAAAGAAAATGGGAGAAGGCTGTAACCAGTGGCATAAAAATGTTGTTTATACTGTTCCCCCCCTCTTTTCTGAAAGGAAAATACCACAGAAAATGCTACCAAAGATCAGGGATATTTTTTGTTATTATGCCTTTGGTAGTAGAAGAAAAAGAATGTTATCCTGAAACTGAGAATAGGATACAGTAGGGTATGTGTGGTGACTATTTGTCTTCATTTTCCTTCTCTCAAGCAGGTTCAAGGAAGCAAGATGTGTGACTTTCGAGTTCAACCTCTTTATGTGCTGGTGAAAAACCAGTATAGATAAATTAAGGCACTTCAGTGTGAATCTCTTCATTTCATCATCACTTCAGTTTGCAAGATATAGGAGAGATTACAGTTTCAGAGACACTTGGAAAGGAGATTTTATAGCCATGCATGAGTGACACAGAGAAGAGATTAAGAGGGTACATCCATTATCAGCAACCAGTTTAGTTTATAACTTCAGGATACAAGCTGCTTTCAGGCTGGAATATTACATGTTGGGGATTATTAGACATTCACTTTATTTTACTTAAAGTATTCATACCTCGCCCTCTCGCCAAAATGGCTCCCAAACAGAGTACAAAAATCAATACAAAGATCAGTTCTGGATGACCCATCAACCAAAGTCCTCTGGGTGGTTGACAAAAACCAATAAAGTACAGAATACAACAGTCACCATAAACATATTACCTATATATAAAGTTCCCCACACCCTTGCATCTTGTCCAGAGTGGTTCCACCCACAGGAAGACCATTTTGATGTTGCTCTTTCAGCAGCACACAGTTGAAGCCAGGAAAGTCACACATTAATTTCATACATTAAATTAATAAAAGTTTAGTAATGTAGCAAACAGCTACATTTATCTTCCACGGTGTGATTAACATTTCTGGCCTGGATTCAGTGTTCTCCGACTTCCAGTGCAAGTGCTTTTGCATTAGTGTGAGGGCAAAAATAAAGGTTGCAGAACATGAAATGCCGCACAACTGTTGCGCTGGTGGGATGATGTTGCGCAATGGTTTGTGCAAGAGGAAGCATCGGGACTTCTGTTGCACAACCAGTCATGAGAACTCATGGGGCTTTCTGCTCCTTCTCTTGGACAAACCACTCCACTAGCACACTGCTATATGACTTTAAATTAGCACAATCTTGAATTCCTGCCCATGTGTAGAATGTGCTGTGTTAAACATGGAAAAATATTTTTTTGGGGGTTGGTTATATGACACAGGAATTGTACTGGTCCTGTCTGGCATGTGTGTAGAGAGCACTCATCTTTTGTTTGGCACTCATCATCTATTTTCCTCTAGTGTTGCGTACGCAGACATTTTATTTTCAAACAGAAACACCACTCTTCTCTTTTCAGAAGGAAATGAAGCCTACAAAGGGCTCCTAACTTGTCATCACTCTGAAAAGAGAAGACCATTATAATAATCATCATCTCATAATGTAATACAGTATTTAATTTAGTTGCCTAATTATTTTGAATCATACTTTATTATTAAATCATTTATCTTTATAATCTTTAATGAAGGATGTAATGAACTCAATACATACAGTGTGCCATTTTAAAATTAGTTATAATCCCAAATTCTTAGCTCTTCATTTTAGCATATCTGGCTTCAGGAGAAAAATATGTTCATCATCTATGCATTTGGGCAAATGTCTACAATTTGGTGAACACTGGTAATCCCAGATGAATTTTGTAAATCAAAGAAAATGCTGTGGTTCATTTTGGTGTATACACCAGTGGATCAACACAACATTCACAAGGGGGACTCTTTTGGATATTTGCAACATGGATATTTGCTTGGATTTGGTCAACATTTTCTTGTGAATGTTAACATTAGCAAATATTGGACATTCACTGCAATGAAAACATTTATTAGGAAGGTGCAGTAACTAAGCATTTCACCATGATCTTACAGGCTACAATTGGAGACCTGAAGATTTGCACATAAAGCCATTCATGAGCTAATGATTTATTTGAGCCACTCTTCAGCCAAAGTTTGCAGAGTGGCTCATAAGAAGTTGGAAACAAAAATGAAAAATCAGTAAAAATACTGGTTTGGGCAAAGGTTCTCCTGTGGCTTTAGCCTTTGCTAAAGGCTTCCTTTAGGAAGCCCAAGACTACTGGGTCACTCCCTACAGACAGTAAATACACTTCAACAAAGCAAACAGCTAAAATAGTTTCCATGGGTTCAGTATTGGCTTTGTACCAAAGGAAGATCTGAATACATGTTTCATTTTTATTTATAAAGTTTATTAATAAACGCAATATGTTCCTCTAAGTAACAACAGATAAATATCAAAGTACAGAGAAGCCTAAAATAAGTAGAGCTGGTTCTTAAACATTTCTTGTTGCAATTTTTTAGATCTTAAGCTCAGTTTCCAACCACTTGCCTGCACCTGTGTTAGCTGGTAAACTTTGATATGGAGCTGCATAAGGCTCAATATTATGTGGCGGATGAGGGTCAACAGACTGAAGCTGAATTCTGCTAAGACAGAAAAACTAGGGGTAAGTGGTTCCTAGGTTCAAGGTTTCACCTCTTGAAAACAGGAAAGAGGAGGGACGCACTTGGAGAAGAGGATCAGCAGACAAACAAGGTATGTTTCTATGGGAGTAGCTGCTCTTTTACGCAGCTTGAATTTCAGAATTTCAGGTTTAAGTTTTTGGAAATCATTAAATAAAAATATTCTTTTTCATACTTACTATAAAAACCATAAACAAATTAAAACGAGGGAACTCCCATTTAAGATAGAAATATCATAAAATGTTGGAGAACCTTTGGCCCTCTAGGTATTGTGGGACGACAACTCTCAGCATCCCTAACCTTTGGCCATTCTGGTTGGGGGCAGTGGCGTAGCGTGGGGGGTGCAGGGGGGGGCCGGCCGCACCGGGCACAACATCTGGGGGTTAGGGTTAGGGGGCGCAAATCCACGGGTTAGGGGGCGCAAATTACTTGCCTTGCCCCAGGTGCTGACAACCCACGCTACGCCACTGGTTGGGGGCGATGGAAATTGGGATCCAATAGCATCTGGAGGGCCACACAGGTTTCTCATCCCTCATCTATGTGAAGGGAACTATTAGATGCATCATCATGCAGTGAGTGAAGTACAGTAATCACTTATTTACTTCACTGGAACCTAAGCTCAGTCTACTTGAATTACTTTGCATTGTACTTCTAGAGTTGTGTGAGCTGACGCTCAGACTCAGAAGAAATCACCTCTTCTGAGCAAACCTTTGAACAGCAAATGTATTTCCTGCTTTTATTTAGCTCTGTCAAAAAAGAACTTATCGCGCACACACACACACACACACACACACACACCCCTTGAAGTAGTTTACCCCTGTCTCCCTTTGTCTGGAAGATTGGCAATGGTCTAGTGGAGCTGACAATGTACTTTCAAATTAGGCATGGGCTAGTGATAATTGTTAATGATTGAATGTCAATGGACAGGGGAAGTAAAATCCATTGAGAAGCACATGGGTGCTATTTGCAAGTGCCACTTATGCTGACAAGAGATTCGGATTTTCACATACGAAAGGCGAATTAAATTATGCTAAGTATATGGTTATTTAATTAGCATGAACTAAATATCGCATAGCATGGGAGTAAATAAAGTTTGCTTTATTGTTTTCTGACTTTAGATACAAATGCCATTTGCTTCCCCTCCATCAATATTAGTGCGATCTAAACTGTGGTTTATGTTGACACTATTGTGTGTTTAATGAACTCCTATCAAATATGCATAGCAAATAAATGCTATGTTCCATGTAAACCCAATTACAAGCACTTTCTCACACATACGCACAGTTGCTTGCTGCTAGAGTATATTAAGCACTCTTCAAAATATACTTATATTTGGTTCTTTAACGTCCATATCACTTTAACGTAACTAAATCTTGGTCCATTCCCATATCTCCCACTGATGTGAAAGAGAAATCAATATGATTAGAAGTTCTGCTGAGGTAATGGGCAGTGCTGCTTGCTTTTAAAATTCAGCCCAGAACATCACCTGGACTTGTCTGCTGAGAAAGTAGGTTTGTGGCAGAACAGATTAGACCTCTCTAAAAATCCTTGTCTAACTACCCAAGCAGAGCCACATGATGACATTGCTTTTGATGGAGCCAAGAAAAATCCAGGCTGGCAGAGGAACCAAACTGCCTCCTTACATTTGCATAACTAAAGGCATCTTACTGAGAAGAGAGATGCACAGGGCTACATAGAAGGAGCATTCCAATTGTATCAAATCATCACCCCAACACAGGGCTGTTGGTCTGTGTCAGATGATTGGCATTTGGACTCAGACGTTGGGCCCAATTCACCACAGACGCTAGAGAGCGGGCATTTTTCAACATGACAGTGCAAATATTTAGAATGCTAGAACGGTAGAGACAGCCTCTGCTATTAGGGATCATTGTGTTTTCACAAGTAATACTGTGAAAAAATGTTTCCATCTCTTAGGAATAGGTGAGACAGAAAGTGGGAAAGACGAAAGGGCTTTTTTTCAGCCAGATCTCACTGGAACCAGCATCTCTCAAGTGGGTGCCATTGCCAGTATAAGAGAACAAGGGAGTTCCGGCACCTCTTTTTTCTAGATATTTTTTTTAAATACTAGAAATTTAAATGGAATGTGGAAGTCAAGGGACTCAGAAAGGAGTTCCCCCAGTCAGCTGACCATTATGTGAATGGAGAACATCATATGTTTGGGGGCCAGGCAAGATCTTTAAGGCAGGGAGAATTCCCTTAACCAGCTATTACCTACTTTTTATTTTTGGATGTGGTGCTGGAAGCACTCTTTCTATTTGCTGGAAAAGCCTCTTATCCAGTGAAGGGATCTCACTAGAGAAAAGAGAAATAGGCGATTTTTGGCACTTGTCATTTCCTCCTGTAGCACTTGGCCACTGAGGTTTAGGGGACATCAAGGAACAGTGTGGATGGTGGTGCTGTGAACTTCAGCAGGGAGGAGAAACTGGCCAAAATGCCTTCCCCTTTCTCTTCAACTATCCCAAGTAGTTCTGTGCAGGAGACAGCAAACTCTACAACCAATATTTGTAGTGAAATATAAGCCACCCTGGTTTATTGTATTCAAAAGCCAGATAACGATCAGCTGAGTAGATTAACACAGCCTTTTTGTTCTTGTGTCTCCTCTCATTAGCTTCAAATGGCCCTTAAAATAAGGCACTTCAGGGAAAATCGCAGCCCCTGTGAGTGGGGCATAATCTGAAGTGACCGAAAAAACCACACATTTGTAACTACTAGCCTTCGATACTTTTTTTAAATTTAAAGTTTTTTATTTATACAACAAGAAAAACAAACAAAAAACACAAATACCAAATTATACACAAATTACAAAAATAACCATAGACACATAATATTCTTAGCAAACAATAAAACATCTATTGGTCTTAACACTAAAGACGCAACCTCCCGTCTATTCCATACTTCAAATTCATATTACTTATTGCCAATACACATTTTTTTTCATAATTAAACTTATTCTCATTAAATCTAATTTCTTATATCTACCTTACAACTATTACTGAAGTTCCTCGAATGCTGCAACAGAATTTAAACTACTATATTTATTTTTCAGATATTCTTTAAAAACCTCCCATTTAGAAACAAATTCCTGTTTTGATTTATTCTTTATTTTTTCTGATAAATCATCTAATTCAGCATATTCTGTCAGCTTTTGGATCCAATCTTGAATAGAGGGGATTTCATTACTCTTCCATTTTGCTGCGATCAAAACTCTTGCTGCCGCCGTCGCATATAAAAAGATACCCTTCCTCTTTTGTGGAATATCCAAATCTGTTATTCCCAGGAGGTAGGCCTCTGGTTTTTTATTGAAAGAGATCTTTAGCATTTTTTTGCAGTTCTGCATGTATACTCTCCCAGAATACCTGTATTTTCCTACATATCCACCACATATGGAAGAATGTTCCTGAGTCTCCACATCTCCAGCAATTACTTGATACATTTTTATACATTTTTGAAAGCTTCCATGGTGTTAGATACCATCGATGTTGCATTTTTTTGAAAGTTCTCTCTAATCGTGTAACAATTTGTGAATTTCCAATTGATCTTCCATAAATTTTCCCATTGGGCCATGGTTATTGAGTGGCCAAAATCCTGGGACCACCTCACCATTGCCACTGTTACCTCTGTCCAGTGGCAAAGTGGGAGAGACGCATCTGTCCGTGAGCAAAGACTACGCGGAAGTCTCCTGCCTTGGATACTTTCACTTTGCTAGCTGAAGCATTCTGTGTCATTCTGAAGCTGCATGTTTGTTCATATTAATGGGTGCCTGTTCAATAAACGATATTGACACCCCATCTATTTTCTGTTTGCTGATGAATGAAATGGCAGCGTTCATTCTAAGGGAGAGAGCAATTCATAAATTCTCTTCCACATGCTTCTGCCATGTGAATATATAATAGATGAACAGGTCATGAGCTCCTGTTCAACATATCTTTTGCAAGGACTCTTTGATTCACAAGGACTATCACAATAATATTTTGTTGGGGGAGGGGGGGGTAACCAAATAAACTGCTGTCCCTTTATTTGTATTTGGTAACCTCAAGAGTTGGGTGAGAAAGCACATACACACATACAAACAACTGGTTCCTTAGCTCAACAGACTTTGAAATGAATACTTGTTTCCTCCCATCTTCAGCTCCGGGTATTTTATAAAGCAGTTTTGACTCTAATCTGCTTCATAATTCAGTATGGAACGTCTTTATACACCGCTGACAGTAATACAACTCATTTTGGGTGATTAACTTAACCTCCAGTACTACAAGTGCCTGCTTACATTAGCATATCTTTCAAGGAATAGTTGCAATGTGAGAAAATTGCCCGTAGGATTATTTGCAACTAGGAACCTGTGAAATGTAAAATAAAATTGAAGACTATAAAGTAAAACATCAAAGGCACCTAAAATATTAATAGCCAGTACTCCAAAAAAAAAAAAGTAATTTAGAAGATTGTGTGAAGAAGTGAAAATTACTAATTTAAAAACAGATAGGGTTGGATAAAATAAAGGACAAACAATAGATCATGTAGATTTGCTTTGAACATAATATGAAATGAACATAAGAGGTAACAGCAGCCTTATCAGTTGAAAAAAGGCTTGAGTTTAATATGCTGAACCAACATGGCAACCAGATCTGTATTAAGTACAAAAGCAAAGCAGACTTTGTCTTGTTTATGCTACACAATTGAGGAAAGAAAGAGGATTGGGGGAGGGCGGGGGAGAGCCATATTCTGCACTCTAATTAAAATGTACCCAGTGCTTGGTGGCAAAGGATATTCCCCCTTTTCTTTTATCAAGACATCTTGCCAAATGAAAGTTATTGCAAAGCCTGCTTCCTCTGTTCTTTCTGCACAGTATTATTTCAGAGAAAAGGCAGCCTTAAAAAAAAAAGTTCCTGGATATAAACAGTCGAGTTCAATTTTGGATTTGCGGTGCAAACTCTTTGCAAGTAAGTCTCCCTAAATTCAATGGGGCTTACTCCTCAAAGTGTGTAACAGAACTGCAGCTGGAAAAAAATAAGGCAATAATGTCAGTTTGCCTGGGTTATCTATGTGCCAGGTCAAAACTGCTTGGTTCTAGATAAAGGGCATTGCTAGGGGGGCTGTACAGAGAGGTCCATGATGGGTCAGGTGATAGCACTGTTCTAGCAACACTGTTGAGGACTGGTGTTTCAAAGACAAAATACCACAGCTGTCTTCTCCACCCAGTGGCAGCATTCACTTCTCAAAGATGTTGTCCCAAACAATGTTTCACCCTCAGATTTTGGCAGAAAGAGATAGGCCAGATCACATGTACTGACACACAGTAATGTTTCATCAAAGCAGGGTCTTAAAGTTCTCTGTATCCAATCTCCAACGAGAAATAAATTCTGAGGGAAGCTCCTGTCGGGAAGAACCCTCTACCTTGTGGTTATGTTGGGTCAAAAGTGGAGATGAAAGCAGCGATTTCTTAAACCACATTATTTCTTACTATGCATTTCTGCCCTAATCATCCAGAGCTCTTCAATATCTATCTATTTATCTATCTAGTTACCTAGCAGAGAGATATAGCCTGTCAATTGTACCTGCCTATGCTGCAGTGCTGCATGCAAACTGTGGGAATCACAACCCTAGTTTTCTTAGTCTGTATTATTACTTACTTTATGAGGCCTTCTCAACTGATAAATAGTTGTGACAGGATCCATACATTCTGGGATGATGTGTAAGAGGGGGAGGGGAGAAGGGGGAGTAAACAACACTCTTGCCACTTCGCCCCCACAACTGCATTTTGAATTAAAGTGGGGGGGGGGGATATGGCTCTTTGACAATGACCCATGTATCAGATGATTAGTGGAAACTGACTGGAATGACAAATAATAGAAAGACTTGCTCTCTCAGACATCACATTAAGAGACTATTTGACTGGAGCTGTTTTAATGAATTAGACACTTTTCACTCTAAATTAAACTAAAATGTGTAGAGCCAAGGAGTAAGGACTGAAACTATTTTTCTACTTAATGCAACATGGCTCAACTCCCTGGTTATACTTTTACATAAGCCATACAGTTTGATTCTTTGGCCATTTTCTTTTTCAACACCTTTTGTGTTGTTCTGTGAGTTCCTTGGATCATGGCCTAATTGAATCCATTGAGGTTAGCACTGTTTTGCTTTAAAATAGAACATAGGGATTGACAACCTTTTTTACTGTAATATTTTGTATGTTGTTAACAAGCTATTGCTGTGCATTGTTTCATAATGCTACTGTGTCATAGTCTTCCTCATTGCATATCATTATCTTATTTGAATATAATAAGTGCAGCATGCAGAATACTCACAAGAGAAAATTGGATGCCAACTACAAATATTTGACAGTGACCTGTATATCTGTAGTTCTGATGCATGAATAAAAATTTATAGCACACAAACTTGCAAAACAAACTTACCTGTCATCTCAACCCACAAAAGTTCCATAAAATGCCCCACTTTTCAGATTATCAGTGAATATAACTTTATTTGCTTGTTTCTAAAAAATAAAAAATAAAAAATTGTACAAATTTAAGTGTCCCCATCAGAGGTGACCTCTCATTTTTTTACCAATAGGAAACTTAGTTCTAGAATAAAAAGATGGCTGTGATATGAACATTGTTCTAGCATGAAGAACTGAGAAATGGACAAATCTTGCTGAAGTCAAAGTTGCTTAGGAAAACCCTATTGCAGAGATAAATATTATGCAGTTTGAAGCGACTAGATGCATGGAAACTGACTCCTTTTGGAAATAAAACATTGTCAAGCCCCATAAGTTTAATTAAAGCTTTATTTGCAGAACTATCTTCAAAACAAAACAAAAACATCAAAGATACATTCATATATTTCCATAAGACATTGTGCTGCGCATTGTGCACAGGCTCAGTATCTTAGAAAATATGAAATACTCCAAACAGACCTATAAGCAAAGGTGTCTCTCTCTTTATAACCTCCATTAGTCTGGAGCTGTTTACCTGGAGAGCCATTTACAGCCTTACTCTCACAGAACCTTGGAACAAAGATCTCCAGCCACCACCCTTCCAAGATGGCAAATTCAATTCAATACTGCTCATGTGATCTAAGGTTAAAAGACCATGTCATTTCTAACTGAGAATAATAACAGTTGATTATCAACCCATCAAGGCAGCTCAGAGAGCCCTTTAATTTAATTTTAATTTAGCCTGGGTATAGGGCGGTATATAAATTCAATAAGTAAGGATAATAAGAATAATATACCAATGGAATCTTCCATGTTAAAGCTTTTTACCAATACACACAGGCATTCCAGTTTCAATGTGAATGAAACCAATTATTCTTAATAAAAACCAACTTTTCAATATGAGCTTGAATCCAAAGGCACTTTAACATGCAAAGCAGCCCCTCTGAATTCTGTTGACATTCAGCTCATTCAGCAGGCCTCCCATGCCTTATCCAACACCTTTCCAGAAGACTCCTTGACCCTCAGCAAGTTTTGTGGGGAGCAGGGGTCTGTCACAGGGAAGAGAAGCATGTGAAGTCCCAATTGCTTGAGCAGAGTAGCAGACTTCTGTTTGATCTTCTCTGCATCAATCCTAATGGTTTAATTAACATTTATTGACTTGGCAGTTGACAATATTTTAGAACTTTTTATATATCCCCATGATATAATCTTCTGCATGGCTTGAATCATTGCTTCTGAAACAAAAAGCACTTCTTTTGGAAGTGACTGCAGAATCTGAGGCTATGTGTCTGATAACAAATTACTGAACAAAAAATCCCTCAGTGCGGAAGCACAGTTAAAAGATTATTTTTGTGAATAGCTATATTTTGTTTTTGAATGGGCATGATTTCTAAAGAAGCTTTTAGATAGGCAATCTACCTGTGAGGACTTGCTAAGACAACTGGGGAAGGCATTGTTTAGACAATTATCAACACACTCCACTCATAATGGGCTAGACAACCGGCATTCAGCTGTGCCTAGATATAGTTCTCAAAGTTGGTCTTAAATAGGTGGGGCCATTCTTGTTTGGAAATTATTCATTCTGTTGGGATGTGCTTCCACAATTCAGCAGGGACACTGATCTCTGCATAAAACGAGAGAGTGTCCCCTTCAATTGTATGAAATGGCATTCTATTGATATTTTCACAATCTTCTTAGAATTGCTATTTCTTTCATTTTGTAGATATGAAAAGACCGCAGGGCAATTTTACACCCATAAAATGAGAACGAATTAATCCCTGGCAACATAATATATTCTTAACCAGTTTTCCAGTGGCTGTGGAAGCCCACGTTATTCCTCAGAATTTTCAGCAAAGTGAGATGGCAGTAGCAGCGATTATTGGGATTATTGGCATAATGACACGTTGGACAGTAGTGTGGGGAAGCACATTGTCACAAAGCTGTTTAGAACTTTACTGCAAGTTTCCTTGGCATTTTTTACATATCAGAATCTGGAGTAGTTATGACTCCAAAATTCCATGTAAAAATTGAGTTCTACCACGTTCCTTCAGTCAGAGTTTGCTCTGAGAGCCGTGGAACATTAACAAGGCCCATCGCCTCTAAAGGGACATGCTCTGCTATAGGTAATAATAATAATAATAATAATAATAATAATAATAATAATAATAATTTATTATTTGTACCCCGCCCATCTGGCTGGGTTTCCCCAGCCACTCTGGGCGGCTTCCACAGAAACAAAAAAGCACTAAAATATCATACATTAAAAGCTTCCCTGAATAGGGCCGCCTTAAGATGTCTTCTGAATGTCAGGTAGTTGTCCATCACCTTGACATCCAATGCGAGGGCTTTCCACAGGGCGGGTGCCACCACCGAAAAGGCCCTCTGCCTGGTTCCCTGTAGCTTCACTTCTCGTAATGAGGGAACCGCCAGAAGGCCCTCGGCGCTGGACCTCAGTGTCCGGGCAGAACGATGGGGGTGGAGACGCTCCTTCAGGTATACTGGGCCGAAGCCATTTAGGGCTTTAAAGGTCAACATCAGCACTTTGAATTGTGCTCGGAAACGTACTGGGAGCCAATGTAGGTCTTTCAAGACCGGTGTTATGTGGTCTCGGCGGCCGCCCCCAGTCACCAGTCTAGCTGCCGCATTCTGGATTAGCTGTAGTTTCCGAGTCACCTTCAAAGGTAGCCCCACGTAGAGCGCATTGCAGTAGTCCAAGCGGGAGATAACTAGAGCATGCACCACTCTGGCCAGACAGTCCGCGGGCAGGTAGGGTCTCAGCCTGCGTACCAGGTGGAGTTGGTAGACAGCTGCCCTGGATACAGAATTGACCTGCGCCTCCATGGACAGCTGTGAGTCCAAAATGACTCCCAGGCTACGCACCTGGTCCTTCAGGGGCACAGTTACCCTATTCAGGACCAGGGAGTCCTCCACACCAGCCCGCCCCCTGTCCCCCAAAAACAGTACTTCTGTCTTGTCAGGATTCAACTTCAATCCATTAGCCGCCATCCATCCTCCAACCGCCTCCAGGCACTCACACAGGACCTTCACCGCCTTCACTGGTTCTGATTTGAAAGAGAGGTAGAGCTGGGTATCATCTGCATATTGATGGACACCCAGTCCAAACCCCCTGATGATCTCTCCCAGCGGCTTCATATAGATGTTAAAAAGCATGGGGGAGAGGACGGAACCCTGAGGCACCCCACAAGTGAGGGCCCAAGGGTTTGAACACTCATCCCCCACCACCACTTTCTGAACACGGCCCAGGAGGAAGGAGCGAAACCACTGTATAACAGGCAAAGTTTGTAGCAGCAAGGAGCCTCACATGATAAGAACTCTTGGCAATGAGAGTCTGGATTAAAGGTGGCGGCGGCGGGGGGGGGGGGGGAGGAACCGGTTACTGGGCAGAAGCAGTGCTACAGTCCTCAAACTGCCTTGTAAATATATTTATTTACCTTTTGTATTGCCAAGTGGATTTTTTAAAATCACTTTAATATCTGTATGGAAATGGGACAGGATAGATTTGGTCCTCTTCTCATGCAGAACTGGAATGGACTGGACTTTAATAGGTCCATCTACCATCCCAAGTTATGATCCAGGTTTTACTCAGGACTCTCTCTCTCTCTCTCTCTCAATCCCTTTGCCCACAAGCTAGCCCTGCTGAGACAACCATGAAAGATTCTGGTATGTCTCAATATACATACAGTGGTACCTTGGGTTAAGAACTTAATTCGTTCTTAACCTGAAACTGTTCTTAACTTGAGGTACCACTTTAGCTAATGGGGCCTCCCGCTGCTGCCACGTCACCGCCATGTGATTTCTGTTCTCATTCTGAAGCAAAGTTCTTAACCCAAGGTACTATTTCTGGGTCAGCGGAGTCTGTAACCTGAAGCGTCCATAACCTGAGGTACCACTGTACTTGCTGTTTCCCCAAATGCTGGGAAAACCTTGCACTGCCACTAGAAAGAGGCAAGGCAATCTGTGTTAAAACAGTAGTCAAGGCAAAAAGTTGGCTGTTGCTTGCTTTTCTCCTGTACTGTATTGGCTGGCCCAGCAAGAACTGATAACATCATCAGCCTTCATGAACTTTTACAGGTCTGTGAGCAGGCACAAGGGGCAGCACCTTCATAAGGTGGATCGGGCCTTTTACCTCTTGGCAGTGCCAACTTCAGATTTTTAGGAAGGTGCCCTCAATGAAAAATAGGAGCACGGGATGCTGGAAGAATGTGGAATCACCTGTACCCACTTTCTCATGACACCAGCTGAGGGCATCCAGTCATTCCTCAGTGGGGTAGAAAGTAACCCCTGTTTCTGTTCTCCTCCTTTTCACCATGGTGGGGATTGCTTCTCCTACATTCTTCCACCCACCATTCCATGATTGAGAACTGGGCCCAGAAGGAGGTAACAAGTGGCAGTGACAAGAAGGAACTGCAGCTGTGGCTCCCCATCTAGTGTCATCCTCTAGGACCAATAGCAGCATTGTGCGATGACTGCTTTTGCTCTTCCATGTCATCATCCACCCACCTGCCACTTATCCAGCAGCAACTGTGGAGGCTCTGGCCAGGGTTGTTCCCAGCTACCATTGCCTGGGCTTTGGCAGACACCCATCCATGCCCACCTCTAATAGCAGGTCTCCCCCCCCTTGTTTGTACCCCTGACCAAAGTATCCAAAGTGGAGGCTTGAGCTGTGGAGTCACAGCAGCAGTCCTTTATATTTCAGCCTGGCATCTTGCCACTAAGACCGATTGAATGTTGTACAAGCAAATCACTATCTTAAGGGGACATTTGGTATTTGTAAAGTAAATAGTGTGACATTACATCACTCAGGTTGTGCCTCTGCTGCATGAGCTACAGCAGAAATATGGGATCAAGTTATTAAATAGAGCAGAAGAGAGGATTTTTGATTAGGCAGTACCTGCTCCCTAAATAGCAGTCTTAGGGAGCAAACTCAGTTTGTAAAATAAGCTAAATTGTTAAATAGCTTCTGAGTTCAGGAACAGCAGCATCAGCAGAACCAGATACAGAGCCTGATCCAGTGGTGGAGCAACATGCTGCAGCCCCAGGAGCAGAAAACAGGCGGGGGCGTGGCAAGCGGCGTGGCACATGTTTGGGATTGCGCAGTGTGTGGTGTGCGTCCTGGGAGGGGGCGACATGTACCGCACATTGGGGGCAGCTGCGATGGCACCCTTTCCCTAAATGGTGCCCGGGGCAGTGCGCTCCCCCACTCCCCCCCCCTTTGTACACCAGTGGCCTGATCCTGGCCGTAATATGGTTAACTAGATAGCAAAGTGCATCTGCCCACCTTTTCAATGAGAGTGGCCAATCACTTGACAGCTGGGGGGTGGGTTTCCTGCCAACAAGGACCCCAGAACAGCAAGAGGGTAGGCTAAGCTCCCTCAGACTTCCTCGTTATTGTTTTGGTGACCTTACAAGCTCCTGCAGTTTCGAAGGTGGCATCTGAATTGGTGAGCAAACTGCCACCCTTCGTTTTGAGAAATGTTTTAAATTAAAATGGTAGTAGTGGAGTTTCAGCCCTCACTTCTGTTTCAGCACTTCTGTTCCTAGTTCACTGACCAAGCAGGCAATTGTGTCTGCTCCTTCCCTCCAGCCTGTTGCAGAAGGAAAGAAATACCACTGCAGTGGCAGGCTAGTGAGAGAAGGGCAGTAGCTACAGGTGGAAGAGGATCAGCCCTGCTGAACGGAAAGGGTTGACAAATTGGGGCAGTGGTGGCACCAGGGTATGGGGGAGGGGTGCACCTCACCTAGGGGAGTCCTTCAAATCTCACCTGTGGGCAGCCTTCAAACCTGGTAGCACCTCTGTTTGGGAATTTAAATGTAAAGAAAACACATGGCAAAAACATTTGAAATATCAGCTGTTATTAGATGCTGTTGCTCAGCAATTTAAAGAATGAAGCCTATCTTTCGTATCTAAAAGCTTGTTTTTCTACTTTTGCAATTTATTGGAGGAAAAGCAAGAATATCTTTTTTCTAAAAACCATCAGTTTAATGGATATAGAGTGTTTCCTGAATTATAAAAGCATAATTGGTTGTGTTTGTAACCTCTTTTCCCCTCATTTGCATTGAAAAGGTATAAAATCTTGTACATTCTTTTGTTATGTAAGATTTCTGCTTGGGCACTTTTCTTCCTTTCTATTTACTTTTATTTATTATAATTACTTTAAAAAAATAACTATGCCTTTGTGAAGGAGTAAATGGAATGAACAGCCCATTATACCATGTCTAATAAAGCTTTACATCTTTCTTGGCAAAAAGGAGAAAAGAGGTTTATGCAAAGTTATGTGTCGACAACACTTTTGTCAAGCGATAAATGATAAGTACGGAGAGCTGGGCTACTTTTATACCTGTAACAGCTTAGCGAGAGGTCCTAGCAAATTTCTTTAGGTTGCCTTCTCTGCATCTTGAGCAACTCATTACATCTAGCAAAAGTGCCAAATTCTGTAATTATTGCAGGTCCACCCATAGAAGATATTTAATGTTAACTTCATACACATGGTGGGAATATTGTTGATAGCTGCGAAATTATGGCATTCAATAGAACTTGTGAGGGCACAAGCTGTGTAAGGATGATAGGGCGTTTGCACCAGACCCACCTGCAATTTCCCTGTGCATGTTAGCCTCCTTTTTAGCCCAACCTTTCATGCATTGAGCATGAAGGTGTGCAGAGCGGTTTTAATGATGTTAGCTGAACAAGGTTAGAATTGTCCACAGAACTCAACACATGGTTTCTGATTGAAGGGAAGATTCTAATCACTTTCAGGTGAGTACACTGAGAATCCTCCACACAACAGGAACACCCGCCCTCCTATCCAATTGGGGTTCATGATCAAAGGGAAGGTTCTAGCCACGATCAGCTGATGGTTAGAACATGGTCAAAAATCTTCATTCATGTGTTAAAGGCCAGAAGGGGTGGAAAGGTGGCACACACACAGCACTCCAGGAATGGCATAGATGGGCATGCAATTTGGAAAACAATATTGTGCCACACAGAGTGGGGAAATATTTCAGTGCAATGGAACTGTGTCACCTGTGCTCATCCAAAAACTCCATGGACATATATGGTGTCAATTCAGACTGATTTCCTTACCTTTTCCTTTAGGAGTTTACCCATTTTTAGTGGGCATCAGGGCTGAGGAAACACCTGAAACGAAACAGGTTTAAAATGTAGGAGGTGGGTGGGGAGAAAGGAAAAGTATTTTTTTAAAAAAGCTAACACCATCATTAAAAAAAAAAAGGTAACACCATCATTCCTCTTCATGGATCACTGCCTTGCCGTGGCGAAGGGGCTTGAAGAACTCAGAGAAGCTATGAACTATGCCGAGCAGGGCACCCAAGATGAACAGGTCATAGTGGAGAGTTTTGACCAAACGTGATCCACCTGGAGGAGGAACCGACAAGCCACTACAGTATCCCTGCCAAGAAAACTTCATGGACAAAGACAAAAGCCATATAAAAGTTATGACGCTGGAAGATGAGCCCCTCAGGTCGGAAGGCGTCCAACATGCTACTGGGGAAGAGCGGAGGACAAGGACAAGTAGATCCAGAGCTGATGAAGCGGCTGGGCTAAAGCTGAAAGGACGCTCAGTTGCGGATATGCCTGGAAGCGAAAGGAAAGTCCAATGCTGTAAAGAAAAATATTGCATAGGAACCTGGAATGTAAGAACCAGGAACCTGGGTAAGTTGGATGTGGTCAAAAATGAGATGGCAAGAATAAATATTGACATCCTGGGCATCAGTGAACTAAAATGGACGGGAATGGGTGAATTCAGTTCGGATGACCATCATATCTACTACTGTGGGCAAGAAACCTGCAAAAGAAATGGAGTAGCCCTCCTAGTCAACAAAAGAGTGGCGAAAGCTGTACTGGGATGCAATCTCAAAAATGATAGAATGATCTCTATATGAATCCAAGGCAGACCTTTTAACATAACAGTAATCCAAGTTTATGCACCAACTACTGGTGCTGAAGAAACTGAAATTGACCAATTCTATGAAGACTTACAACACCTTATAGAAGTGACACCAAAGAAGGATGTTCTTCTCGTTATGGGGGATTGGAATGCTAAAGTAGGGAATCAAGAGATAAAAGGAACAACTGGCAAGTTTGGACTTGGAGAGCAAAACGAAGCAGGGCAAAGGCTAATAGAGTTCTGTCAAGAGAACAAGCTGGTCATCACAAACACGCTTTTCCAACAACACAAGAGACAACTCTACACATGGACATCACCAGATGGGCAGCATCGAAATCAGATTGATTATATTCTCTGTAGCCAAAGATGGAGAAGCTCTATACAGTCAGCAAAAATAAGACCTGGAGCTGACTGTGGCTCAGATCATCAGCTTCTTATAGCAAAATTCAAGCTTAGACTAAAGAAAGTAGGAAAAACCACTAGGCCGGTAAGATACAATCTAAATCAAATCCCTTATGAATACACAGTGGAAGTGAGGAACAGGTTTAAGGATTTAGATTTGCTGGACAGAGTGCCTGAAGAACTATGGATGGAGGCTTGTAACATTATACAGGAGGCAGAAACAAAAACCATCCCAATGAAAAGGAAATGCAAGAAAGCAAAGTGGCTGTCCAATGAGGCCTTACAAATAGTGGGGGAGAGAAGGCAAGCAAAATGCGAGGGAGATAGAGAAAGATACAGGAAATTGAATGCAGATTTCCAAAAAATAGCAAGGAGAGACAAGAAGGCCTTCTTAAATGAGCAATGCAAAGAAATAGAGGAAAACAACAGAATGGGAAGAACCAGAGATCTGTTCAAGAAAATTGGAGATATGAAAGGAACATTTCATTCAAAGATTACCATAATAAAGGACAAAAGTGGTAAGGACCAACAGAAGCAGAAGACATCAAGAAGAGGTGGCAAGAATACAGAGAGGAATTATACCAGAAAGATATGGATGTCTCGTACACCCCAGGTAGTGTGGTTGCTGACCTTGAGCCAGACATCCTGGAGAGTGAAGTCAAATGGGCCTTAGAAAGCACTGCAAATAACAAGGCCAGTGGAAGTGATGGTATTCCAGCTGAACTATTAAAAATTTTAAAAGATGATGCTGTTAAGGTGCTTCACTCAATATGCCAGCAAGTTTGGAAAACTCAGCAGTGGCCAGAGGATTGGAGAAGATCAGTCTACATCCCAATCCCAAAGAAGGGCAGTGCTAAAGAATGCTCCAACTACCGCACAATTGCACTCATTTCACACGCTAACAAGGTTATGCTTAAAATTCTACAAGGAAGGCTCAAGCAGTATGTGGACAGAGAACTCCCAGAAGTGCAAGCTGGATTTAGAAGAGGCAGAGGAACCAGAGACCAAATTGCAAACATGCGCTGGATTATGGAGAAAGCTAGAGAGTTCCAGAAAGACATCTACTTCTGCTTCATTGACTATGCAAAAGCCTTTGACTGTGTTGACCACAGCAAACTATGGCAAGTTCTTAAAGAAATGGGAGTGCCTGATCACCTCATCTGTCTCCTGAGAAATCTCTATGTGGGACAAGAAGCTACAGTTAGAACTGGATATGGAACAACTGTTTGGTTCAAAATTGGGAAAGGAGTACGGCAAGGCTGTATATTGTCTCCCTGCTTATTTAACTTATATGCAGAATTCATCATGCGAAAGGCTGGGCTGGATGAATCCCAAGCCGGAATTAAGATTGCCGGAAGAAATATCAACAACCTCAGATATGCAGATGACACAACCTTGATGGCAGAAAGTGAGGAGGAATTAAAGAACCTTTTATTGAGGGTGAAAAAGGAGAGCACAAAATATGGTCTGAAGCCCAACATCAAAAAAACGAAGATCATGGCCACTGGGCCCATCACCTCCTGGCAAATAGAAAGGGAAGAAATGGAGGCAGTGAGAGATTTCACTTTCTTGGGCTCCATGATCACTGCAGATGGTGACAGCAGCCACGAAATTAAGAGACGCCTGCTTCTTGGGAGGAAAGCAATGACAAACCTAGACAGCATCTTAAAAAGTAGAGACATCACCTTGCCAACAAAGGTCCGTATAGTAAAAGCTATGGTTTTCCCAGTAGTGATGTATGGAAGTGAGAGCTGGACCATAAAGAAGGCTGATCGCCGAAGAATTGATGCTTTTGAATTATGGTGCTGGAGGAGACTCTTGAGAATCCCATGGACTGCAAGAAGATCAAACCAAGCCATTCTTGCTGAGTGCTCACTGGAAGGACAGATCGTGAAGCTGAGGCTCCAATACTTTGGCCACCTCATGAGAAGAGAAGACTCCCTGGAAAAGACCCTGATGTTGGGAAAGATGGAGGGCACAAGGAGAAGGGGACGACAGAGGACGAGATGGTTGGATAGTGTCTTCGAAGCTACCAGCATGAGTTTGACCAAACTGCGGGAGGCAGTGGAAGACAGAAGTGCCTGGCGTGCTCTGGTCCATGGGGTCATGAAGAGTCGGACACGACTAAACGACTAAACAACAACAACAAACACCATCATTTTAAATATGCTCCCTGAAAAACAACTTCAGGGGGGCCCATTCTCAAAGGGCACCAAAACAGCCACCCCCCAAAAAATTCAGCACCTGCAAATGGGGCAGTGAAGGGAGTGTGTTTTGATCCGCCCCTATCAAACAGACTGGTTTTTATATGGTCACTTATCTGGCAATAGACCACTGTAAGATCCCTTGTTCCTTTCCAAGTCTACTTCTTCGCAATAAACTCACTGCACTATCGGGTCTGCATAAAGAAATCTAAGTAACAAGTGAGCTCATGGACAGTTTAAGTCTGATCTTTCTTGAAAACTAAAGGGGTCAGAATTTAGCTAACCACATACAGAGGAAAATATGAATGAAAATTCAAGTCACAACGAAACAACAATACCTTCAAGCTATGCCACAGTTCCCAGTTCCCATAATTTACTTTGTACAAAGTTACCGTACATTTGGGCAGTATAGTGTTTCTCTGTGATTATAACAAATTTGCTTTCATCTCCCGTGCAACTGCGCCTGTTGTTTCCTTTATCTCACACTCTAAAACATTGCAAAAATAATCTGAATGTTTAATGTAGACTTGCAAAGTAGCATGTAACTAATAATTCAACTGTATCAAACAGAACATTTTTAAAACAACTGTGAGGAGCTGACATTTTGCTATGCTCGGTTATCCCACAAGAAATGGAAAACATTGTAGAGTAGTCATATTTGTTGCAGCTACAGAATAAAAAAAGGTATTCCGTTCCCTCCAAGAGTAACCCATATGTTATGGGGATGAGGTCCTACTTTCTCAGATGCATGAAGTAATCACTTAAGTGGGCAGTATCTGTTGGGATCTCCACTCGGCCAAGCTGATAAAGCTCATCTTCCTCCGAGTCCTTCGGAATCGTCCTCCCGACGAATAATTAACGACCTGAGCCTTTGATAAGGCTTCAGGAACGTTCTCCCATTCAGCAGAGAATCCAGCACAGGGAAGTGATGAGATTTATGGCTACATCACTATGCTTTATTTCTTACTATGCAGACAACAAAGAAATATACATCCTCTCTCTATGAAAGCAGAGAGCAACTGAACAAAGGAAACAGGAAACCAGTACGTCACATCCGTCTCTAGTCTCCCGTGAGACTTCTAGTAGCCTGGACTGTCTCTGGAATGTAAATAGAGCCTTGTGACTCTAAGCAGCTGCTCAGTGGCAAACAGAAACTAACAGTATCAACCATGAAACCTTGCCCCCCCACCCACCCAAAAGAAGACTTAGGAGACAGAACTGGAATAAGGTGTATGTTTATTAACAGGTAAGACGTTGAAGGGACTGCAAACACAATGTCCATAATAGGCTGCATTGCAGCAATCCTAACATTCAGTTTCCACTTCTGGTAAGGATTAGGCAGAGGTGTCCCTCTGCTGGCAGAGGAGGACTCTCATGCCTTCCAACACTTCTCTGATGAAAATAGGAACACCCTATGCATACCCTCCAACATTTCTCCAATGAAAACAGGGACATCCTAAAGAAAAGTGGGGCATTTCAGGGTCAATCCAGGGACTGCCCCTGGAAAACAGGGACACTTGGAGGGTCTGGACTTTGCCACAGCAGAAACCCTATGAAACTTCAGGCAGCTGCTGCCACTGGTATTCCTACTGGCAGTAGTCTGCCTAAGCATCAAAAAATGGAGTGTTATGGGGGAAGTGTGCATACACACAAAAGCTCATACCAATAACTAACTTAGCTGGTCTCTAAGGTGCTAATGGAAGGATTTTTTTAAAAAAAAATATTTTATTTTGTTAAGAAAACAGAGATATTAAAGTCTTACAGCAAAATGTTTGGGTTTCTACCTTTAGCTGCTCTGATGTGATTAACTGCACTGTACCAGGATTCAGGGTAAATTCATCTGAAGTGCTGTTTGATGCTTTTAAAACTCCCATTCTTCCACTCTCCTCCTACACACACACACACACACACACACACACACACACACACACTTTACATTTCAATATTTTTACATTCTGATAATTTTCACATTAAACACACACACACACTCCACCCCAAGGTGCTTCTGGCCTTGTTTACCTTTGACATCAGGTAAAAACATAGTTATGTGCATAAGGCTTTGGGAGTATCCATTTTTTACAGTTTAATGAGGCAGGTGTTTTAAGATGTTTTGAAATAGGGATATGCAATAAAGCTTTTTCACAGCCCCAGTCCAGGGTTGATCTGGGATCCTGAACTCACATCTCTCCCAGATTCCAGATGAGTGGTGCAGTGGATCATACGGACTTTCTATGCAGTCTAATGACAGATGAACTGTCTCAAGCTCAGATCAAAATGACTAAAATGAGTTTGGGTTTGATTGGACTTGGTTCATTTTAAGCTTTCCCCAGCTCTCGTTGTCCTCCTGATTATATCATTAGTGGTTGAGAAAATGTCTTGTGCTTTTCTTGCTTGGTTTTTTTTATGTTCTTGGCCATTTTCATGCAACACTCTGCTATCTTTCCTTCACATTTGCACAGCTGAAATGATCCACTTGAAATTCTCTGTGAAAGAAAAGGTGCATCTTCCTTTGAGTATGATTGAAGAACATCATCTCAGCAAACCCTTGAGGTTCAGTGCTTCGCTGTCACTGGCCTTTGTTACAGTAAAATTGTATTTTCTATAATAATTCCAGCTTTGCACATTTATTGTAATACTAATTACATGACAGTGTTGTTAGCCAGATAATTGCAGGGTTTGTGTATTCAAAGCTCATTTAGGTTCAGAAATGAGGAACTTTTAGAAACATACCTGGAGACACAAAAAAAATCTGCTTTCTGCAAAATCTGTTTTGTTCCTGTTTGGGAGTTTGGTGCATTTGAGTTTTAGAGAATGGAGCTATTAAATATGCTTGGATAGTTCACCAGGAACCATAATAGACTTATGGAGATTTACATCTTAATGGATGGATCCAGACTTAGTCATGCTTTGATCAGGCCAATTGAAATCTATGGATTTAAGTTAACGATCCTACTGATTTCAGTGGTCGACTCTAAAGCATGGCTAATTCTGGATTCAACCTCTTATATACAATTAAAAAAGTATTATTGATGTTTTGGATCATGAAGAATGCAATCCCGCTTTTGAAATTATGACACAAAACACAGAGAGGATAGTAAGTTAGACATCCTGAGAGTTCTCTACTGCAAAGGGTCCTCTCTGGAGGGTACCCTGCATGCTGCCAGGTGAATGTGACCCCAATTGACCAACAAAAAATTATATTGCTGTAGGCCTAGCTTTATTATAGCCCTGGAAATTTAAAAGCCTGTTGTTTTCTTGGAAATGGACAGGAAGTGAAATAATTGTTGCTCTTTATGTGCTTTGCCATCCGTTGCTTGCGTGACCTTGCTGGGGTGAGATGAAAGGAGTGTCACCCAGCTGAGCACCAAATTTGCAAATGTTTCATCTTGCATGACTTCATCTTTAGAAAGGCCAGCCGGCCAGCAGCCATAGCTGCCTCCCCCCCGCCCCATCTTTCCTATTCAATAATGTAAGGTCATGACCCCGCTCCCACCTCCAATTCCTTCCCTGTTCCCGGAGTGTAGCTCAGAAGTCATTACTTAACTCAGGCCCTCCCCAATGCCCTCCCATCCTGAGATGTATGTATGCATATGGTGTGCCAAGGTAATCATTTCTGTCTCAGTGCTGAATCCATCTTCCTTAGCTGACATGTAAAACCTATACTGTTCTCTGCATGAGCAAGAATAATGCTGTGCGTAGGGTGCTGAGCCAGAATGGGTTGTGGGATACACTAACATCTAGTTACAGAGCTGGAGCAAGACAGAAAGAGTCCATGTGTGCCCCCTTCTTCCCTCCCTTCCCCTGGTGGGTCAGCTTGGGCTTTCCTGAAGTGGGATGCCACAGGATATGGTTACCAGATTTTTTTCAATGAATCCAGGAACACTTTTTTTTTTTGAAGCTGGGTAGCAACAGGGATTCAGTAGTGGGGATGGTGAGGCAAAAGACCCTGGGCCCAAGCACACATGCATATTGTATAAACATGCAAAGCCCTTCTTTCGTACCTTGTGAAACATAAATGTGCAGAGTTTTTAAAAAACTGGGCAACACCCGCTCACAACTCCTGAGCCTCCCCCGATAAGTCAAAACAAAGGGGGAAGGGGTCTGGAGATCTGTACTGCCGGACGTCCCCAGTTCCCTCTTGGCAGTGGCGGTGGCAGCGGCAGTCAGCAGCCCGGAGCCAGCCTGGTAGTGCAGTTGGCTCTGGCTGGCTTCAGGAGCTGCTTGCGCCATGGCGCCCACCATTTTTCCTCTCTGGAAATCCTCATATGATGTGTTGCGCACAAGACACATCATATGGGGACTTCCAGTGAGGAAAAATGGCAGGCAGTAATGCAGGGACAGTAATGCAAGAGAGGGTGGGGAAGCACTTGGCCAGAGCGGCCTCTTCCTCCTCTTTTTCTCACCAGCCTGTGCTCCACCTTTCAGCTCTGACCCTTCCCTGTCGCTGATTCTTGCCTCCTGGCTGGTACAGCTCTCCATAAATCACTGTCCCCCACTCCCGAACCAGACTGCAGCTCTCTCTTCTCCCAGTGCACACTCATCAGTGTCCTGCTGGTCCCTGACATCATGCCCACCACAGACCGCCTCGAGACATGGGTTTGTTTGTGGGGAGAGAGTTGACTGTGAGATGATGTCACCAGCACATAGTGTGGTCAAGCAACAGGGTGCCTCTAGAGATGAGCAGTTAGTGAAGGATTAGCCTGTCCTAAGGGGCATTTGTGAAGGATATGTGAATCCCAGAGAAGAGATGCATCACCACTCTAAACACCGGATGATAAACCAAGATTTGGATGGAATATTTTTACTACAAGAATGTACAGTGGTACCTCGGGTTACAGACGCTTCAGGTTACAGACTCCACTAACCCAGAAATAGTACCTCGGGTTAAGAACTTTGCTTCAGAATGAGAACAGAAATCGTGCAGCGGTGGCATGGCTGTGGTGGGAGGCCACACTTGCTAAAGTGCTACCTCAGGTTAAGAACAGTTTCAGGTTAAGAACGGACCTCCAGAACGAATTAAGTTCTTAACCCGAGGTACCAGTGTATTAGTGTTTTCTTTCTTTCTTTCTTTCTTTCTTTCTTTCTTTCTTTCTTTCTTTCTTTCTTTCTTCTTGGCCATGTTCATGAATTTACATATGAACTTTTCTCTTTGTAAACTGCTCTGCATACTTATTTTAGAAGAGTGGGATATAAATACGAAATAACAAAATACTTAAGGTACCCCCTCCATACACTTGTCAGTAGATTCCACCAGGGATTCAAGGGTATACCAAGGCTTTAAGTTTGTGCAATTACCGGTAAAGTGTTCGCTTAGCGCAACAAATCCACCTAAAAAAATCCCCTCTGACTTTTTGGTTCGTTGTGTTAAAACCTGGGTTAATAAACTGATACTTAATCTCTTGGCAGCAGTAAAGCATCTGATGACCAAAGTATGGAAAGAGATAAAGGCACCAATCATTGACACATTTAGAATTTGGAGCTTAGCTTTCTTTCTCAATTAAATTGCCATATTTTGTTCGGGGACAGATGAATTACGTTGATAGAACAATGGGGGGAATTTATGAACAGTGTCAAATACTTTCCATAGCAGTTTTGGAACTACAGTGATTATGATTTATGACCTTTTGGGTGGTCTTTACGTTTCTGGTATTCTCTTTTTGATTTTGATATCCATCCACCCCCTGTTAAATCCAATTTAAAAGGAAACGGAAGGTCACAGCCTAGTTAGAAAAATGTCATTGCCATAAAATACCTCTTCATCTTCATCCTGATTGGCACAGGGATACCAGAAGAAAATACCACACACACACACACACACACACACAGACACACACACCCCTTACCCACTCACCATATTTTCTTCCTATAGGGTGTGTAAACTTGGGACATGGACAAACACATCTGCTCTGCAGCTAACCACAAGATATTTGTATTCAAAGCAATTCAGCACCTTTCAGAAACACTAAATACAATAATGATATCCATCTCGATACTGAAGCAATGTCTGTACTGCGAACGATGACTGTTATGGTTGCCATGTTGAAGCAGTTTGCCTTGTTTTGCATATCCGTAAAGAAAGCAGCTGTTATGTATGTTTTTTCCCAATTAAATACAAAGCTCTCACAACACACAATAGGTCATTCAAATGTGCCTCAAATCTCTCTGCCTCCGCTCAACAAAATACTAGTTTTCGGCTCATGAAGAAGGAGTCAATTATCACACATTTGTTGGAAAATAAATAAATAAAGCACTGAGTTCCAAAAAGGATTAGCAGTGGGAAATCACAAGTGTGACCATGCTTCAAAACTTTATGGCAAAGTTCCCACCCAATTCTCTGCGTTAAAACACAGAAGGATTCAAAATGTGTAATTAAAAAAAGGTCAGGATATTGTCACTTGTTATACTGCCACTAGGCCACATGAGACACGATGTCAGTTAAGGGCAACTCAGAATATATATTGATGATATAGCTATATAGATATATACACAGGCATTTTTAATTTCAATATTTGTCAGTTTGTTACACAGCCCCCTTGATGATTGAGAGCTGAATTATGAACCAAAATGTGTTATGAAATGTCTGATTCTCTCCCCCCCCCCTTTCTCATATCATGGATTTGGAGGGGTGGAAATGAAAAATCATTCTAGGGCTTCAAAGCTTCCCAGCTACTTTCAAAACAATGAAACAGTGGTGGGAGACCTGTAGTCCTCCAGATGTAGTTGATCTCCAGCTCCCGTCAGCCTCAGACAGCCTGGCCAAATGTCAGGAATAATGGGAGTTGTAGTCTACCCATTCCATAGGGAATAAGAAGGAGCTTGGTCCAGCCCCAGCCCCCCAAGTTACCCTATTTCTCAGGGAGAGTCCTGGATTTACAGAAGCCATCCCGGTTTCTGATTTGATCCCAGAATGTGCCACTTTTCCTTAGGATGTCCCTATTTTCATCAGAGAAATGTTGGAGAGGATGTTGGTCCCTCAAATCCCAACCCAGTTTCAAGCTCCTCAGGCATAGGGTGCAACTAGATATGAGGTAGAGACATCTGTGATTTAAAAAAAAAATAGAAAAGAAGAAACAAAAAAAGGAACCATGGGAAAGAGTGATTCAGACTGGAATTATTGTGGGTGGGGTGGGGATGCGGCTATGTTAAAGGGTGCTTAACCTGTTCCTCTCCTGATACCTTCCCATTGAATTTTACCCCTCAGAACTGTTATTTTAATCAGATACCTTCCAGAAAAAATAGCTGAGTCAAGGTTTCAATAGGAAATAAAATTGCAATCCATCTATTTTTACTTAAAGGGGGGGGGAGGGAGGAGAATCATGGGTCTTCAAGGCTCAAATTTAACATTACATTTAGCAGGTTTTCAGGCTTGCTATCTTATCTTGGCTAAGCGGTTCATTTTACATCTTGTATTTTCCCTGGAATTTTTGTTTTGTTTTGTTTTCTTGTTATGATATTGAGGGCAGCTTTTGGCCCATCTGCTACAATCTATATAATGTTTCATTTTTATGAAGACTCTTTGCTGTTCCCTTTCACCCCTCCGCTCATTAGAGAAATATTTAATGTCTAATTCTCCGGTGATCTAGCAGTCCCGCTGCTGGAAGGGCCGGGTGCAACGGTCCATCCATTCTGCTATAATTGGGGAATCATCAAAAGAAGAGGAGCATCTTCCACAAATGCACACTGGGCATGAGAAAACAAAAGGAGCAACACTGAATGACAAACAACTTGGAATAAAATCCTTTGATATTATATGAGAAGGAAACAAATGGTGTTATGTGCCTGTGTTTGTGTGCACATTTTAAAGTTTCTAAGATCCTCTCATGCAGACATTTATACCAGAAAGACTTTGCCTTTGTTTTTCATTTCAACGAGAACAAAATAAAAACTGTCTATAAAACAGTTTTTATAATGCCCCAATAATTTCATTTTTGCAAGCGTTCTGTGTATTTCCATCCCCCTTTCAAATAACATAATAATAATAATAATAATAATAATAATAATAATAATAATAATAATAATATGCAAGAAGGCTCAGAATAGCAATACAGTGGTGCCTCGCAAGACGAAATTAATCTGTTCCGCGAGTCTCTTTGTCTTGCGGTTTTGTCGTCTTGCGAAGCACGGCTATTAGCGGCTTAGCGGCTATCAACGGCTTAGCGGCTTAGCGGCTTAGCGACTTAGCGGCTATTAACAGCTTAGCGGCTTTAAGAAAAAGGAAACAAACTCGCAAGAACTCGCAAGACGTCTTGCAAAGCAAGCCCATAGGGAAATTCGTCTTGCGGAACAACTCAAAAAATGGAAAACTCTTTCGTCTTGCGCGTTTTTAGTCTTGCGAGGCATTCGTCTTGCGAGGTACCACTGTACTGAACATGGTTGGAGGCGTGGGGAGCCCACCCTTGATAATAGAAGGCATCACACATCTGGCAGAATCTGTCCGGGAGAGAAACATGTTATACAGGCACACCAGAACTGGCATAGATAAGATGGAGAGGTCAGTCAGTACATCCCAGGGCATGGACTGACGGGATATGATGTAGCAAGTGTGCTTGAAGCTAAGCAGGTTTGGAAATAGCACCTGAATGGAAGACTGCACAGCCCTATTCAAGTAGTTGTATACCTGAAGGAGCGTCTCCATCCCCATCGTTCACCCAGGCACTGAGATCTAGCTCCGAGTTCCCTCACTGCAAGATGCGAAGTTATAGGAAACCAGGCCTTCTCAGCAGTGGCTCCCACCCTGTGGAACACCTTCCCATCAGATGTCAAGGAGATAAGTAACTATACAACCTTTAGAAGACACCTGAAGTCCTGCATAGGGAAGCTTTTAATGTTTAATGTTCTATTAAGTTTTTGTACATGCTGGAAGCTGCCCAGGGTGGCTGGGCCAAACCAGTCAGACAGGCGGTGTACAAAAAGAAGAAGAGGAAGAGGAAGAGGAAGAGGAAGAGGAAGAGGAAGAAGAAGAAGAAGAAGAAGAAGAAGAAGAAGAAGAAGAAGCAGCAGCAGCAGCAGCAGCAGCAGCAGCAGCAGCAGCAGCCTGGACATGCAAAGGCCTAAAAACCTTGAAGCAACATCTCTGAGTGCTCATGCTCCTCTTCAGACCTTTGCACTTATGATATGAATGCCATGATTGTGAGGTGGTTTCTTTTTAAATTTTTTGTTATTATTAACGCACAATGTATTAAGTAGTGGGTGGACATAGCAGATGACACAGAGATTTCTCCAAGTAGTTCTTTATAAGTAAGCTGGAACTGAAGTGAACAGCAAACAGCTCAGCTGGCCTGCTTTATAGGCAGCCGGCTGTCAACATCATAACAACAACAACCCAAGGTTTCCCGCCTAAATTAACTGACGTGGACCTGAGTGAAAACTATATACACGATACCCCTGGTGGCCAGGGTGAGAATACATAACACAATGAAAAAACACAATGAAACACAATGAAAAAAGCCAAACATCAAAACTGAACAAAAAACAAGTAAAAATAATAATAAAAGAAGTAAACAACAACAACAACAACAAAACACAAAGCATTATAACAAAAAGCAAATAGGTCTTTTGACTATGGACCTGACCTCCCGTCTACTCCTTAGTTCAATGGGCCAGGCACACTTCTCTGAAGTCTCTCAGCCCCACTCACCTCACAGAGTGTTTGTTGTAGGGGAGGAAGGGAAAGGAGAATGTTAGCCGCTTTGAGACTCCTTCGGGTAGTGATAAAGCAGGATATCAAATCCAAACTCTTCTTCTTCTTCTGTTTAGTAGAATACTGCCTTATAGCCGTAAAAGAGAGAACTCAAGTAGGCTAAGTGAGGCTAGTGAAACTATTTATTCTTCTTTATTAAAGCCTACATCTTGCAGGTGATATTTTTGATAAATAAATATATGTACTGATATGCTGGCTTTGAATTATGTAGTCTAGGCTTGCTTGTTTGTTTTTAAAGGTGAGACCTGCTGCACTCTGCTAATCCGTAGGTGGTGGCAGCTGTTTATTTTGAGGAGTATTAAGGAAAGTCTGTGCTCAGTGGCTCAACTGACTGTCCGACCTGCTGATGTCTAGAGGCAAAGGCTAGTAAGGGATCCTGCCCTCAAACTGCACATGGGTCAATGGTCAGAGCGTGCATGAGACAGCTTTGTGTGTTTACAGGGCTTCTGCCGGTTCCTGAGAACAAGCAGATCAGTTTATCCTTTTCCATTTTGTACAGAATGTGAAGAAAGCAGACAAGACCTCCAAAGGCACCTAAGAGTGGAACAACAGAAAACATGGTGCCTGCCTTCACCAGCTATGAAGAAAGGGAGGCGACAGCCACTTCTTCTAGTGACTCCTAGCTTATGAGTCAATGCCATCTCCAGTCATCTTCTAAATAGATGGCGTGACCTACTTTATCTTGCTTAATTCAAAGGCTACAGCCCGAATGCCTGGAGCAGCTTTGATTTCTATCGATAGCTGAAGGCTATTGTAGACATAAGTGGCTTCAACTTTCAGATAGTTAGAAAAGGCACAGCAAACAACAATTACTCATTTTTGTTAGCAAGCTGCCTTCCAAAACAGTGAAAAGGCACTGTACCATGTCACACTGTGAGCAGATCAATACATTCACTAAAGGACAGTTTATTGCTGATATCTTTTTTTGGAGCAAAAAGAGCAAAAAAAACCCAACAAAAAGATCACAGCAGCAATAGCATCTCGAAGTGGCTAGTTTTAAAGTTGTCATAATATTTGTATTAACTTTTTGAACGAGTCACAATGCACAAAAGCATTCTCTTTTTTGGACTTATGTACCACCATTTCTGCATGGGAACCATGTGAGTACTGTTGTTGTTGTTGTTTAGTCGTTTAGTCGTGTCCGACTCTTCCTGACCCATGGACCAGAGCACGCCAGGCACTCCTGTCTTCCACTGCCTCCCGCAGTTTGGTAATAACAAGACATAATTTATAAATGAAACCTAAAATATTGCCAAATTAATTTATATGCACTATTTCTCTACTTATATACATATTTTATTTACAATCATCTTTGTGTTCTGTGCTGAACCTTAGCTTTTGAATTCATGCCCCATATACACCCTTGTGCAAATTAATTGAAACAAAGCATGTTTTCTATCTTACACATAATCTTGTACTCAAAACAAACACAAAAAGTCAGTTGATCATTATGGTGTTGGAAGCCTGCAGCCAACAGAAGGAATGATGTGCTTGCCACAATATACTGAGGTTCTACGAAAGAGCTAGAGCTAGAAAAGACGCATCCTGTGGGTACTGGGATATTGCAGCAGGACCTAGCCCCCTGTCACGTATCGAAAGTGGTGAAGAAATTCATGATAGAGCAGCAAATACAGGTACTTGATTGGCCAGGGAATTCCCTGGACGTAAATCCCATTGAGAATTTGTGGGCTATATGCAAAAGTTGCCTCCATGCTATAAACTGTACAACTATGGAGAAGCTCATTCAGGCACTGATTCAAGTGTGGTACAGGGATCCAAAAACTAACAGTGACTGTTTGAAACTAGTAGACTCCATGCCAAACCATGGTCAAATGCTGCTTAAAAATAGCGGAGGTCATATCCGTTACTAATGTAAAGTTTTGTACATGTTTATGTGAGTTTTGTACAATATACTACATTGTTAGTTTCAATTAATTTGCACAAGGGTGTATGTTTAGGTAACTTTTTAACAGGGTTTTATACAACCTCTTGTAAGGGACTTAACACAAGCCTGCAGCAGAATTATCCCACCCCACCCCAGGCCAAGGGAATAGAGGGTAAAAGAGTCTGGAGGGCAGCACAGTGGAAGAGCACTGGAGATTTATGGTGTCTTTCTAATATTTCTATATCTGCACAATCACACAAGCAGAGACTACTGAAAGCAGATGGCTACCTACCTCAGGCAGCTAAACCACAAGTGCTGCTATGGGCTCCCCATAGATCTCCACAGCACCTTAGGCTGCTTCCAGCCCAATTCCAACCTTTTCTGTCAAACACCGGTACTTGTATTGCTACTATATCTGAATGGATACCTATTCATTATCTCAACTTACCTAAAAATAATGTCCTGGTCAGTTCTTCTGCGTCTGTACCTGCTGAATTGGTCAGGGAAAGTTTTTGGAAGATATTTTATCTACTGTTATGTACTCCCCATGCCACTACCCCTGTCATCCCATGTTTTTGGCACTTGATTGGGATCCCCACGTAAGCCTTTGTGTGGGAAACTGTTCCCAATTACTACAGATATCCACATCAGCCCACAAATTTCTAGAGACAAGGCCAACAGTGTGAGGAGAATGTGGCATGTAACAATATAGATCTCTTGTCAATAACATTCTCTAATCATCTCAGCCAAGTTGGCTTCATTCAGTCTTCAGAATGTGCTCTTGAAATACTTCATTTTGGAGGTGAGAGGAATCTCATAAATCCCTGAACATGCAATATGTATTCTACAGAAAGATGGCTATCCTGCTATCTGCATTGTGCCAATGAGAGAATATCATTTGACACTGCATCTCCTAGCCCATAAAAATGGAGCCTGGAGGAGTTTGAGAGGCACTTCAGTCTCCTCAACTGATCACACATTCTTACTGTAGTTTGGAAACTGTGTTTCCAAGTTTAATCAGGTATCAGGCACACTGACGTTGTGTTGGTTTTGGCTTTTTAAAGATTATTTTATGAGATGCCAAGGACATCTTTCACTCAGGAAATATGAAATATAAATATTCTTCTGTCAGAAAGTATTGGAAAGTTGAAAGATATTCGTAGATACGGAGAGGCAAAACCTAGAAGAAGAAAGGGTGGTTTCAGAAACACGCCTAAGGACTATTGTACATTTCATACATCTCTGTGACACACACTCATTGACATGGCGATCTGTTTATCCACATAGCGTGTATTTGCACACATTGCCCAAATGTAATGCAAAAAGTAGATAGTAGCAGATGCATTATACAGATTAGATGTGATTTTTTTTTTTTAAGATGTCTCTGAAGTCTGTGTCTCATATTAACACAATGGATTGTCAGATTTTTCTATTGTTCCACTTCAAAGCATGCAATTATATTGCCTTAATTGGAAGCAGCGATGTGTTTTCACCAAGGATGTTTACTTGTATTCTGACTACTGGAATATAAATATAGCACCATTTTCTGGTTTTGTTTTTTTCTTCTTCCAAACTTCTCTGCTTGCCTGAATCGGGTTCTCTGCATTTAATGTTTGCAAATAAATAAATAAAATGAAATTGCAAAAAGGTATACTTTCAGTGCACACTCTAATGAACTCAACCTACACTTTCTATAAATATCCTCTTCAGTCAAATCTCTCTGTTGTAGCTACCAATTTTATAGACTTAAAGAAGTAGATAACGCCACAATTTATACGCCTGTTGGAGCATCCTGGTTTTCAATTTTCACTGAAATTCAACAGATTATCCTCATACAAAATGATGCCTTACTTTCTTCTATTCTATGGACACTGAGGAAGTTTAAGGGTCAACATGGCCAGGACAGATATTATAAAAGTTTGCCACCATATTGGTGAAAATATATTCATTATCTAAAAGGTGCTGAATTTTCAGAATGAAAACCTATTATCCCTTTAGGAGTTTATTATTATTATTATTTTAAAAATTACCTTGTTACCTACATACCTAGAGTATCAGTATTGGATTATTCTCATGTGGAAGTCAGACGGGATATTATATCTAATCAAACATGATGTTATATCCCACCATAGGTACAATTAACAGAAAAAAATAATCAAGCTATAAATGGACAAAGTACAGTGGTACCTCAGCTTACATACGCTTCAGGTTACACACGCTTCAGGTTACAGACTCCGCTAACCCAGAAATAGTGCTTCGGGTTAAGAACTTTGCTTCAGGATGAGAACAGAAATCGTGCTCTGGTGGTGAGGTGGCAGCCTCATTAGCTAAAGTGGTGCTTCAGGTTAAGAACAGTTTCAGGTTAAGAACGGACCTCTGGAACGAATTAAGTACTTAACCCGAGGTACCACTGTAAGGAAGGGTTAACTGATGGCTAGCCTCCAAACCCGGGCTGGGAAATCTGCAACCCTCAAAATGTTGCTGGACTCCAACTCCCTTCCACCCCAACCAGCATGAGCGGTGGTCATGGATGATGGGGCGATTGTTCAGCAGTATCTGGAATCCACTGTTTTCACACCCCTCCTCTCAACTTATCTGTTTATCTCACCATGGTATCTGCTTTTTATTCTGAGGAATATTGTGCATGGACTAAGGGTCATTTTACACCTGGGTTTGCAACTGGGTGCACACCCACTCAATAGGCAAAGTCAAATCAGTACTTGCTAAGAAATCTCCAGATATGATGCATGAGTTGGAAAACACTAGCTTATCTTATTCACACTTTATTGTTTTGGGTGTCCATGGACAGTGAAATGTAGGTGGGTTCCCATGAAGCAAGACACAGCAAGAACCTTTATTGAACTACAAAACTGGGAAACAGGGGCAAAGCAACTGCTTATATACATTCCTATGAGCCTGGACCACTTCCAACGTGATTGGCTGTCTAAACTTCCAAGCTGTGAATCACGACTCAGAGTTGAAAGGGGCAATGGCAGAGGCCCAAATCCTGAAATGTTCCGTGATTGGACATCATGTATCAAATCAGAATACAGGAGCTCAGAATCCTTAGTCCAGACTCAAGCTCAGACAAACACAGACCACTAAATACATAACATAGCAGACAGCATCATAGTTCCACAGCAGGCATAGGCAAACTCGGCCCTCCAGATGTTTTGGGACTACAACTCCCACCATCCCTAGCTAACAGGACCAGTGTACAGGAATGATGGGAAGCTGTAGTCCCAAAACATCTTGAGGGCTGAGTTTGCCTATGCCTGTTCTACAGCCAGAAGATTTAAGGTGGGAAGGATTTCTAAAGAAATAAGGAAGCTATTCCTAGACTGTCATCTTATGAGTCAAGTTGTTGTTGTGCTATTAAAGTGAATGAAAATGGTTGTGCCTCTGGCTCTCTACTGTACTTCTGTTTGAGCTCTACATGTCGCTCTTTCCCATTGTACAAGTGGGAACCTGTAGAGATACAGGTTTAGTGCTTCCTCATTGCTCTCAGTAGGACCTTCCTACCAAAGCACGTACTAGTTCCTGCAGGCTATCATGCTCCAAAACCTTACAGAGAATTCTCTTTGTAGGCTGAGCAATAGTGTAAAAAGTCCAGCAATATGGCATTGGGAAGGAAGGTTGCCTCACTCATCATCTTGGATGTTATGAGTCCTGCCAAACAGTTGTCCCTGACTCCGATAAGCAAAATCTGCACAGCATCCAAACTGCCACAGCCATGTTAGCTGGAGAAATAAGTGCATTTCTCCCCAGCAATAAATTGAAAGTTGGCTAAATGTGATATGCCTGAAAGGGTAAGTTAAGTCTTTTCTTTCTTTCTTTTCATCAGAAGGCAGCTGGATCCCATGCAGTAAATTAACAACATCTGAACATTGGTTGTACTAATAGTGGAAGTCTGGAAATACTATTAGCCTCCTTTTATTGATGGAACAAATCTTGACATCACAACACTTAATTGATTCCACACGAAAATCTGAAAAGAGATAGAAGTGAAAATTTATATTATTAAAATTCTGAGAGTAATTTGGTATCCATATGTGTATAAAACTATGGGGCTGTATAATAAACAAAATGTAATTCCTTTCTATTGTTCTGTCCTATTTTGAAAGAAAAGAGCCTTAAAGTGCATAATGATAATTGCTAATATGTGTCTGGTCTGAGTTCAAGATTTTGTGGATGATGTATGACTTGAAACATAAAAGTACATGAAGGAAAGCCTGTCTTGTTATAGTCCTGCTTATGAACTAAGATCTTCCAGGAAGGCCATTAGGAACCAAACATCAGACTTTTTCTATCTGGGCTTTGGAACTCCCTGCCCTTTGAAATGTGGCTGTTGAAACACTGTTATTATTCAGACCCTGCTCGGATTTTTATGCCAGCTTTTGGAAACTATTTCTCCTGTTCATGTATATTTTTTTGGCATGCTGAAATACAATACAGTCATACCTTGGAAGTCGAACGGAATCGGTTCCGGAAGTCCGTTCGACTTCCAAAACATTCAAAAACCTAAGCACGGCTTTTGTTTGGCTACAGGAAGCTCCTGCAGCCAATCGGAAGCCCAGTCGGACATTCGTCTTCCAAAAATAGTTCATAAACTGGAGCACTCACTTCCGGGTTGGCGGCATTCGGAAGCCAAAACGTCCGAGAACTAAGCTGTTCGAAAACCAATTGTATTAGCAATACAATAAGATTATAGAAATATATACATGTGTGTTTGTGTGTGTGTGATTCTATAATTTTACCGTTTTGATATTGTTCTTTTTATGAAGTTATGTGACCCACCTTGAAATCTTTGACCTTGTGAGATATATAAATAGTTTAACTAAATAAGGAAATTATAGTGATATAATCATAGTGATAAAATGGTATATGTTTCTATATTTCTTTAAAACACACACACACATACACATTTTTGGGTGGATCCATAAATCACCTTAAATAGATGGATAGGCTTCTTCCATCCAGAGAGAGCTTTTGATCCTGTGAAAGAATTCTACTGGAGGAACACAAGTTTTGCTGATTCTGCCCTCCTAAAAGCTTTCATTTTAGCTAAATTTATTAGAGATCATTAGTACAAATTCATTATAAATTACTTTCCAGGTTTCATACAGGGTTTACCTATACAACACATTTTCTGTATGAAAAGTTAGCAAATATAGTATTGATATTAGTTCTGGAAAATGTCCCACAGTTAGTTACACTCTGATATAATCCCCACCATTTTATATTTACTATTTACTCTTTGTGACTCTTTGTGTTTAAATGTAAGCTTCATCTGCACCTATTAAACCAAGAGGATCAGGTTTTTTTCCTTGTGAGCTATGCTAATTTGAAGCATAATTTAAAATAGATGGATTGCCATCCTCATACTCCTGTATTAAGTGTCATTAATTATGCTGAAAGGTACATGAATTCTTAATAATTACCTAATTATAAGTCACCCTAATGCTTTTTCTATGACAGGATTTTCCCTTAAAATGTAATTTCTGCTTAATGCACATCTTGAACCCTGTGTTATTGATATACCCATAGTGATTATTGCAAGAAAATTTATAGTACAGATTATATTTTCTGTATGACATGGGTTAAGTTAACAAAAGGAGCTCAATTATAAGGGTGGGGATTTTTTTTGGGAGGGTAGAGAGCAATTAGAGTAAAACTTGAAAGTCAACTATAGTTTCAAAATATCACATACCCACATCAATCAGCACTCTCTTTTATTGGCTAAGAACACTTGGTTAATTATTCCACACACTTATAAACACTTTGCAATGAAGGCTTGCAGAGAGGGTTTCACCTGCCTTCTCCAAAACTGTGGAATGCCCCTACCCCTGCCAAAATTTAAACATTTTCCAGATGTTTTGTTGGGTATGGGTCTAGGCAACATTATAGCTGGCATATTCGGAGACTGAAAATATATATTCTGAATTTTCAAGGCTGGCAGATGGGGGGGGGGTCTCCAGGATGACTCAAAACTAAGATTGTACCGTTGGGGCCAGACCAAGACTCTCTGCTACCCAAAGTGGACAGAATAGTGCCTCCTTTTTATTACACCCATCCCTCCTTCTATCCGGAATGGCAGTAGGGTCTTACTTCGAGAGTGGTAACAGAACAGTGTCCTCTGTTGCAGAGAAGACAACTCTGCCCTCTCTGTTAGAATTCCTGCTCCATGGTTGCAGTCATGGGATTCTTGTCTTTCACGTGACGTTATATGTTTTGACTCCACAGAGTGGGAAGTGACAGAGACAGGATGTTTGTGTTACTGTGTTCCGTGAAGTGGGACTATTGTCCTTTGTTCTTTTTCTCTTTGCTGTCTGATACTAGAGAGAGAGAGGGAGTCATGTTGCAGTGCTCCGTGTGTGTTTATAAAGTAGATTAGCCAAAATGCTGAGTTGCTGAGGTCTGCCACGCAAGTTGCGAAGACTCTGCGGATCTCTAAGTGTGCCAATGTCTGTTGGCATCGGTCGCTGTGATATTCAAGCTGAAGAAAGCTCTTGAAGCTCCTGAACGAAAGACCAGGAGGGAGAGAACATGCCAGTCGGGCATGTGTCTCTACCACTGTCTTACTCTCATGCCTCGATGTTCTTCCACACCCGTTAGCATCTGCTGCCTGAGGCGGCTTCCTCACTCTTACCACTGGTAGGGCAGCCCTTAGCTGCAATCCCCAAACAGTGGGACGTTTCACATGAGCAAAGTTATCTGACAGAAGGAAGGATTGATTAAGTTGGCCAAGACCCAAGGCCTTTTCATGTCTGAAGTGAAAATTCACATGATGTCTCCTCCATGATGGCAAGTCATGGGGAACAGTAAACACAATCCTTGCATTGGAATGTATGTTGTCTACATACATTGGGAACTTGTCTGCGAAGAGGAAGCCTGCCATGTCAGCTGTCCTTCATCCAGCTCATGGGGGCAACTGACATGCATTTGGCAGGGTTCTTTTCCACAGACATGACCTCAATTCATGGACAGTATGGGGGTAGCCATGGCAGGCGATGCAGAGCTATGCTGCCCAGTTTATTAGCCTACCAGGCCTATCAGCGTATCATTCCTGACTAAGCTTCTGCAGCCATGAAGGCTTTGGTGCCTGTGAAACATTTGCCATTACTGATCTAACAGAAGTTGTTTCATGGAAATCTTGTAATGCAGATGGGGAGAATGTAAACTTTGTCTCATCCAGCACGATGGGCCTTTTGTCATCTTGGCATGCCATATTTGAGAGGAATACTCTTTCAGCTCTCATTTGTGCTGTCATCAGTGTCACTGAAGCAGGCAATTCCCAAGTCAACCATTATCGTTCATTGACAATTTATATGGGGAAAATGGGATATATCTATATATTCATAAAGTCAAGGCTATCTTTGGAGAAACATTTAGGGCACTTTTTGTGGTTTTAGAGAGATGAAAGAGCTGTCACATTAAAGAATGGCACATATAGATTTACAGGGAAATAGTGGAATTGCCAGCTTAACACCAAAATCAGATAAGTGCCAAGAAATGGATAAAAATACAAAGGCAACAAAAGAAATTAAAAAACCCAAACTGGTAACACAGCTTTCAGTTTCAGACCACCATTGCTGTTGGTTGTAGCCACTAATAGCCTTGTACGTGGGCTTCCTCCTGCTCAGCATGAGGTCTGTCCCCCCACAAACCTTGATGCAAACTAATGTTTACATTTCTGTCGGGGACACTAGTCCTTAATTCTGCTCCATTTTTATTTTTATCTTTTAAATCAGAATGTAGTCCCTAGTTTTTTTCTCAGCAAAAGGAGAGATTTTAATGGAGGGAGTACATAGTCATTGGTGATACGCATGCATTACTAGGGACACACAAATCTGCCCATTTTTTTGCTTTCTATTAGCTCATCATTTTTCCCAATTTATATTTCAATTCTCTACATTTCTGCATCAATTTGTTGTTGTTTTTTAAAGTCCCCATGAAATTTTTCTTCACGTTTTAGTGTCAATTTCTCCTAATATACATATTTTTATATGCAATTTTGCTAAATATACATTTTTTTGGCATACAATTTCCCCAAATGCAATACTGTTTTCACTCACATATGCACACTTGCATTTATCTGGCTGGAAAACTTGCATTGCAAAATTCGGAGAACTGCATATTTTGAAGGATGTCTGTGTTTCTGCCTGCGTATTGTGTCAGAACATGCAAATTAGGTAGGTTTGCTGAAGTGTGAACTGAATCAGATTTCTTCCCCATCCCTTTGTATAACCCAGTCAGATAACTAACAGTAGCAGCAGCTGGCTGTTCAGGAGGAGTGGAGACCTGCATGTAGTCTTCCCTATTCTCTTGCTGCCTACCAGTTGACTAGATGAATAACAACTTATCTGATAGGGCTGAGTGCAAAGAGCTCCCACTACTGCTTGCCTGCACTACTGCACCTTGAATTGATGGAGAGGGTGGCGGGTTTTGTGTTCCATTGTTAGGCCCAGAGAACTGCTGAGAAGGGAAATTATGTCATTCCCACCATCATTTATTACAGTGTTATTTTGTTTTATATGCACTATTGGTGTTGTCAAGCAGACAGCACCGCTATCTAGATGGATTATGTATGTTTTCCATCTTACCCTTATCACCAGGGCTTCGGTGTTCCTTACAAGACCAAAACAAAAAACCCCAAACTGATGGTTCATTCGTAGCAGCTTCTTTCCACATCTTCCTGCCAAACGACGGTGTGGATGTGATTCATCTATAGGAAACACACACACACACACACACACACACACACACACACAGACACATTTAATGCATGCAGACATGTCCAAAGATATAAATTGTGTTCACAGTAAGGGGGCATGGACAACAGAGGGGATATAAAGCATGCCAAAATGGAGAAAATAAAGGTATATCCAGAATTAGGAGGGATCTATTCTACAATGCTCCATCCCCAGGCAAACAATCCTGTTTATGAAAGAAGACTTCATTTTTAAAAGTAATATGGGCCAGGATTATCCAAAGTGTGCCTTAGGCCTATGTAATTCTAGGAACATACCTGAACTCCCACCATTCTTTTCCAAATTGTAGATTCCTCTGTCATTTTGCAAACCTGTCTTAAAGGTCTCCCGAGTCTTGGGAATAAGGGATTTTAAGGTGCCCTGTATGCTTGATGGAGGGATTTTAGAATACCTTTTATTGTAGGAAGAATCTCCAGCGCGTGGAGGTTTTCGGCTCCAGCATTGCAATGCACAGAATGTGTTTCTTGAGAACTGGAGTTTTCACTCGTTGCAAGAGCTATTTTAAGAGCACACATTAAGAACTGGCAAGTGCTTCTTGGCTTGCTAAATACCAGACAGCACAATCACATCTCATGAATGCAGGTCTTTCAGCACATGAAATCCTTTAAAACAGATTTTACCGCGTGCTCAGCTGGGTGGCTTGTAAAAACATGATTTTCATTCACAAATGGATTAGAGCTGCTTCACACTATAGTTATGCTGCTGCTTGAAGATGTGATGTGAGTCTCTAAATGTGCAGTGGGCATCTGCCAGAGAGGAACAGCCATTTGGTGCTTTTGGGGGGTGCATCCACTTCATATTTCTGGGTGTTTGGGGATGCATGTTTTCCCCTCTGGCACATCATGTATCACATGCCTGCACTATGTATGGTGTTAACTGTGCCATATGCTGTATCATTTCTAAGGTTATTTTGACTCTGGGCTCAGCTACATTAGTCAAAAAACAGTGTTTTGAATGTGTTAAAGAAGAAGAAGAAGAGAAGAGTTTGGATTTGATATCCCACTTTATCACTACCCGAAGTCTCAAAGCGGCTAACATTCTCCTTTCCCTTCCTCCCCCACAACAAACACTCTGTGAGGTGAGTGGGGCTGAGAGACTTCAGAGAAGTGTGACTGGCCCAAGGTCACCCAGCAGCTGCATGTGGAGGAGCGGAGACGCGAACCTGGTTCCCCAGATTATGAGACTACCACTCTTAACCACTACACCACAGTGGCTCTTAAAAGCATGCATCACCAGATGGTGTTATAGAGCAAAAAAAATTCTTTGTGGTTTTCTATAGCAGTTTTTTCCCCTTTTGTTATAACAATTTAATTTCTGACTTATTTATAGCGGTTCTTTCCCATGTGTGTAGATCCCCCCTCCTTTACCCCTAGAATCATGCATCGTATTGCAATGAATCCAAAATATTCAGAATCCTAATTCAAGAGCAGTATGATTACCCATAGGAATGCAGGGAGCTGTCTTATACCAGTGCTAGGGATGGAATGGGAAAATTGGATCCAGTCTGCATTTGAAAGTGAACTTACTTAATTTGTACCTTCTGAAAAAATGCACCAACCAAAACACAGAGGTCCTATGAAATTTGCAATCCTCTGAATTTTTCAGTGCAGTTCTCCGGCCAAGTAATGTGCACAAAAGCCCATACATTGGGGTAAAGTGTGCATAAGAACAAATATGTTGATGAAGAGAACATAGCAATGTGTAGTGGGGTGGGTGCCCAAGGTCCAAGAAATAAAAAAAAAATATAATGTAGAGAAAACGTGAAAATGAGATCTAGCCCAAAGGATAAAATATACAATAAAGGGTGAGTGTGACCTCCTTCCAAACTAGTGATGATGTGATAAAGTGACATGAAAAATTATGTAATTATTCAGAAAGGGACAACTGCTTTCTGTAGTGAACTGGCCACACCCAGACAAGAGAGTGTGAAACATACAAATTAATTATTACTGATTATGTTGATTATGTTGATATTGCAGAAGAAAGAAAGGAGGACAAATTTCATTGAGCTAGCATCTGAATAAAGGTAAAGGACTCCTGACAGTTAAGTCCAGTCGTGAAGAACTCTGGGGTTGTAGCGCTCATCTAGCTTTATTGGCCAAGGGAGCCAACATTTGTCTGCAGACAATTTTTCCAGGTCATGTGGCCAGCATGACTAAGCCACTTCTGGCGAAACCAGAGCAGCGCACAGAAACGGCATTGACCTTCTCCTCGGAGCGGTACCTATTTATCTACTTGCACTTTGACATGCTTTCTAACTGCTAGGTTGGCAGGAGCAGGGACCGAACAACGGGAGCTCACCCTGTTGCACGGATTTGAACTGCCAACCTTCCAATCGGCAAGCCCTAGGCTCTGTGGTTTAGACCACAGCGCTACCCGCATCCCAGCATCTGAATACTGCAGGGTAAAAAAGAGAAAAGGACTGCACTGAAACCTGAGATGCAGAAATGTTAGGCAAAAATTGGGGAATGTACCTTATGATGACATTTGCCTTTCAGTAACCCAAATTTTAATGTTCAACATTGCTGTAACCTGTACAAGGCAATTCAGATGCAACACAGACCTCTAGCTAAGCTGTAGGCCATTTCCCCTTTTCAGCTACTTCCATGAAGCCTCATTTGCAAGCTTCAGTTCATCCGTTCAGCACAATTCTTTTTTATCGTCTTGATTCTGCATTTCACTGAGAACCGAATCGCTTCTTGTCAAGTCTAGCTCCTTTCCTTGGGTTCATAATAACAGTTAATTTAGTGCAAAGTAAAATGGTAATTGAAATCAGTTTAAATAATTGTTGCAGTGCATTTAAGTAAGAGAAAATATGTTTCACTATGACGGGGGGGAAAGGCAATTTTATTCAGGGAATATATAACAATTAACCATAATAGTCCCTCATTTTATTAAATGGATTTCCCTCGAGACGACACATTAGGCTCTGACAGTGTGTCAGAATAGTCAAGAATGTAGGGAAATGAGATTTCAGCCTTGATACTCTTGGTTGAGTCCTTTATGGGCTATATCGCATTCGACACTCGGACCAAAAGGGTCAAGCCTGAAGAGACGTTATTGCTTGGGATGTATGAAGAAGGAGCATTCTAACTCCTTGAGAATTTCCCCCTTTTTCTGTTAAATATGCAGTATAATCTCACTTCTTTGGGAATGCCATAGCAGCATGTTGAATTACCTGTGGTCTGTTCCTAATTGCAAGTTATACCCATGGATCACAAAGAGGGATGGCATTGCTCTCCAAGCAGGAGAGAGTGGAATAGATGATGGGGAACTCAAGTCTTCGCTTTACATTTCTGGGGGTGCCCCCCCTTCCCCTCCATGCATTTTAAATTACTGCAGAAAGATCAATTGACGCTTTTATCTATTATTAAGAACTTAATGGATCTGCAGCTCTCTGTTGATTATGTTTGAGGTAAGATGAGGGGATTTTCAGCAGAAGGTATGTTACTTAACAGCTGTCATTTATTAAAGATTTACTAATGAAAGAAACCCGACATCGTGGTAGCTGACGTGGTTTTCAAGCAGCTTCTCTTCAGACCTCTAAGCCGCTGGGTTACATTTTAGAAGGGATCTCCAACAGACCCCCCACCAAACGAAGAAATTATGGATTGCATTATGGATTACCTTTGGTTTTGTTTCAGTGGAGTCTCCAACAGGGCATCAGTTTCCATCCCAACCCACATCCATCGCGTGCAGTGCTGTTTTCAGTCCGCTGAATGAAGTTCAGTTTCTGGCAAAAATGACATTATTCGACTCACTGTCAGCTATGGTGGAATTTTGTGTTAAGTTATTACATTATCCTACCTCAATAGAAAATCTGGTTGCCTGAACTTCGTGATCTAAAAAAATCAACCCATGGGCGGAGTTATTCCCAGGCTTTAAGTGAAGGATCCTCTTAATGGTGCAGCAATCAAACTGTGAACACATTTTTGCAAAAGCTAAGCAAGGTCAAGGTGGTTTCAGATTGGATGGGGGATTACATGCTAAGATTCCTGCATTGTAGGGGGTTGGGCTCAATGACCTTCAGGGAACCTTCCAGCTACAATTCTCTGATTCTATGAAGTATCAACACTCAGGGTTCTGTCGATTTCTGTTCTTTATTTTTCTAATTTTCCCAGTATTAAGGTCAGTCTCTGCATGTCTGCAGCAATTTTCATGTTAATGAAATCCTCATGTAAACCTCTCTGTATTTTAGTGTAAATTCCTCCTCATAAACACGTTTTTGTATGCAGCTTTTTTGTACACATGTTTATAAGCCATTTCCCCACGTGTGCCTAAATAGTGTTATTTTAATGAATGGTTGCATTTTTGAATATTTGCATTTTTGCACATACAAAAGTGTATGTACCCTTCAAAACACACCTTCTAATTTTGCAATGATTATATTGTCCTTTAAATATATAAAGCACTGCGCATGCTGACTAATCTTTGGTGTTTATGTGTGTGTTTTGTGTTTATTCCATGCATACTAAAGGTAAAGGAAAAGGGACCCCTGACCGTTAGGTCCAGTCGCGGACGACTCTGGGGTTCTGGCGCTCATCTCGCTTTACTGGCCAAGGGAGCTGGCGTTTGTCCACAGACAGCTTCTCGGTCATGTGGCCAGTATGACTAAGCCGCTTCTGGCAAACCAGAGCAGCGCACGGAAAGGCCGTTTACCTTCCCGCTGCAGCAGTACCTATTTATCTACTTGCACTTTGACGTGCTTTTGAACTGTTAGGTTGGCAGGAGCAGTGACCGAGCAACGGGAGCTCACCCCATCGCAGGGATTCGAACTGCCGACCTTCTGATCGGCAAGCCCAAGCCTCAGTGGTTTAGAACACAGCACCACCTGTGTCCCTTCCATGCATACTAGTAATAAATAAATGTCTGAATCAAGATTCCTTTCCTGCCATTGGGAGCAACCCATCAATAGAGTTCCATTGTGGGGATCGTTTCACTGGTAGAGGGGAATTTGGCAATTCCCCCTTTTCCTCTGCGAACCCCAGCAACACTTCTAGAGCACCTTCTGAAACAGGGTGGAAGGTGTCGCTGCAGCAAAAGTTGAGCCCCCTTCCACCAGTGGGATCCGCCTTCTGTGAACACAAGGAAGCCTTTCCCTTCATTGACAGTGAAACCTGGACCCACCCCCATATAACCAAGTCAATTCCTATTTCAGCAAAAGCAGAGGGTTGTAATGAGGCTCTTGTGTTGGATACCATCACATTTAAATTGTCTTGCAAGGATCATGGTTCATAGTCTGCTGGTAGGCAGAAGCAGTCAGATTAAATGGACAAAAAGGCCTTGCAAAAGAAAAAAAGGGAAAGAAAGTGGGGGGAGTCCATTCTAAACAAGCTGCACTGTATTTTCAACAGGAGGTACATTGATAGGAGAATTCTGAAAGTTTCTTCTCTTTTCTCAGAAGTGAATGAATGTGTTATCCTCCTGCATCACGTTTCCAAATTATTTTTCACAGCTGTGCGCACATGTCTTCTAAAAGTAAAGTAGAGAGAGGTCTTAAGTGTCCTTCTGCAAAGACAAGGCTACATTTGTGCCTTGATTAAAGTCTCCTTGAGAACGCTCCCCTTGTGGCTTTGATCAACCAACATATTAAGATGGATGTGAGAAATTTTCTGAAATATGTGAGAAAAGGTAAATTAGCAACCAACCGGTGATCCATGTGCGTTTAATACCTTTGGAACTTGCTCGACTGACTGGGGAATTGGTGTATCCAGGGAATTGGTGTGCAGAGATGTTTCAACTGATTCACAAGTTACCTTTCCACACATATTCGAACCGCTTCTCAACCTTTTCTTAATGCAGGCTTGGGAAGGAAATATGAGAAGAGCCCTAATCGTGGTGACATTTCCTTGCAAAATCTAATTATAGACATTCCTCCTAAGGTTGAATGATTCAAAGCTACAGAGGGGATCTAGTTATTCATACTAGTAAACTGTAGAAACAGGAAAATCAAGTTTCCAAGTAGCTTTTGAAAATAACCCATCCTCTAGTTAGACTTAGAGGTATTCATGGTTTGTATGTGTCTTTGAAAAAAAATGGTTAAAAATTAATTTTACAGCTGTTTGTTCTGAACCAAAGAGACAATCTTGTGCAAAATGTCAAAGGAGCCCTTTGATGTGGAACAAACATCTCCTGCCCTATTCAAAAGATATTTTATATCTTCTCTTCATTCTCCCCTTTATCATCCCTCATTAGGCATCTTTAGTTGGAGTCAGTCTGTGAAATGAATTTTTTCTTATTCCAATATAATCTTTTGTGTCTCCAGCCATTTGTTGTAAATATAACATTCTCTGCCCTCCTCTTATTTACTTTCCCTTTGGACCTCAGCAGGGCCATTAAGCACTTTACCAAAAGAAAAGGCTGGTCTGGGCCTTACAAACAAATTTCAGAAACTGTTTGATGCCAGTCAAATTCATCTCTCTTTTCATTTGTTTGCATGTAAGTATTGTTCTCCTGTTCAAGCTCATTGCAAGCCTGCCCATTACAGTACAATGTCTTGTATGAACCAGGAAATTAAATTAATCTATAACTTCTCACAAACTAATTTTAAAAGGCAATTTGAAAAGATTGTCCATACAAGGCATGGAGGAGAAACAAAGCCAGCATCTAATTTGGACCCTGATTGTCTCGTCCTCATTCTCTCTCTTTGAAGACTGGTTCACATCATCTTTTGCCAATTTTCCCAGATTGAATTATGTCAAAATGGGAGGTTTCCAGGCTGTCAGGTTAGCAACTGACTAGGGGCACAGTTTGCTGGAACATTCTCCTGCACAATCATAAGAAAAGTCAGGTTTCACAATACTCAGAATTAGATTATGTTCCTTTTTCTCTTTTTCACCTTCAAAGGTTCACTCAACAAGTAGAGATGATTATGATCATCTCAGATGGTGACCAAGCTTCCACCCCGCAGACACATACACACACACACACACACATTATTAGTCTAATTTATACTGCATCCCTTACTATTTTCCTGTAGAAAATATTGCCCAATCCAATGCATTAGATCACAACATCAGAAAATGTGGTGTTTTGCCCATATTGTAGTGTTATGAAAGTGCCACAGGCAAAAACACTATTGAAGCGCGGACACCTGAATAGGACACCGGTTACTAGCATTACATTCTTCCTGGTGCTTGTCACTGTCTGACGTACATAACTTTCTTTTCAAAAGGCAGCAAAACTGAGACATCCATCTTTTCCTTGAAGATGATAAATGGGTTAGCTCTCCATATTGTCTTCTTCTCTAGGAGTGAAAGTAACAGGAGAGAGGAGTCCCAGAGCTCCGTCTTCTGCTCCTTCTTCGTCTTTTGAGTTGGAATTTGCTTACAATGGCCCCCTCCTCTGCCTCATTCATTTGCCCCACTTCAGAACGCCCACTTCCCTGATCACTGCCATGGGAAGTGGTGACAGCAAAAAGTAACCAATGTTATATTAAGGAATGGAGATTGTGTTTATTTGAAGTGAATGATGCCTTGCTGAGCTTATTTTCACTTATGCATCTGGTTGAAAATCATCACCAGATGTAAAATAGGCCTCCTTTAATATAAGAAAGGATTTTAAACTTATGGCACATGGGGTGCATAGTCCTTCCCTGAAGTCATCCTAAAAACAGAGGTGATTACCCCACAGAAGGGAAATTATGGGTCATTATCCCCCCCAAATGAACATAATTACTTTGTCTTAAAATAAATTCTGGTTTTGTTTTTATTATGTATTTTCTTTAAACCCCCCCCCCCAATTTGTTCTTTTAATATGAAATCTCTAGGTCCATTCAAAAATCTGGAGGCAGAACTTGCACAACGCTAGAAAGATGTTGCCCTCACAGTCTCAACCTGTAGCTGAATCCAGAGCTTAAAGCTTTAGAAATGTCTTGCTTCTGACCAAGGGTGAACATTATTTCCATTATTCCACATGGGGAGAAGGAGGGGGGGGGAGAAATGCAGACCTTCAATGTGTCCCTATTTTCCAATGTGTCCCTGATTTAAAGAAGCCATCCCAGTTTCTGATTTGATCCTGGAATGTTCCCCTTTTCCTTAGGATGTCCCTCTTTTCATTGGAGAAATGCTGGAGGGTATGTTATCCAACCACCGAGCTGTCTGAAGGCAATCCTGTATAGGGAAGTTTTTAAATGTTTAATGTTTCATTGTGTTTTTATATATGTTGGAAGCCGCCCAGAGTAGCTGGGACAACGCAGTAAGATGGGTGTGGGGTATAAATAGTAAAATTATCGTTATGGAATGGGACGTCCCTATTTACATTGGATAAATGTTGGAGGGTATGGTAATGTCAGGCCTTGTGAGAGGCAAATGCCTGTCTCCTAGCAAGGACCCTTAAGGCCACTGGAGAACAGAAGATTGCACTGTGCATAGTAACGGTCAGGATGGGTCTGAAAGCTTCAAATGTCCCACATCACATCTTAACCAAAGTAATGCAATTTTCCATCATCAGTTAGTAGGCTCTGACATTGTCCATTAAGGTGAGAAGCAATTGGCCACATTTACAAATGCCCCACTCAATAAAGACTTCATGGTATGCGCAATCTGAGAGCCTAACTTGAGGAAGGAGAATGGTTTCTTATAACAGTGTTTTTGAGGAAGCTTTTAGGGAATGTTTTTCATCAGGTAGGTCTGTGTCTGCAGGTTTTTCCTTCAAGCCCTTGAATCAGGCTACTAGTCACAGTAGCCAAGGCAGCAGGAAAATTGCCTTGGATTATTCTCATCACTAGAGAGTCAGTTCCAGTTGACAAACTAAAAGGGCCTAGTAATTGAATATAAAACTGAATTACTGCACATTTCCTAGCTTTATCTGACACAGACGTTTTTAAAGGAAATTTAATAGTACTGACACAGAGTATTGGAATGCTCAATATGTTTTACTGTTTCATTTGTACTGTTAAAAGAGATTTATGAGAGCTTTATTTTCCAGTGTGTGTTTATAAAGAAAGCTACCTTATCAAAAATTTAAAATAAGTGTTTTATTCTTAAAAAATGCTAAAAGAAAGCAGTGTTAAATAAACATGAACCTTGGTTGTCGAAAAATATTTCAAAGTTCTAATGCACCAGGTGCCTCTTCTGTCTATTATTTCCCAGAATCCACAATGGAACTTGTTTGAAATGCAATTAGTGAGTGAAGTTTGAAAGGAGAGGCTGACAATTCTGCTCAATGGAAATATATATATAGCTATTATTATGGTGGTCTGAGAATGTCATGATTCTTTCCTCTGGGGCTCAGAATTACACTTTAGTATCCTGATAGATCATAGATGTTAGGTTATTATAAAATGCTGACAGATAAGGCTGTGATTTGTGAAGGCTCCATCCAAATTCTTACCTTTAATTTCTGTTAACATCTGACAGAGCGTCATGATGCTGAAAACCCGAAAAGTTCATTGAAATTCAGCATGAGGCCAACTGCCTTGCATACATTTCACATTTGCAGATAACACTCGTACATCTCCTGACACAGGGTTTCAAAATGAATATCTCATCAAAAGGTATAGGAAAGGTATATATGCTTTGATTTCACAATAAACTTCAATGCATCAAAATGGGACTGTGTGCTGAGAAATAATTTAAGCTGAGCAAAGGGGAGGTGGTTGGGTTTTTTTAATGATACTATAAAGGAAATGATCATCTGTTTGGGCAATATTCTGTTACATTTAAAATACATTTAAAAATAAATCACATTTATTTAAAAATAAATCACAGAATGCCCCAAGGCAGTTTTGTTGACAACAGGAGTGTCTCTGAATAACTATTATTAAAATCACAACAGATGCAATCTTTGGGGAGGGGAGGTGTTCCATTGTGGTTGGTTTTTTTTACTGAGAGACATGGGTATAGAATATAGCTAAGCAAGGGACCCAGGAGCTGGATCCAAGTTCAAATCATGACTGAGACATAAACTTGTGAGCTTGTACATTCACAGCTCCCATCTGCACAATATATGTAAACTAGTACAGACGCTTCATGTTACAGCCTCTTCAGGTTACAGAAATAGTACCTTGGGTTAAGAACTTTGCTTCAGGATGAGAACAGAAATCGTGCAGCAGCGGCATGGCAGCAGCGGGAGGGCCCATTAGCTAAAGTGGTACCTCAGGTTAAGAACAGTTTCAGGTTAAGAATGGACCTCCAGAACAAATTAAGTTCTTAACCCAAGGTACTACTGTATCATGTCTTTAAACAGTCATGGCTTCCCCCAAAGAATCATGGGAAGTGTAGTTGTGCTGAGAGTTGTTAGGAGACCCCTATTTCCGTCACAGAGCTACATTTCCCAGAGTTCCCTGGGAAGAGGGATGGATCATTAAACCACTCTGAAAATAATAGTTCTGTGAGGAGGTTTCCTAACAACTATCAGCCCCCTTCACAAACTACGGTTTCCAGGATTCTTTTGGGGTGAGCCATGACCGCTTAAAGTGGTATAATGATGCTTTAAATGTGCTGTGCAGCTGAAGCCATAGTATTGTAAGAGACATGAGATGCAATCTAGTCCAAGCCCCCAGCAGATCCACTACTACAAGCATCCCTGAAAAGTGATCATCCAGTCTCCACTTAAAATGTCTAACAAAGGAGAGCCTCCCTCTAGCTTGTACCCTTACACTTTCCTGTCCAAATTTACCTGGCAGTGGCCATGGCAGTGCCAGGAAGACCTTATTTTCCTCAACATCTGCCCCAAATCCATTTGCTGCTCCATGCCTTTCTCTCAAAATGAACGTTGGAGTTCCCCCCTGCAACAGTTATAAAAAAAGGCTCCAGAGGATGACATCCCAGAGAGCACAATGAGGTCCAAACATCAATATATGACCAGGGAATACTTCTACTTCCTCTTCCTCTTCTCATTTTTCCCTGGGGCCTTTCTGAAGTAAGCCAAGGATAACTTGTTAGCACTAGTTAAGAAATAAGAACAGGCCCATCTGGTCCAGTATCCTATTTTCACAACGGCCAACCACATTCCTATGGGATGCCCATAAGTAGGGCATGAGTGGAAGAGTTTTCTCCCTATGTGTGATCTTCAGATGCTGGTATTGGAACTACCATGGCTAGTTAAAGCCCATTCCAATGGCAAATGAATGACGCCAAGATTATACTGGTGTCATCTATTGACCTCTCTCTATCTGAAATATTATCAACTCACCTGCAAAAAATGCTCTAGATCAGCTAGCATATGAAATACTTCCAATAATTTAATTCCTGGACTGAATTCCACACTTCCACTGGCATCCTAATATCAACATTGTAAATCCATATAACAGTTGCATCATCTTTACAACTTTTTCCCTCCTTTGGTTAATTATCACCTTGATGCAGCCAGAGGCAAGAACACTATTTTCACCTACCTGGGTGGGATGAAGTTAAGCGCAGCCTTGCCACCCTTTTAATATGTGAAGACATTACACAGCTGGCTCTCAGATCATAGCAGAAGGCATTTAGCAGGAAATGTTTGTCAAATTTGATTTATTTTGTATTATTCAGATTTACAACTTGAAGGCTTTTAAGCTGATATGCGTGAATCCTAGAGAGACATTTAAATACCTTCCTCCTGTTTGGAATATGTGTGCTTATGTGCAACTCTGCTTTGGGGAGATCTAGTCTGTAACGTTTTGTTGCTTACACTGTGGACAGTTGTTTTTAACAAAATAAGGATATCATGTGAAACAAACAAATTTTCTGCAGTGCATTTATATCTATTTTCATATTAGAATACATTTGTCTTTATTAAGCGTTATCATTTGAAAGCTAAAGTTAACATACCGTTATTATAGGTGTTAGATGAGAATCTGATTTGACAGAACAAAACAAAAAAACTTGCCATCAAATCTGTGGTGGCACCTTTCCACTCTTTTATTTTAAAAAATAAATCTGTACCCCAACTTTCAGCTGCAGGGGTGGGGAGAAACATGTCCCAATGTGTCTTATTTCCATAAAGCAAAAAGAAGGAATACAGTGGTACCTCGGGTTAAGAACTTAATTTGTTCTGGAGGTCTTAACCTGAAACTGTTCTTAACCTGAAGCACCACTTTAGCTATTGGGCCTCCTGCTGCCGCTGCGCCGCTGCTGCACGATTTCTGTTCTCATCCTGAAGCAAAGTTCTTAACCTGAGGTACTATTTCTGGGTTAGCGGAGTCTGTAACCTGAAGTGTATGTAACCCAAGGTACTACTGTAAATGAAATACCACAAAAACAATGAAAAAGTAGGTAAATGTGGCACCAGCTATCAACCAGCATGCCATCATAACAGATCAATATTATGTTGAGTGTGTACATAGCTCTAGGGAGAGAATTCCAAAGATACGGGGCCAACAGAGAAAAGGCTATGTCTGAGGGTAAAAAATTAGCTGGGGAATAAAGTTTCATCACCTTTTACACCCCTGCTGTGTGAATGTGTGTGCATGTTTTTGAAGATCATGAAAGTCACACATTTACATGGTCCCCCCTTGCACCTCACAGGTCGGTTTCCACTTAGTTTTCTTAGTCCTAACTATAGTTCATGGTGTTTTCCAAGCTTTGCCCCCTCCAACTGGCTTTGTTTCCAATTCTCCAAGCCATGCTTTGGAGTGTTGTCTGAATTGTGCCAGTGTCTGAGTCAGCAAATACAACATGCTCAGCAAGAAGAATATAGACACCTCTTTTATCTACAGATGTTTAGAGACATGACACAGGTTTGAAAGCGAGGAGTGCCTCACATAGCAGAGGCTGAGATGTGCAGTAGTGTGAGGAGAAGAAAAGGGTTTCAAGAAAACAGGAAAAGTCAGAAAATGCACAATATCATTTAGATAAATATCTGGATAGAGAAGTTATGGAGCCATTAGGCCCCCAGACCTGAGGTTCTCAACTCCTGGTTTAATTCTTTCTTATATTCATTTTCAGAGGGGCAGAAAGGGCTCATCAACCTGGGAAGGTAGCCCATCTAGGAGAAGGAAAACTCTGATCCTAAACCTCTGCTGCCTTGTAGGATATCTTCAGGAGAAGAAAAGGCTAAGGAGTAAACCCCACACAAATCTGGAGTGAAGTTTCTAAGACGGTTGGATGGCACCTTGTACTCATCCCAGCAACGTCTGTAACCAAGCTGTTGCCAGATGTATTGCTCTGCTTTCCCTCAGTGAGGCTGAGAGCAGGGGCAAGGAAAGGGGGGTGCAGTGGAGGCGAGCAGCTCCAGGTGTCATCCCAGAGGGGGGGGTGACCAAGTCCCCAGTGGCTGGGTGGATTGCGCCACCGTCACGTGAATGGCCCCTGGGGCAGATTGTGCAGCTACGCCGATCGCCCATGTGGGTGGATCGCCCTACCCCTTGGGCAGATTGCCCGACCCCCATGGTGCATGGCATGTGTGCCCGTGCTGCTAGCTCCGCCGATGGCTGAGAGGGGGGTCTTATTGTCTGGGCAGCCTCGGACCTCCATACACACTGCCCAAGCTTGCTCCCCGAGGAGTTCACTTCACTGTTGCTAATGCAGCTGTTTTGACTTCACCCCTGGAGGCAAACTCCATTGTCTCTCAAAACAGATGGATGTCAAGAACATTCACCTCTCGACTTCTTTTCCACCACCCAGTGCACATTTTAACAGAGTTATTGCTGTAAATTCTTCAATTAAAGCAAATAGCTCCTTCTGCATCAAAGTTGTAGTTCTGTAAAATGTACAGTTCCATTTTCATTGGCTATATCGTGCTCCAGAGAGACATGTACCCTGTTGCTTGCACTTAGTCATGCCTTAGGAACCCAGAAGCAACAGCATTATCATCAGGCAAGTTGGTAATTAAAACTGCAATCTGATTCCAACTTCAGTGGGGTACAAACTTTGTCATGCCCCACGATAATGACATTGGGGTGAATCATGTCGTTTCGAAAGAAAAGCTTCTGGAGTAAATTGAGTTCTAAAATAATATGACTGTGACTTCAGGGCCAATGTGCAGGTTATTTTATTGTAGCCAGAAGTAGCAAAACAGATTTCAGTTACACTGTCGGCTGCTGGACAAAGAAACAATAAAGACCATTCCCCAATTTTTCAGAAAACATAAAATCTAGCAGGTTCATACTATGAAAGCCAGTTTATGAACTCTACCTAGTAGTTTCCTTCCAGCCTTTCTCTGCTTCAGTGCTGTCATCTAGAGCTGAGACATTTTTTCAGAAAGAATTTTTGTTCCTGATAAAATGTCTGAGCTTTTCCTTTTCCTCACTCCCTAAGAAGAAGAAGGCGACTTTGCAGAATTGTCTCCAACTATTTCCCACCATTTCCCCCCCTGAAGCAGTTGCTATATCCCCCTCAGTGCCATGTAATTAATGTAAGGCCACACTCACGCCATACATTGAAAGTGCTATGGTACCACATTAACAGTCATGGCTTACCCCAGAAAATTCTGGGAGCTGTCATTTGCTAAGAGTGCTGAGAGTTGCTAGGAGGTCCCTACCACCTCGCAGAGCTATGGTTCCCAGAGTGGTTTAAAAACAAATTTCTCTTCCTCAGGGAGTTTGGGAATTCTAGCTCTGTGAGGGGAATAGGGGGCCTCCTAACAACTCCCAGTCCTCTTAACCAACAACAACTCCAAGAATTCTCTGGGAATTCTGTTGACTGGTTATAAAGGTAAAGGTAAAGGGACCCCTGACCATTAGGTCCAGTTGTGGCCAACTCTGGGGTTGCGGCACTCATCTCACTTTATTGGCCGAGGGAGCCGACGTACAGCTTCCAGGTCATGTGGCCAGCATGACTAAGCCGCTTCTGGCGAACCAGAGCAGCACATGGAAACGCCGTTTACCTTCCCGCTGCAGCAGTACCTATTTATCTACTTGCACTTTGACGTGCTTTCGAACTGTTAGGTTGGCAGGAGCAGTGACCGAGCAATGGGAGCTCACCCCATCGCAGGGATTCGAACCGCCGACCTTCTGATCAGTAAGTCCTAGACTCTGTGGTTTAACCCACAGCGCCACTCGCGTCCCTTTGACTGGTTATAGTAGTAGTTTAAATGTATGGCGTGAATGTGACCTAGGTCTGGGGCATTGTGGAAGATGCAAAATGGAGTCCAGAATTTCAACACAGCTGCTGCTGCTATCTCTTGATGTGACAGCAAAAACAAACCTGGAGGGGAGTTTAAGAAAAACCTGTGCTACTACCCCTGCTAAGGGGGGCGGGGTAGGGAGCCCCACTGCCATGAAACTGTTAAAGCATTATTCCTCACCTTGAGAAATTCAGTGAGATGGGCACCCGCCAGTTTCTTTGACAGCAAAGAGGGTGAAGAATTTTAAGAGGCCATCTGCACATGGCTCTATTATAAACACACTCGAGGTTAACATCAAGAACATGTATTTAACAAAGCTGACGCGACTCACGGTCGTAAGAGCCGCTAGTTCAGTGATGGCCTTTGGCTGTCATCATCTTCAATTGTTATTGAATATCTATGCAAATAGAAAGGAGGCTTATTAGTAAGAAATATTCTTTAAAGGACAAGCATCTAGTGTTTCTTCATGTGGGGGGAGGGAGGTGCATGGAGGCCCTTTTTTTGTTCTCTGGATACTGTTCTGTTCAAATCCATCACAGGCTGCCACTGGATCAAGGGATGAATCACTGCAGGATACTAAGTGGTACAAAATTGCCCAGGCTCCTTTAAACACACACACACACACACACACACACACACACACACACACACACTCCTCTGTGGATGGGAAAATAAACCACAGGCTAAATATCAGTAGGGGATCCATTCAAAGTAATAACAAACCAGTTCATATTCGAAGAGGGAAGGAGAGGACACTATTTGTGAAGCTTGTGTGCTTCTTAATTCTTTTTTATCTATAATCTGTTTACCTTAACACTCTTAAAAGTTAGCTCTCTCCACGGACTAGTTACTGGTAGTCTTATAGATGGGACTCCTTTGCTGAGCATTGTTAGTTTAGTCGTCTTTCCCTGGAGAATTTTTTTTATCCTTTGTTTGTACACATGCAATTTCAATGCTCTGTGTTTCATTTCCTTAAGTTTTTCCTCAAGTTTCACCAGAGTCTTTTTCATCCGCCTCTACCTCAGAAAGGAATGAACGAGAGCTGTCCCTGTATTTTTAACACCTGAACTGAAATGTCAAGGCACATTTGTTAGTTCTTTCTTGGACCAGGAATATATTGAGGCAGCCAAATTAGTTTCAGTAAGACCCAAAGTAAGCATGATGTCCAATACGTTCTTTTCAAAAAATGCATTTAATATGAAGCCTTTAAAAAAGAAAAAGTAAATAGCATTAACTTGGGAGAGGGGGCTGATAATTATTAGGACCACAGCAGGAGTGGGAGGGAGAATTTAACCCTTTCTTCTCCAACTTTCCCCTGCCCAGTGAGTTTCATGGCAGATGAAATTCTGAATTCAAAGGGTTTTCGTAAGTGAAGTTAGGGTTGTAGCCTTAATCTGCTTGCTGCTATGAACTTTAAAAGCCAATGAAATGAATTGTTCATTGCATGCATTATTCTTTTCATATAGAAATAAATGGTCTATTTATCTGGGCTCATCAGCTAACATCAGAATCTCTTTGTCAAATAGAAGAGAACCATCTGGAGTTCCCTGCTCAGTTTTGACCATCCATCCCCCAAATCTTTGTTTTAAAATCTTGTTTTTTAAAAAAACCATTTAAAACATAAATTAAGTTGAGCATTTTGTCTCAACTCCCCCTCCCCCCACATCACCATTTACCTAGTGTCTTCCTTAAAAGGCAGGGAAGTCTTCGGAATTTGATAGAACTTTAGGTACTACGTGCACAGAGATTTATAAAACAACAGAGTGGGGAGACACCTAAGGAACTGAAATCTGTAGCTCTGTGATCATTCTTCTCTCCCAGGGCTTGTAGAGAGTGAGTCTATAATAGCAGGCGGGCAGAAGATGAAAAGGCGATAATCAAATTAGAACCAAAAGCAGTATAGGCTGTATCTAACTTGATCAAATAGAAATGTAAGCAATTAACAAGGGTCCCCTTTGATAAACAGAGCAGTGTTGATCAAACTAAATATTTTTCTTTTTCTTTTTCTTTTTCTTATTATTATAAAAAATAACTGCCTGCCTGCAGTGTGGGGTGGTCTGTGTTTTCAAGTGGTGCTGTTGAGCAGATGGCAGATGTCGAATCCATTGTAAAAAAAAAAAAGTAACGGGGGGGGGGAATACTTCATTCTTTCATGTGGTTACTTACTCCAGTTCTGAGACTTACTCTTTGAAACAACCATGTGAATAGTCCCAAGCTTTACCTGGTGATAAGATAGCCATTGCCTAGCAGCATAATCTAAATTACAAATCAATTTGCTTGGAGCTATACTTCCCTGATGCCAAGCAGACACACATACACACACACACATACACACGAGAGAGAGAGAGAGAGAGAGAGAGAGAGAGAGAGAGAGAGAGAGAGCGCACAGGGGAGGGGTCTGCCTTCTGGAAGAACAAAGAACCAGCTCTCTAAGAGAAATTGCCATTAAATAAAGTCCAACAAATGATGCCAATGAACAAGTTTTCAATTATCGGCCGCCATTCACGCAGCCAAAAAAGTAGCTGCTAAAAGCTGTAATCACAAACAACTCAGCAATGCCCACTTCAAGCTGTACAGCAACATGTAATATTTTGAGGCTGGGAAAAGATCACACAGAACAGAGTATTTAAGAAAATTGCAACCTGCAACGGTGGGTGGGGGAGAAACACAACAACAAGCCTAAGTGCCTTTTATTTTAGAGTGTAGGTCTACGTTTAGCTGCACTTCAGGTGAGTTACATCTCAGAATCACGCACAAGTTATCTACTTGCATCCATTATTTGATACAGTTATGGCTTCCTGTCCTTGACCCTCCATGGGATCAGATGGCTGAGGAATGGCAATCAGGTTAAATTTGCCATGAAGATTTGCTCAGCTTTGTAAATGGGCTCACCTCAGCCACCTTAAACCCATTTGATATTCTGCATACATTTGTGAACCTGGGTTTAGCAGGCACAAAGAAATAACTTGAAGGGGAAAAATAAAATCAGGGGGATAGGGTTATCCTTAAACATTAAAACTACAGGTAGGATAGTGAAGGGGTTTGGGGTTGGCCATGCCCCATATGTCAAAGAGAGCATAGAGACTTGCAAATCAGAAAGTTTACAAAGAATTAAACACAGAATTGCTGTATCTGAAATTATAATGCTCCCCCAAAGTAATAGAGGACTGGGGACACACTCTGTCACCACCTGCTGCAATTCCCCTAGATCAAAAATAAGAAGGTTATCTTGAGATGGAGAAAGAAATTAGGAAGGCAGCTGAAAGGAGGAAAATGGTATAATGATAGGTAATGTCACCTTATGCTTGCAAGGCCTGGATAAATGTACGTTCAGGCTGCAACAAAAATACAGGATTTCTAGATAAATGAGACTATGCTTCATGGAGTCAAGTAGTTGGAAGGGAACCCTTGATTCAACTGCCCCAGAGTTCCCTGGGAAGAGGGAGTGGTGGTTAAACCGCTCTGAGAATTGTAGCTTCACTGGGGAACAGGAGTCTCCGAACAACTATCAGCATCCTTGACAAACTACAGTTCCCAAGGTTCTCTGAGGAAGCCATGACTGTTTGAAGTGACACGATGCCACTTTAAACATTTAGTGCAGATAGGGCTCATGTAAATGCATGGTTAATGATGAGAACTGTTTGGATGAATCTTGAATAAGATATTCTCCAGTCGCCTTGTGCAGGGAAATTCAACTGCAATAATATCTGTGCAAAGTGGAGTCTGGAAGGGGGATGATTTGCAGCAGATAAGCTGGAGGTGGGCTTGGGTACGCTTAACCCTTTCCCTGCTTGCTATTTCCCCTTGCAACTCTTCCCCAGTCATTTTTCAAACCAGAGTTTCAGATTTGTATTTGCAATGGACAATCTGGCAAGACCATTTCAAAGTCAAGTCATGTCTATAGTATAAGCCATCTGCAAACTCTTCTGTTTTTGCAAACTACAAATCACCTGTTGCCTTTGCCTTTTTGTTTTCTGGCCTCTTTTCCTTGTCTCCTCCTGCCCTTTGCCCATCTTGTCTGGAACCAAGTCCAACAGCCCCATGTATATTTCTCTAAGGTTATTGGAGGGTGTATGGAATACAAAGGTAACAAACAAAAGTAGCTTCTTGGGTGGTGTGGAATACAAAAACGAAAACTAATAAATACTTTCCCATATGCTACTGATGAAATGGTTTTTCTTCTCCACTCAGCTTCTCATACCAGAGTACTATACACGAGTTGGGTAAATCACTTTCTTCTGAAGGCCCTCTGGTGGCCTAGGCAAAGTGAGTGGTTTGAGTTCAGCACACAGATTCCTCTGTGTTGGCAAACCTGCCTTTCTATCAGTAGATAGTAATTTCAGCAGACAAATCAAGGCCTGAACATGCACTATCCTCTGACTCTCTGCATGTTATGATTTCGGGAGGAGTTAGAGCGAAGAGTTGAATCGCTGCCCAGTTTTTTCATGGTGAGTGGAAAAGCAGAGCAGATGAGTCTCCAGCAATATTGATCTGGCACTAAATTAAAGAAAAAGCCTCTAGCATTTCACTGCTCCCTCTTCGCTCAAATATCCATCATTTCGTTGACTCTGCCTCTGTACCTCTTGGCATGCCACACATTCTGCCAAACCAGCTTGCCTTCATGCCTGCTCTCAGTCTCTTCCTATTTCTCCCTCCTCTTGATAATTCCACCTCTTCTGTTATGCTACCTTTGTTCTTGTGGGTCCAGCAGCTTCATTCACAGTTCTCGCCATCCCCATATTTCATCCGTATCTCATTTGCCATTGATGCCTCGTGATAATGGTGGAGTTTCATCATCATTATTAATCACTGTCACTGAACAACAAATTCTGTATGACAAGGGTAGGGAAACCTGTGAGTCTCCAGTCTCCCATCAGTCTCTCTCATCGCCCCTGGCCAATAGTCAAGGACGATGAGAACTGTAGTCCAGCATATCTAGAGGGTCACAGGTTCCCCCCATTCCTGCTTTTTAACACAATGCATATAATCATAAGTAGCTTGATATAGCACCTCACTATTCCACCATCCCTACAGACTTGAGTTCCTAATAGGGTTGCCAGCAGTCCTCTCTTTCCAGAACACACCCTCTTTTTCAGGGGTAAAATTTCTGTCCGGGTGGACTTTTTAAATTTGCCAAAATGTCTCTGGCTATACTTTCTGGACAACACATAGACATAACTGGTGGTTGAAGACCTGCTTTCCTCTTCTCTTCTGCCTGCTTCAGCAATATATCACACCTTCTGTAGTCTACATATAGTAGGGGTGTTTAAAATGAGAGTTATCATAGCATCCTCTTTTTTTGCTGTCAGAATATGGAAAATAATAATAATAATAATAATAATAATAATAATAATAATAATAATAATAATAAATGCCACCCATCTAACTGGGTTTCCCCAGCCATTCTGAGTGGCTTCCAACAAATTAAAAGCTCAAACGCAGCAAAACATCAAACATTTAAAACTCCCCTATGCAGGCTGCCTTCAGATGTCTTCTAAAAGTCAGATAGTTGTTTATTTCCTTGACGTCTGATGGGAGGGTGTTCCACAGGGCAGGCATGACTACTGAGAAGACCCTCTGCCTGGTTCCCTGTAACCTCACTTCTTGCCAGAAGGTCCTTAGAGATGGACCTCAGTGTCTAGGCTGAATGATGCAGGTGGAGATGTTCCTTCGGCATAAAAATGAAGATACCACTTCAACAGTAAGGTGTGATTTCATTTGGTGTTTCGATACTTGAATTTCATGGATGGCATTAGAGTTTTTTAGACGACACCCTATCTATATATCTATGTCCAGCCAATGCATGTAGTTGCCAGCTGGGCTCAGCCTTGAGATTTGTGAGCCCCATGTCCACACATTTGGCACAGCATCTGAAAAAAACTACCCTTTGATCTAAAGCTGAGTAGCTACCTGATTCCTAAATACAGCTGTATGCATGAAGGAAACTCTTCTGGATAGCCCTGTTGTGTTGGGTCAAGAAATCTGTCTTGCCTTTGAGAAAATGCAAAGCTTCAGCCACTCTTCCCAAATAACAGAATATGGGTAAAAGAAGGTGGGTTGGTTCACATTAAACAGTAAATCAACCCTCTGTTTAGGGAGGACATGCATGGGCTTGTTCTCTGGTCCATTTCACTCTTGCACCAAGCTCAGGTTTGGCTTAGTTTGCCATCTGAACTAGGAACTCATGGTTAAGGTATTGGCTGCACGTCACATTTGGGAAGGAAAGAGTTCAACCATGTATCCTGGTTCAGACAACATGCTAAGGCTTGGAGTACAAACCCGCTCATTGTGGGGCAAGACAATTGCAGAGCAAGGAATCTGCAGAACAAGGAATTCTCCCCCTGATGGCGAATTAGAATGTCACCTTTGCAGGGATATAACTCAGAGGAGGCAGAAAAGAGCAGTCTTTTCCTTTGGGTGCCAGACTTCATGGGATGAGTCTTCAGGAGCACCTACATCCAGGGACAGATAATTTCTTCTACACCCTGAGTGACTATGTCTAAACATATATATTAAGTATGCATGCCAAAGGCATAAGAAGAATGAAGTGATAACACTTGCTATAGTTGTTCTGAGGTATAAATAGTAACCACAACAAATGCTTTTAAAATATACTCTTTGTGCGTGCGTGCAATATATTAATAAGTGTATGCAAAGCATGCCTTTGAAGTTTGCGGCAGATTCTTGCTCCCTGTAATCTCCTTCTTTCCCCAACCCTCCAAGCTCTGAAATAGTTCCCCTGCAACTACAATATTAAGATGAGGAGATGAGTCAGTTCTCTGCCCTATGCTTGGCTCATTTTCAGAATAGGGTTGCATTCAGAGGTGGGTTTATTGTGTTATTTTTTACTGGTTTTATTCTAGGCCTTCTGTTCCGATTTCAAGCATCCCCTTTACACTATTTCATTATGGAACTGTGGCTTTCTTTTGATAGATCTACTGCCATGTCTCACTAAATTTTAAATGGCGGAAAAGAACTGCATGCTGGGATACCACCCCAAATTTCATCGAGTGAAACTACAGTGCAAAACGCCTGTGATTTTCCATGTTACAATGTGGGAATTATCAGGTAAGGAAACATCAGGAAAACAGAATAAAGTGATTCTGTGCTTGGCGTATTAAGCCACAAGTTGTGTACTCTTTGAATGGCGCAGTCTTTAAGTAATGTTAAGTTGCTCAGAAAACTCCTCTGGCGTTGCCCTTTGGGGTGATTTCTTCCCTTGCTTTACTGCTCTCTCTGTGGAATAAATAATCTCACCCCCCCCCCCAAGAACCTTGGAAGCTATAAAGGCTGCACGAGGCCGTTGAAAACGGTTGCAATTTAGAAAGGCTTTTTTAGTTAACAGTGTGGTTCTGTTGGGGGGGGGAGTAAAGATAGCTTTTAAGTGAGAAGCACTATTTCCCCCTCACCCACCTCACATTCCCCTGTCCTCTACCCCAAGCTATGTTATGGCAATTTGCAAAGGTCTTTCTTAACTGTGGCTGCACTGGAGTCAGCCATAATGCATTTCTGTTGCTATTAAGCTGTTGGAAGTTGTAATGCTCATTATGAGAAATGTGCTCAAGTCTAGCTATGGGGGTTGGGGGTTGGGGATGGGGTGATAAAGTCAGGGTCATCTCCCGAGATGGAGTCATAGTTCAACATTTTTAGATTGTATTACCTCCTCTAATTTGTCAGACAATGAAGCTTCAGAGCATTTGGAGGCCAAGCCCTGCAGCAGTTGCTGCTACAGAATAGTGCGGAAGGCACATTAATGTTGACACTGAAATGATGAGTTAACAGTGCAAATGGCTCTCCGTAGACTAGCCTAAGCACGGCCAGACAGTCAGACCCTCATCATCTGTAAATGATCCAGTCAGTCATCTGCTCCTTTCCCATTTCTGGACAATGAAGAAGCAAAGTCATAATCAGTTCACTCGTATGGAATTTTTAGATGTAATTCGCATTACCAGTTTAGCTGGGTGAAAATCAGTAGAAACAGCAACATCTTAATTGGGTTGCAAATTGCAAGAGTTAACCTCGAAGAGATTCCCCCAAATCAGACTTTTCCTGGCATTTTTCTAAGGAGCTTCTTCCTCCCACCGCTACGTGTTCTCTCTCTCTCATTCTTATCTGATTCCAGAGAGAAGCAATGAACTGGATGTGGGCAAGAAAGTGAAGGTTAATCAATGGAAGTACTTTTGGAAAGGGGATCAGTTGAGTCTGATTTTGGGAGTCAGTCTGTTTGTGGTAGGATTGCACTCCCCTTTAAGAATCAGATTCACAATTTGCATACCCTCCAACATTTCTCTGATGAAAATAGGGACATCCCATTCCATAACGATAATTTTTACTACAGTGGTACCTTGGGTTAAGTACCTAATTCGTTCCGGAGGTCCATTCTTAACCTGAAACTGTTCTTAACCTGAAGCACCACATTAGCTAATAGGACCTCCCACTGCCGCCGTGCCGCTGGAGCACAATTTCTGTTCTCATCCTGAAGCAAAGTTCTTAACCCGAGGTACTATTTTTGGGTTAGCGGAGTCTGTAACCTGAAGCGTATGTAACCTGAAGCGTATGTAACCCCTGGTACCACTGTATTTAGACACCACACATCTTACTGGGTTGCACCAGCCACTCTGGGCAGCTTCTAACATATATATAAAAATAATAAAACATTAAAAGAACTTCCCTATACAGGATTGCCTTCAGACAATGGGCGTGGGATAACTCCATACACTCCAACATTTCTCAAATGAAAATAGGGACATCCTGAGGAAAAGTGGGACATTCCAGGATCAAATCAGAAATCAGGACGGCTTCTCTAAATCAGGGACGTCTCTGGAAAATAGGGAAACTTGGAGGGTTCGAGCTTGCAGTGCTCAACTCTTTGCTCAACTCAACTGTGTTGAATGCCAATTGTTTCTGAGTGAAATTTCAGGTGTTGACAATTACCTTCAAGGCCCTAAACAACTTGGGAGCAAGCTGTTTGAAGAAATCAGCTGACTTTTTAAGATCAGCTGCTGTGTCCTGCTTGGGTGTACCATTGCCTTTTGAGATACATTTGGTGGTGAGAGAGTTTTCTCTGTAGCAGTACTCCATATGTCAATCTCACAGTCCCAAGAGGTTAGATTCGGGGTGGCCAATATGCTGTTCTCCATTACTTCTTGAGCTACAACTCCCATCATCCCTGACCACTAACCTTGCTATCTGGGGATGATGGGAGTTGAAGTCCAACAACAGCCTCAAGGCGCCATATTGGCCACAGAGTCAGTGGTGACCAGTGGTGGCCAAATAATAATAATAATAATAAATAAATTTTATTTATATCCCACTCTCCTCAGCCGAAGCCGGGCTCAGGGTGGCTAAATGTGGCCCTCCATCTGTTTTGGGACTATAATTCCCATCATCCCTGGCCACAGGTCCTGTTACCTAGGGATGATGGGAGCTGTAGTCCAAAAACAGCTGGAAGGCCAAGTTTGGCCACCACTGGCCACTCCATGGTGAAAACATCTTCCTCTTTATTTGTATTCTCCAGGTATTGGAAGACCTTTATATTTCAGCAAGTCTTTGGCACTGTTTAAGAAGAGTCCTGCTGCATGAGAGCAAAAGTCCATCTAATCTAGCACTCAGTTCTCATGGAGGCCAATCAGATGCTTGTGGAGATGTGCAATGATAAAATATTGCAAAAACAACAACAACATTGTGTGCATGGTTGCATCAGTATACATTTCTGTGTGTTTCATCAATGCTCAGGAGTGCAAATGCACCTCAGTAAAACAATGTGCGAAATGGATCTTCACGTAGTCATAGATACAATCATATCAAGATTGCTTCTTTTCTTTGGAGTGTTTTATCAACATAGAGGAGAGAAAAGTTGCAAATTAATTGGCGGAACTTGAAGCTTCTCCAGTTCTGGGACCAGTTTTAGAAATTCTCCTAGATAGAAGGAGGAGTCTAATTTAGGGAAACGTAAACCCACAGGACAGTGAAGGAATGGAATGAAGGAGACCTCATCCAAAACAAAATTTCTCTGCAGCTTTGTACTTTTCAAGCAGCTCTAATCGGGTACACAACCCCTAATGTGATCCTGTGAGCCTTGCTCCCTCTGCTGTGTCCCTGATGGCCTGACCCCACCGCTGACCTTCTGTTAGGGTTGAAGTAAGAGGCATGACCTTCATCATTCAGGGTTCAAAATGGTGTGAGGAGCCCATGTGCAAATAGCAGGCTCTTCACTGCAGATCTTCAGCACTCACACTTAGTCAGGGGTGCAGCTGATCCTTGCTTGCTCAATCCATGTTCATCATGTTGTGTAACCCCGATACATGAAGAAGGCAATGAATAGAAACATGATTACTGCAGATTTCCATAAAGCCTGACATCCCCCACAATCTAGTGGCTCTAAACCATGGGTAGGCAAACTAAGGCCCAGGGGCCGGATCCGGCCCAATCGCCTTCTAAATCCAGCCCACGGATGGTCCGGGAATCAGCGTGTTTTTACATGAGTACAATGTGTGCTTTTATTGAAAATGCATCTCTGCGTTATTTGTGAGGCATAGGAATTCACTCACCACCACCCCCAAATATAGTCTGCCCCCCATAAGGTCTGAGGGACAGTGGACCAGCCTCCTGCTGAAAAGGTTTGCTGACCCATACTCTAAACTATCTTTATCGCATCAATTCATTTTAAGATGAGAATATTCACTGCATGTAAAAATGGACAGTTGTTGTCCCATCAAAGACAATGGGACCCTCTTGCCTGTACGGAGCTCAGGCTCACAACCACTGTTTTAGAAACTATACCCTTAAGAGGTTAACACCAAATGTTTAAGTCACACTCTGAACTTTCAACAAGATTAGATATAAAAATTTTGCTTAAAACATGAAATCCAGCACTATTTTCTGTTTTAACACTGTGAGCGGTAAAGGCTAAATAGCTAGTTAATTATTGTACTATATTTCACTTCTGCTTTCATGCAGCAACAGACTGATGTAAATTTCACATTGTTTGATTTGCTTTCTCAGTAATTTGTCATATGAGTGGGAAGCTGTGTCAAGCTGAACAAATGAAAGCCAAATTTTATTGTAAACGTGTTCACTTTGGCAGAGGCCAATTGCATGGCAGATTTAAATAAATCCTTTCCATGCCAGCTGAAAAGCTGGATATCTCTCCCTTCAACTATGCAATAGTATGCTCCACAGAACTTGGATGGCACGTCGAAATGTGTGTGTGTGTGTGTGTGTGTGTGTGTGTGTGTGTGTGTGTAAAATGAATCCATTGAAAGTGACTGCTCTTTCCACCACTTCTCTCTGGTTTGCTGGGATCATCTGGGACTCTACCCAGTCACTTTTCCCCTGCCTTGCTGGTATCCAGGAGAGGGAACTTATCCCATTTTAGTTTAATACGGCCAGGATTAAAAACATCACAGGATAGATGTCAGAAGGATTTTTTTAAAAAATTATTTTAAAAACTAATTTAAAAATCCATTTCAGATGGGAAGATGAATGGGCTAACTTGAACATGTTGATAATTTTGATAAAAGGCAAGTGTTGTCTCAGCAGTGGGTGGAATGCATGAAGCAACTCTATAGTAATTGATTTAAAACCTAGCAGCAAAGGAAAGAAGACTACAGCACATGGAATTTTCATCCATTGCATTAATTCATACATTCGCAGAAGCCATAACTTCTCCATGATGCCTATGGTGATTTTGCCCCTCTCCTTCAAGTAGTAAAGGCATAGAGCTTTGCTCAAAGTGCAAGATTTGGCTTTGAATGAAAAGTATGGCAGAGTAGGTTCTTTGTCTCATTCCAATGAAGGCAGGTGTGGCTGTAAGGTTTTGAACAGGTTCTTTACCTTACGTTGGCCAGCAATGTTAGAAATGGAAGCAAGGAAGGAAAGAGAAAGAAAAACTAAATTTGCAACCCATAATGCCATCTAGCTGCCACTCCCAGATATATTAACACCCTAGTGCTGTATTCGCTCAGTACAGTGGTACCTTGGGTTAAGAACTTAATTCGTTCTGGAGGTCCATTCTTAACCTGAAACTGTTCTTAACCTGAGACACCACTTTAGTTAATGGGGCGTCCGGCTGCCACTGCCGCGCGATTTCTGTTCTCATCCTGAGGTAAAGTTCTTAACACAAGGTACTATTTCTGGGTTAGCAGAGTCTGTTTCCTGAAGCGTTTGTAACACGAGAGACCACTGTACAGTGGGTTGCACGTGGCATTGTTCTGAGCCTGGAATTGCTGCCATCCCACCAAGTTGCTACTTCTGAACTAACCACGTTTGCTTGGGTTACACTGCAGTCCTATACATACTTTCCCGATAATAAGCCTCATTGAATTTGGCGATGTTTACTACTGGATAGTTACTAATCAAGTTCTGGTGAAGAGTAATGGAGCTGTTCCATTCAGATGCATCAACATCATTCCCAAATGTAGATTTTCAAAATTTTATTTCTGGAACTTCCTTGCGTTTTTCCTATGTGTACATTGGTCTGCAGTGGCGTAGCGTGGGTTGTCAGCACCCGGGGCAAGGCAAGTAATTTGCGCCCCCTAACCCGTGGATTTGCGCCCCCTAACCCTAACCCCCAGATGTTGCGCCCGGTGTGGCCGGCCCCCCCTGCACCCCCCACGCTATGCCACTGTTGGTCTGCAAAACCTTAGGAGGATTGGTGGAATTCTCCTTCTCAGGAGGCTAGGCTGGCACCTGCTCTGCTTTCCTTTCATCAGCAGGCAAATATATTTTTTTTCAGATACTTTTTTGTTTGGCCGCTACCTGGCTGTTGTGGCTGGGTAGGTATTGTTTGTGTGCATGCATACATTCTTTTAAATATTTTAAAGTTTTTTTGTGTTGTTGTTTTAATAAGGTTACATTGTGTGTGTGTGTGTGTGTGTGTGTGTGTGTGTGTGTGTGTGTGTGTGTAGTTGTATCTGTTTTAATTGTATGTTGCGAGCCACATTGGGTGGCACAGTGGGAGGAAGGCAGGATATAAATAAGGTACAATAAAATAAATATTTTGTTAGCAGAACAGCTAATGCTGTTTTCAGGCTTTGTCTAGACTACAGTATAAGACATTGTGACGGGCGCATACACTCCCTAACATAAATCCACTAAACCCTTCCAGTTCATTATTTTAAGCAATGGCTTGGTTTCGTTGCTACATTGTTAAAATTGATTTGCACATCCCTACTGTTCTTAGCCTTTATGGGCATTAGAACAGGCTTTTATCCGCCTTGCAGAAGCATTGCTGCCTTGAAGTAATACACCGTAACTCAGGTAGTCAGCAAATTATGTTACAAAGAGCTACAATAGATTAAGTAACAGGTTGATGCAAATAGCCGCTCTTATCTTTGGAACCATTTACTGAAAAGCCAAGTATTTAGCCATGGTTCAGCTCAAAACACGCATCAAATATGCTAGTAACTCCAATAGGGGAAGCCAATCATCTCCCTAAAATTCATTTGAGCAGCTCTGTTGAATTCTCCGTGGCGAGAGAAAAAATGATAGTATATAGGCATTTTAACCCACTAAGGGGATAATGTTCTACTTTCGATATCTTTTCAGAGTGAGGGCTGTGCCAGAAAGATAAACACCTGAACTCATGACTATTAATACTTTGATCACACCAGATAAGCGCACAGAGGCCGCTTCACGGTTGTGACCTGGTGCCTCCAAGTAGTTCCAAGCCAAGCTGTTATTGCCTCCGGCACAATTCCTTTGGAGTCCGCAAGACCTCCAGTGACAAAGAACTACTGTAATAGCCACACTTGACAGCTTTCCCTCTCCCCATGCTATCGCCCAGAATGGCCACTCTGACCCTGCACTGCACTGGATATGAGCATTTAGAGGGAAGCAGCTGTGAGTCGTTATGGTCCCCAGAGCCCCATTTTAAGGAGGGAGCATTAAAAATGATGGAAACTCCTTTCATTCTCTTATGCCAGGCTCTGAGCTCTGATGCTGCTGGAGGAGACAGCAGATACAGTGGGAGAGGGATGCTTACAGACCCTCATAGGACAACCCAATCATGACTTGTGGAATTGTATTCTGCAGAACACGTCTCACCATGGCCAGCTTACATGATCACATTAACAGAACACATTTTCAAAAGAGGTAGTGGCTGCTGTTTGTATCTCAGTATTGAAGGAAGGCATACCAGAGATGTGTGGATATTCCAGCATTCACCTTAAAAAAACGTTCTGGGTTTTATCACTAAATGCAAAATATTGGGGGTGGGGGGAGTGAGTCTGCACAAAGGAGAAATGAATTAATCTACAGTGGTACCTCGGGTTACAGACGCTTCAGAGATATCGACTTTGGGGACTTTGCAGATGTGGGGGTCTCCTGGTTTCCAGTAACTTACAGCTTACCAAAATGTGCGACCACCCTTGTTGAAAATACACTGGCAAGCAATATGGTACTCCAGTTTGGTACTGATTTATTAAACATGTACATGAGAGCAAAAGGTACCAAGAGGAACAGAAAGGTGCATAAGCATAGGCAACAGAAAGGTGGGGTGAAACAATTTTGTTTGTGCACACACACATTGGGTCACAATAGCAAGTATTCTGCATGGATTTATGGTAACTTTAAGACTCACACAAGCACGATGAAAGCTTGAAAACTGTTCTGGGCTTCACAGAGTTAAGACAAATGAGTCATTATTTCAACAACCTACTGTGACTCCCTTTTAAACTCAGGCTACCATACAGTATGTCACAATGTAACTTTTGTTACTTCACCCACTTCTAGACAACCAACAGCCAGGACTAGCTATAATAGTGACTTGTCCTGCCATTAGGGATGGGGGAGAAATTTGATTCGGTCTGCATTTTGAAGGTGAACGTACCTATTTTCCACTTTACGAAATAGTGCACAAACTGAAACACAGTTATCCTGCAATATGTACACATATCTGAATTTTGCAAGGCAATTCTCAAGCCAAGCACACCAAGTAATGTGTACAAAAAAATGCATATGTTAGGGTAAACTATGCATAAAATGCATATATTAGGAAGAATGATGTGCAAAATGCTTTGCTAAAATGTGCATATTATGCAAAAACTGCATACACAAACGTTTCTGTTAGGAGAAATTAGCATTAAAATGCTGACAAATTCTCACGATAACTTCCTCTAATGGGTGTGGAAATGTGAAGATTTCAGGATTGGAAAAATGAGCAAGGGAAATGGAGAGATCCATCTGTCCCTAATCCCCACGCTCTGGACACTTGCCTTCAGCAGAATCGTAGAATTCATAGAATCATAGAGCTGGAACCATAAGGGTCATCTAGTCCAACCCCCTGCAATGCATGCGGGGCTCAAATGACCCTGAGATTAAGAGTCTCATGCTCTACCAACTGACTTATATGAGAGAACCTTGATGCTGTTCCCTGGTGCTTACAGAATCTTACTTTCAATAGTCTCAAAATGGTGGTGCTGAGGGGACCTTGGATAAGAGGACAGCTTCTTCAAATAAGAGACACCTGTTGTGGATCATTATCATGAAAGAAATGTAAAGTCTTTCCTCTAACATGCAAGCCATAAAGTAAGTTGCTCAGTGCTCAGTCCTTGTCTAGCTGGCACAATGCATTTGAGCTGGGTGCTTCACATGTAAGGAAACTAGCAACAGCCAGAACCTCTTTGCCTTGAGAAAACTCATCTTGCCTTTGCTCCTGTCTCAGAGTGATAGTTTTCACAGGGAAAACCTCCAAATAAGATGCAGCTGACTCCACTTTTATTTGACTTATTTCTCTGTGTGGAAGAGGTTTGAATTCTGCTCTAAATATGCAGCAAAGTTCAACATCCGCCTTCACCCTGGCTCCAGTTCTGACTTTGTAATGACTCTCAGAACTTTCACTGCCTATTCTTCTCAGAAGCCCGCTGCAATTACGATCACCGGTCCTTTCCCTTTGTTTCTCTCTCCCTTGGTAAGGCGATGATGTCAGGAAACACGCTGGTGTTTTCTTTTTGGCAAAGGCATTGCGCACCTCTCCTGCTTTCCCCATCTCTACAGGTTTCACAATGTTGACAAGCTGTAGCAAAAGATGAAAAGGAGAAATGTAGAAAAGAAAGAAAGCGAGAGAGCCCATTTCTTTACCTGTGAAGTGGTTATTGCTAGTTCCTCTTTAGGTGAGGAGTGGAAGCCTTGTGGCCCTTTGAACATTGTTGGACTGCAGCACCTGTCATCCCTGATAATTGGCTGTAATGGCTAGAGCCAATGGAAGTTGGAGTCTAACACTATCTAGAAGGGCAGATGGATCTCTGCTTTGGATCAATGATGGAAGAAGAAGAAGAAGAAGAAGAAGAAGAAGGAAGAAGGAAGAAGAAGAAGAAGAAGAAGAAGAAGAAGAAGAAGAAGAAGAAGAAGAAGAAGAAGAAGAAGATCTGCTGTACAAATAATTTCAGGCATAGAGGATTCAAAATAATGATTAGGTTCACTTTGTTTCCTTCCATTAATTGGCTGCAGATTAGTTAGGACACTTGGGACAGCAAACTCCTTAGAACAAATCGTCTAAAGAGGATACACTTCATCAGCTATTTGATGACTGTTTCTTTCTGCAAGGAACAGCAGAAAGAGCGGATTTATTGAACCAATGGGAGGTTGCCATGCATGGCTTGTTGGCTATCATTGGCTGGACAGGCCGATATGTTTAGCTTGGGCTGCAAGTTGGGCATGCCTAATTGAAAGGTCTGTAGGGTGGAATCTATACACATACCAAAAAAAAAAATTGTGAAAATGCTTTTTAAAAAACGTTTTGAAAAATACATTGAATTTTGCATAGCTTGCCTTTGCCATCTAGTGACACACTTGTATATTGCACTTTACAACACATTTAAAATGTTTTATTTGCAGCTGTATAGCTGAGTCCTAGGAGTCTTGAATGGACTTACATTAAAGTCGCTTGGGTTGCCCAAACTACCAGCCAGGACCACAAAGAGCTCCATCTCTTATAGCACGATTGGATGGGCTCTTGACCTATGACCTATGAAGACATTGCATGTAAAAGTTTAGGGAAGCTTTTAATGTTTAATGTATTAGAGGATTTTAATATTTTTTTTGGAAGCTGCCCAGAGTGGCTGGGGAAGCCCAGCCAGATGGGCGGGGTACAAATAAAATATTATTATTATTATTATTATTATTATTATTATTATTATTATTATTATTACCACTGTGGAATCCTTCCTTGACTATAAGAACATCCCAGAGGGTTAGACATGTGTAGCAAAAACCACAAAGAGTTGGGTGGCACCTTGAAAACTTAACACATTTATTGCAGCATTAGCTTTGACCCATATGCAATGGCCCATGACAACTTAGCCTGCACAAATTGTGATCACTTTCAAAGTGCCACAAGTCTCTCTGAACCAGAACACTGGTGCAGCACCAGGACTGTGGTCCTAGCATGCTCTCCATCCCCTTTGCTCAGTCTTGGCTACCTGTTTACCCCATTCATATGTATGCCCTTTATTATCCCTGTGCTGAGGAAGAATAGTCAATGTTCCCTTGTAGTTTGGGAAGGTTATGGCAGAATGGTTCAGGACCACTCTTAGCACTCAGGATGCTTTTTTAGCTGCCATGCTGTGAGCCCAAGCGCATGAAATCACTTCCTCCTAAAATCTGGATGGATACACTAAAAACAACAGCAGATACAATACTATTAAAAGCTTTTATGAAAAAGTGAAGCAAAGGGAACAGGGGGCTATTTCACTGGCTCTGCACAGATCAGATGCTTTTGGCTGTTCATGTTCCCCCAAAGTCACCAAGCAATGGAAATTCCACCTGAACATTGTTTATCCCAGCTGGTTATTATAAGTACTATGTTATAAGTGCTACAACTTTAAGAACTGGCATCTTTTTCTTCTCCCTTTCCATTCTTTTGTCTTTTTGTGTTAGGCTTTTGGCTTCTAGGGACGTGGGTGGCGCTGTGGGTTAGACCACAGAGCCTAGGACTTGCTGATCAGAAGGTTGGCGGTTTGAATCCCTGCAACGGGGTGAGCTCCCGTTGCTCGTTCCCTGCTCCTGTCAACCTAGCAATTCAAAAGCCCGTCAAAGTGCAAGTAGATAAATAGGTACTGCTCAGGCGGGAAGGTAAACAGCGTTTCCGTGCGCTGCTCTGGTTTGCCAGAAGCGGCTTAGTCATGTTGGCCACATGATCCGGAAGCTGTACGTCAGCTCCCACGGCCAATAAAGCGAGATGAGCCCCGCAATCCCAGAGTCGGTCATGACTGGACCTAATGGTCAGGGGTCCCTTTATCTTTACCTTTGGCTTCTAAGCCTGGCTGCTGCTTTGGGAGACTTTCTGAATGAAGAGTAGTGTAGAAGTCCTTTAAACAAACAAAAAAACAATTTAGATGAGTATATTCCAGCATAACTCAGCAATGATAACTCAAGCTTGCAACTCTTAATATATGAGCCTTTGAAATGACAGCTAATAATTACATTTTGATACGTCAGCATAATGAATCAAACTATAGCAACTACTCTTATCAGCTCCCCAGTCCCAAGCATTGAAACAAAAAAACCAGTCTGTCAAAAACCCATATTACATTATCTAATGGAGATGCGACATGCAACAGCACCAAGAAGTACCAAACTGTATAAACTGTTGACATAGTTAAGAAATGTGGTTTCCCTTTGCAGATTCATTGGTTTCTGCAGATGTCACTAGCCAAATGGGATGCCCATAAGATACATATGGATTAATGCTGTATTGTTAATGAAAAGCACATGCACACAAGGACATATATACCACAAACATTGCAAATATTTAGACAATGAGTTCCAAACAATACAGACAGTAAGGAAGCATACCGTAAATTAAAAACAAGGTGGAAATAATGGAAAGATTCATTTATGTTACTCTAGCTACAGAAGAAAGGAAAGAGGCAGACACACACACACACACACACACCCAACAAACAAAATAATCCAATCCTGTTCACAGAATATATATGATGATATTCAGCAAATTGACTTGAAATACATATCCCCCTGTATAATCTTTGTTGGGCTTAAGGGCTGAGAGAGATGCTTCCAGGCCCTTAAGTATAATGGTTCCGGCAAATACCTCTGTAATGCTAAAACAAAGTATAGCAATATCTTGAAGATTAGCATACGAGTAATAGGACCACATAAAAACTCATAACAACAAACCATATAGCTACAATAACCATGTTAAAACAACTGCAGTTATTCCTTAAATAACTGTGCAGGCCATCCACACAAGGTATTATGTACAGGAGGTGGAAAAGAACGAAGTAGCCCATTTTCGTAGTCTCCTGAGATTCAGAATGAAAATGATTTTCTCTTTTTCATTTGTCTTGAGGATGATGTCTCTTGCATTGTGCTATCAAGCCTGTATGGAAGACAGCAATGGTTCTTCATAAAATTAATGTGAAGATTAAGAGTTGGTTTGTTTTCTAACATAACAAAAAAACTAAATCAATGCACTTAGGGGTGCCTAAATTTGTAGATGTTCAGTTTGTGAATCTCCCTCTCTCTACCTCTCTCTCTCTCTCTCTCTCTCTCTCTCTCTCTCTAACACACACACACACACACACACACACACACACAAAATAAAAGAGTAGTCATTTCACAAAGGAAAAGATAATACTGTTTTTATAATGGAGAGATTATTCCTAATACCAGTAATGTGCTACTTCACTCACTATGTTGGATGATTAAACCTGCTTTCTCTTAGTTTTAGCTGGATTTAAAAATAAATAAAAATCTTAGATGGCATTTGGAATATTTGTAAGTTATCTTGTGTGGCTGATTTGATTGCACTTAATTAATTGTCTCTTAATGTTTTATATGTTTTCTTTATTTAATGCATTCATTACACTGCAAGGTGACATACATGGTTCTTCCCAGTCTCATTTAATCCACACAACAACCCATGTGAGGTACGTTAGGATGAAAAGCAGTGACTAGCCCACGGTCACCAAGTGAGCTTCCTGGCCAAGTGGAGATTTAAACACTGGTATTCCAGTGTCAGCATCGCCCTTGAGCCAGTGCCACCAACTGGACTCATACACTTCAGCCCCGACTGGGCTAGGCGAACTGGGTAGCACTTCCAGAGACCACCTTCTTCACAGGAACAGGTCAAAGTGCTGTGGACTCACAGCTTAGAGTTGTGAGCACCGGATTCACTTCCACAAGAAGACAGTCGTCGCACAGCAGAGTACAGCAGAGTATAGCAGAGCATAAACGACTCGGAGAGCAGCTCTGTAGAATATCTTCTTTATTCTGTCTACAACTATTATACAACTATATACAGAGCTAAATGAGTGTCTGCAGCTGCTCTTAGCAGCAACCTTATCTATATGAACGATCTCTCTCTAACACTCAGTCTCTCTTTTTTTTTTTATAAAATTTTTATTGGTTTTACAAAATTTTTTGAAGACAAACAAACACTTAAAAAGACAAACATACACGTATAATTTCATAACATATTTTCCTAAACCTCTTTTCTAGGACTTCCCCATACCCCCCCCTTTCTGCATCCCGATGTCCAAAATTTTTAGCAACTCCCAATTATTACTTTCAATCTCTGTCATCCTAGTCTTCTCTATATTCTAATCTTATATCGCTGTATCCCTTTGTTTCTAGGAACCACAACACTTTAACATTCATTAAGTTTATGATAGTCCTTAAGATAACTTTTAAATTTTCGCCATTCTTCTTCCACCGTCTCTTTGCGTTGGTCGCGGATTCTGCCTGTCATCTCAGCCAATGTCATATAGTCCATCACTTTCATCTGCCATTCTTCCAGAGTGGGTAGATCTTGTGTCTTCCAATACTTTGCGATGAGTATTCTTGCTGCTGTCGTAGCATACATAAAAAAAGTTCTATCCCTCTTTGTCACCAACTGGCCGACGATGCCCAAGAGAAAGGCCTCTGGTTTTTTAGGAAACGTACATTTAAGTACCTTTTTCATTTCATTATAGATCATTTCCCAGAAAGCCTTAATCTTCGGGCACGTCCACCAAAGGTGATAAAAGGTACCTTCAGTCTCTTTGCATTTCCAACATTTGTTATCGGGCAAATGATAAATTTTTGCCAGCTTGACTGGGGTCATGTACCACCTATAGACCATTTTCATAATGTTTTCCTTTAAGGCATTACATGCCGTAAATTTGATACCGGTGTTCCATAACCATTCCCAGTCAGCAGACATAATGTTATGACCAATATCTTGTGCCCACTTAATCATAACCGATTTGACTGTTTCGTCCTGTGTATTCCATTTCAGCAACAAGTTGTACATTCTAGATAAATTCTTAGTATTGGGTTCTAACAATTCAGTTTCTAATTTTGATTTTTCCACCTGGACTAACACTCAGTCTCTCTCTCTCCGACACACTGACTGACTGACTGACTGTTTGATGTGGTGCTGGAGCAGAATAAGTAGAGAGCAGAACACCGCCCCCTCCTCTCTGGAAAATCACCAGACTCATCAGGAGATTCTTGGATATGGGAGGGGTGAAATCTCCTCATCCAGATCCTAGTCCGACACTCTAACCACTATAACACACTGGTTTCTGTGCTTCTATGGGTAAGCAACAGCAAGTAATTTCTATACTTTCCTTCATCTGAGGATCACAGGGCGGTTTACAATATAAACCACAAAAATACACACCACAGTAACAAACAATACCCCCTCCCCCCCCAGCTTAAAAGGCCATAGATTGCTTAATTAGCCAAAGGCCTGGGAGAGGAGGAATATTTTTGCCTGGCACCTAAGGACATGTAGCAAAGGAGCCAGGCAAGGTTCCCTGGGGAGAGGATTTCACAAGCAGGATCCACTGCAGAAACCACTCTGGACCTTTCACAGAGGAAGCACACAAAGAAGGTCTTACATGATGATATCAGGGGCCAGGTAGGTTCATATGGGGAGAGGCATGTAGTAGCACTGTACAGCAGCGATAGCCAATACGGTACCTTCTAGGTGTTGTAGAACTACAACTCCCATTTTACCTGACCATTGGTTATGATGGCTGGGGCTGATGAGAGTTGGAATCCAACAACATCTGGAAGACACCATATTGGCTCCCTTTGCAATAAACAAGCAAGCAAGCATGACCACTAATATTTTGAATATTCATTTAGCACCAATAGGATGCCAAGGTCTGCCAGGTGAGCAGTGCAATCCTATATGTGTCTATTCAGCAGTTCCCTAGTTTTCTTCCAGGTATGTGTGTATAGGATTGCAGCCGTAGGGACCCTCTAGATAATCATGATTAATCACCTAGATGTTGGTCTTGTGGTTTCATGATTATTTATGCTCCTCATGGCAATTATATGCTTTCCTGCTTTCATTAATACTTGTGCCTGTAAAACATTTCAGGTGGGGATGCTGCTTCATTCGCGATAGGTAAACACCCCATAGCTCCCTGTTGAAATCCTGTAATTTTATATACCACCAATGTTTTGGGGTAGGGGGTTGTGATGTTTTTGTTGCACCGTAGTGCAAGAGTACCGCTCTAGACAGCAATAATGTGGTAACACTGGGGAAGCATCGCCAAACAAGTAATAATGTAGAATTATGTGTTGACAGTCCAGTATAAACCCAACATTAATGCTCTGTTATTGCATCAATAACATACTTCAAAAGGTACCTTCAAAACTACAACACTAGTCCCTTTGAATATCTAAGTAGATGTGTATAGGTTTGTTTTATAAATATCAAGATCTAGTTCGTTATCAGGGCATGAGAGCAATGGCAACAGAAATGGCTTTTATCTCTAGCACCTGATGTTCAGAGGCACACTGTTTGCATGTCAAGGCCCCGAGTCCTCCCCCATTTGCTGAATAATAAAACACATGGACACCAGTATTTTAGGTTAATGGGCTAATTAACGCTACAACTTTATTGGTTACAGAATGTGAGTGGTATTGGCTTAGGCATTGGAATTGAACTGACTATATGTGACACCTGTAAGGGTCAGCCACCAGTACATCAACTGAGAGCTCCCCCAGGGTCTCCGATGGGGTCATGGCATGGCCCTAGCCCATGCCTGGGCTTCGGATGAGATCCACCCCACCCCGGATCCCTTTAACAGAATACCCTTAAAGAGGAGGGGCAGGTGATGGCCACAACCTCCCCTCCCATGAACCAGGTTTTACCAATGCCTATCCACCACTTGAGCCAAACGGCTCGCTGCCAGTACCCTCACACCTGCAACCAACACCTCATGCCCTCAATGACATCAACAAACCACACATCATCCCCCCAATTGGAAAGATGTACACCATCATCACGGAACAAGGCCTCTTTGCCAAACGTAATGGCGGGGTGCACAATCACCCGGCCCTTCTGCATTTGCACCTTCCGTGTCACTGCTTGAATCACAGGTTTCCTGGCCTTATTAGTGGCAGCTGGGCAAAGACTGTTACACCACACATGTCAGGCAGGAGCCTCTACCAGCCCTACCTGCAGATGCTGGGGATTGAACGAGGGAACTTCTGCATGCAAAACAGATGCTCTACCGCTGAGTCTCCATGGCTTCAGCTAGCGTGGAGCTGAGGAAAGATGTGGCTGAGTGGCTTGGTCAGAGAAAGCCGTATCTCCCTCACTTTGGGGATGCCTTCAGCCACTTCTATTCTTGAACAGCAGAAGGTATTGAAAGACACCGACCAGGAAATTGTATTCTGGAGATATCTACTCGCTTAGCTCTCTTACGTGCGAAAGAATGATTAGACGCAGAACACAATTTAAAACCAATGGACCTGAACTTTTGCAGACTGAACATGGCGGGTGTCATTGCCTTGTCTCCTCTAAGCAAATGGCTTGACACCAAAGTAATGCTGAATGCTTGAAATCCCTGAGCAGGTCAGCTTTAAGTTCAGCTAATGACTACAAACGCCTGCGCAGCACTGTGTCATCAGCATAAAAATGAACGCTGCACTCAGTATGCCGAGTTGTCAGTTCATTTATAAAGATCGTAAATAACAATGGTCCAAGGATGGATCCCTGAGGTACTCCTATAATGACATCCATTAAATCTGACATGACACCATTTAATAACACAAGTTGTATGTGCCCTCTTAAGTAGCAAGCGTACCAATTAATTACAGATGATGCTATACCTAAGCCATTCAATTTATCCAATAAGGGAACATGATTTAGCAAATAGGAAACAAATGCACACTTAAAGGCATGAGACACAATCCTCTAGGAAGCACTGATCACTTAACCCACTAGGTTTCAGAGCATCTAGCATTCACCTTTGAGTCAGTCGGGGGAAAGGGCTTCACTAGGAGCAGAGCTCAGATTTATTGTTGTTACGTTTACACCAGTCTACTGAATCTATCAGGGGTGGGGATCTTCAGGTCTAGGGACTCTCTGCCTTGGAAATTTCCGCAGGCCACACCCCTCACTGTTTTGCACCCCAAATATTTTTGCTGGTCTCAAATGTATCCTTGAATTCTGATCATGCTTCTTGCTTGTCTGGATGGAGGATGGAAAGGAGTCCATAGAAACTAGACTACTATACAAAGGCACAATTGATATTTGTTGCTCCACCCACTTTCACCTCTGGCCCACCTACTACTAGTGTGTGGCCCCTGGAAAGCTGCTCAGAAGGGTATGTGGCTCTTGGAGTGGAAAAGGTTCTCAACCCTGGAATAGATAGAACTCGGCACTCTGAGTTTTAGAACGTGATATTTTGATCCATGTTTGTGTTGCCTGCATTTGGATGAGGACCAGACTAGGTAAATTTTTATATGTTTGCAGTGCCATCTTACACATGTCTATTCAGTAAGTCTCCATGAGTTCTTATCAATAAAGAGTCCCTTGGATGATTTTAAACTGATATTTCCAACAGCACAACCTAAAAGTAAATTCAGATGTTGTTTAGCCCAGTATGCTGACTCCCAGTAAGGAAGGGGTTCCCTAGATGGAAATATCTGTAGAACAACCTCACATGGTCCCAATACCAGGTTGGTTGAATGAGGAAGCCTTCCTGTTTCTTTAATTTCCGACAGGTTTTTCATATGCATGAGTTTGGGTATGTTCTGCTTCTCCCTAAGTTTTATTAGGGAGGGAGAAGTGGAAGTGCATTGCAACTTGTAATCGAAATTGTTCAGCTTCTTAGAGATAACTATTTAGCTCTTTCCCCAGTATATTTTATCTTATTGCTATGGCTAGTGGTTAATGCAAATAAAGTTTCTATCATCTATCATCTATCGATCATCTATCTATCTATCTATCTATCTATCTATCTATCATCTATCATCATCTATCCTATTCTATGTATCTATATCTATCAGCTATCTATATCTATCTATCATCTATCTATCTATCATCTATCATCATCTATCCTATTCTATCTATCTATCTATATCTATCATCTATCTATATCTATCTATCATCTATCATCTATCTATCTATCTATCTATCTATCTATCATCTATCTATATCTATCTATATCTATCTATCTATCTATCTATCTATCTATCTATCTATCATCTATCTCTATCTATCTATCTATCTATCTATCTATCTATCTATCTATATCTATCTATCATCTATCATCTATCTATCTATCTATCATCTATCTATATCTATCTATCTATCTATCTATCTATCTATCTATCTATCTATCTATCTATCTATCTATCTATCTATCTATCATCTATCTATCTATCATCTATCTATCATCTATCTATCTATCATCTATCTATCTATCTATCTATCTATCTATCTATCTATCATCTATCTATCTATCATCTATCTATCTATCTATCTATCATCTATCTATCAATCTATCTCATTGAGCCCAGTGGTTCTTAGGCTCAGGTGAGTGGGTATAGGATTGCAGCCTCCAGCAATGAGACTCTAAGAACCAGAGTCACTGAAATATTGCAGCTTGTGCACACTACACAATTTCACACCATCCACAGTCTGCTGCTGAATCCAACCTACATTACTCCAAGGCAAATTCAAATGCAGGACAGTGACAACTCCAGTCTTGAGGAGACCTGGGCATAGTGCCCTCTCTCAGTAGGCTTCCTCCTCTGACAATGCTCCCTGATGGGCTTTCCTAGCTGTGATTCACCACACTCCAAGCGGGCTTGATCCACCCACCTGGCGTTGCTCGGAGTATGAGACCGGTAAACAAAACAAGGGAGCGAGGGATCCCTGGGTCGGCATCAGCCACGGTCTCTGGCAGCTGTCCGACAATGCCAGGTGCTGGCGCTGACCCTGCACCAGTCTCTTGCTGATGGCTATGCTGTTTAAAAATATTTAACTTTCCAAGGAAGGTGAGATGTAATAATAAGGCAGGCTGGGGTGGGGAACAAGCCTTCCAATTGGCAGTTGATAGAATGAGATGTGTGTGTTTTCAAGTCTCAGTGGCATCCTGCTATAATCAACATAAATTCAGTGTGCTCAGCATGCCATAGAAAGCACTTGGCTCCTTGAAAGTTCAGGTCCCTGTGGATTAACTTAGGATACTGACTTGTGCCTTACATATATGGAAACCTTGACCTTTTCGTATGTGACTGGCGCCGGGGGGGAAGCATTTGTTCTTCACCAGGACTCCTGCATATCACACCCTTATTATTATGTATACAGGGTACATGACATTTTTAGAACTGCATATTTCATGGGATCCTGATAATTTGCAGCATGCAAACTAAACAAACAGACAAAGAAACAAAAAAGAGTCTTCTATATTTATAATCTGGGACAAATTTTGAATTGACACTGCTGCATTGCAGAATGGTTTCTGCTGTATTTTGTTGCCTTTGCAAATGTTCCTTCAATAGCAGGTTACACCTAATTGGGCAATTTGCATACATGTTCTGCCTGTCGCCCTGCTGCCTTCAACATTTCTGCCGGAACCGTCTGGCAAAGAGACTGCAGCTGACTCTGGGGCTGTCATGCCTTGCTCTGCCACTCTTTCCCCTCTGATGGAGGGCCTGGTTCGTTCTCCCCATCTGATCTCCTCTAAACAAATTCTTCATTCAAAACACACCTTTGCTGCTGGCATATTATATTCTGGGGCTGTGTGCTCAGAATGGAATCTTTTACATGGGATTTATCTTTTCAGTGTTGAGATTAGGAAACGACACTCAGCCCCAAGATGTGTTTTGCCCTACCAGCCCCAATGGGCAGTAGCCACCACTGGTAAAGATGCACTTCGCTCCCATATCAAGAGAAAATAAAATAAAATAATCTGAATGAGTTCCCTTTACTATCATTACTATTGCTAATGCTGTTCCACTAAAGATATTGCAATTGGTAGCTCCATGTGGGCTTTGAATTGGTCACTTGAGGGTAGTCAGATGAGGATTTGCTCTGTGTGGGGTGTTTAGTGTGGTGGGACAATGCCATGGAACCACTTTCCTGACAACAGCACCACTGCCACTTACCTGGATGGTGTGGGGAAAGGGCAGGGTGATAGCAAGATCAGAACGGCTATTCTTGGCTACCAGCAAAGTCTGGCCGCAGGGGACTGCCAGAAGGAAGCACCATTTTATTTCAATAGACTATAGAAGGCATGTCCAACTCCCAAGAGACTGTGATCTACTCCCACTATAAAAAACAACAACTGGCAGTGATCTACCCATTGGATTGACCAAAGTTGTTGAGCTTTTTGGGGGGAGGAATACCAAAAGTTGTTGATCAACCGGTTGGACATGCCTGAAGTATAGCAATAGACTAGAGGTATAGGAGTCGACCACATGTTATCAGATTCTTCTTATCTTCTTAACAGCCCACCTGGCCACACATTCATAGCCACATCCCCACAAAGCCTATTCAACAAAACTTGACCACCAACTTTCTGTGATGTAGGCTTCCCTGTTCTGAGGAGGTATCTGGGCATGTTCAGGTGGGCGTGCTTAGAAGTCCCCTTCATTGCTTTCCAACCAATGCATGAAGCTTGGTGATAAGTGTGGATGTGTCTAATTCAAGTGGGGACACTGGGGGTGGCACTGGTACACACGGGCGGTTTTAGGGTAGCGTGACTGGTTTGGTCTCACTAGGCACGACACTGCTGGGGACACCACAACAACCGTAGAACAGAGTGTGAGAGGTGAGGGGGCGCCAAGTTTTAGCGTTCCACAGCTGAAATCTGAGAACCCAAAATCTGCCACCATGACACACCTATTTCCTCCACACCTTATGCACATATGGGTTCTTTTGAATGCATGAAGAGGGCTATAGTTGTCTGTACTGGAAAGATACCGTCCTCTAGGGGTTAGTGTAGGGTTTGGGTTTTTTGTTTTTGTTTTTGCCAAAGTTGTCCAGATTTTCCCCGACATTTCAGCAATTTTCACCTGGACACTGTTTCTGAAGGTCAATTGCTGGCTATGTCCGGGAAATTCTGAATGTATGGCAACCCTAGGTTTGTGTAAAGTTCCTTTCTGAAGCATGCAGATAGATAGATAGATAGATAGATAGATAGATAGATAGATAGAAGATGCAAAAGTCATTCCACCTATTCTGTCTGTGGTGTGTGCACCATTTGCCCCAGTTCTATATTGTATTCTGTATATTTTAATGTGCTAACAAATGTTATCTTCTTAATTGAATGTTGCACATTGCAGCAGAATATTGTGCTTTAGATTAAACAACACCCACAACGAACAGCATATGGTATTGAGGTTTATATTTGTTCCAGACCAAGAGAGAAAGAAAAAGTGTTTTATTTAATCTCTGAAGTTGTAAGACATTTTTAGTATCATGTTAAATCGCCAAAATCTTTCTGAACTATAGAAGTCAGTTTTAAGTGCACAGAACTCCTGGGCCCACTTCAAGGCTTCACAAAAAGTTCAAAATTATTCTTGAAGTTTAGTCCTTTCCGAAGGCTTGAAAGGGATACTTTGATATTCTCCCTTTGAACAAATGTCACTTACAATTTTTTTTTTTTAAAGTGACATAAGAAGCCATCGGATGGTCTTTCATATAGCTCACGAGAAATAAATTGTTTGCAGCCTATGATATTTATTTAGGCAGAATAGAAGACACACACTGTTCTACTTCTATAAACTTCAGGATTGCTTCGTTCAGTTTTGGGTCTACCCAGATGTTTAGAAATATGAACTTCATTGCCAAAATATCTAGCATAATGCCATGAAGTGTTGAGAGACTGTGTGTGTGTAGAGCAAGGGGTGACAGGAGCACCTCAAACCCTGAAAAAGATGTGCACTATGTCAATATGCCACCACAGCCACACTCAATGGAAATGCTTCCCAAGTGATATACCGTATGCACTTGGAAGAGCTTTTCACATGTATGTCCTATGCATGGAGATCTTTTAGATTCTGACTGAATCTGCGGACAGCAGGGAAGCATTTCAGCTACGCACTGCTCAGGTGGGGCATGGACCTATCAGGTGCTATTGTTGGGGGTGGGTGCTAACATCTGTGCTAACAGATCCAGTGCTAACACCAGACTTTTGAAATGCTACTGCCAAATCCAAAACTTCCTCTTTCCAGGATTTGATTACAGACCCTCCAAGTCTCCCTGTTTCCCAGGGTCAGTTGGATTTACAGAAGCCATCCCGGTTTCTGATTTGATCCTGGAATGTCCCACTTTTTCTTAGGATGTCCCAATTTTCATTGGAGAAATGTTGGGTGGTATGGAGTTATGCGACCCCTGAGCCAAGCAGATAGGTAGCTACACAACCTTTAGAAGACACCTGAAGGCAGCCCTGCACAGGGAAGTTTTTTAAAAAATGTTTAATTTTTTATTACGTTTTTATATATGTTGGAAGATGCCCAGAATAGCTGGGGTGGGGTTATTAACCACCACAGCAACAATAATAATGGAATAGGATGTCCCTATTTTCATTGGGAAAATGTCGGAGGGTATGTGATATGCAGTGAGGACAAAACTTCCCAGTGCCCAAGAAAGGTGTGTTTAACTTTAACCCAGGAAAAGAACTTTCAGCACAGTACAAAAATTTAAAGCATTCCTTTCTTTAATTTTGTAATTTACTGTGGAAAACGCTCAGAATATCACTACTGTTGTTAACTGTAGGAATTGATAGCTGAGCAAAGAACCTTAATTTTGATAAAAATTCCTTAAACATTTTTTTAAAAAGAGGTGTGTTTAACTTTTATGGCAGCATGCAACATCCAGAAGTTGTGACATGGAATAGAAAATGTGAAGGCTGAATCAAGTTAACGTGCTATTCTATTTCCGATTTTTAAATGTGGACTGGCCTTTTCTGCTACATGTTTGTGTGTATCTATCTATCTAGAGATACAGTTATAGAAGACGACAAATCCTACGTTACTCTGTTCCTAAGCAACTTTTAATTCCTGCTGTATAATCTGAAGTGGAAAGTTAGAGAAGAATCTTTCTGGCTTCCTAACATACAGGCGTGGGGGGAGGCAGATGGGGTGGGAGGGACGGTGTCTCGCTTGCACCCTTAATGATGAGTCGCTACTGACAACAGCAGCAGATGGTGGCAAGCTGGGCAGTTGGCCAGTGCCAACTTACAAGGAAGATCAGGTGCGCCAAATGTAAGCAAGTTATGACACCCTCTGAGCCTCTCTGAAGCAAAGTCCAGGGGAGGAGTGGATGTCTTGGTCAGAACAAAGAATTCTGCAAATCCCACCAAATCCCAGAATTATTCCTACTTTCCTTTTATGTAGAAAGTGTTCTAGCCAAATCTGAAAAGAAGCAAAAGGATCAGTGGGCAGCAACACATTCAGCGTTGATACATGTTGCTTTGAAGAATGTCTGTCTGTTCTGCGCAGTGGATGAACAGGCTGTGATAAAAAGGTGTGAGCATTTTATTTGTTAAATTTATATCCCACCCTTCCTCCCAAAGGATCCTGGGCCATGTTGAGTGGGGCTGATGGGAGTTGGGAGTCCATCAACATCTGGAGAACGAGACAAAACATAGGATGGGGCTGTGAGGGTAAGTCTGATAATGTATTCCTCCTCCTCATTATAAGTGGGGTTCCTGCTTGTGGAAGCATTGCTCTTGTCAAAACTGCTTACATCTTGATTGTGTTGTCCTCCAGCTCTCCTTCACAAGAGTCAGAGCTAAGATCTTATCATGTTAGGAGCGGATATGCTTGATCTGTAACACTTGATCTACAATTGTGACTATTCCCACTGACACTACTCTGTATTTCAGAAGAGGCAGTCTATATCTCTGCTGCAGCACCTGCAAATCTGCCTACAGATAAGAAACACATGAAGATGAACAGCATACGCCTAGACCAAAAATGCACTTTAGTATGGAAACACTATTTAAAAGCAACTGTGAGGAGTCTTCTCCCTGTCTTCAGGAAATCAGCAAGAGTGGCCAAATTAGCCTGCTTCCAGATGATGCCATGATTTCATGTGCTCACTCATAAATCCATTATGGCGCTGTGCAAGGCATTTGGACAAATTCCAAACCAAAGCAGGGCACTTTGGAGGGATTTGGGGTCTGACTGAGGTGACGTGAGATGCCTTCAAGGTTCCCCCAACCAAAGTAGGAACTCCCAAACTGTTTCATTGTGCCTTGGTGATTTCGACGTCAGTAAACACTGCAGACAAATGTATGCTAAGAATAGCTTATTTATATGGGCTGACCCTACAAAGAAGCAGGCAGAATGGAGAGAAGGTTGAGGGAGAGGGCTTTTGTGATTGGCAGGCCTAGCTTGTAACCAGAGAGAATGATTTTACCACACCCGTCCAATCCCAGTGTTTCTTTGGGGGGAGGGATGATTAAGTAAATAAGCAGTTTTGTTTTCACATGCTTTCTTGCTTTTTGCTAGTTTTGTTCCTGAGGAGTCACATTGTTAAAAAGCGTTCTCTTTGAAGGCTTTCTTTTCGCTCGTGTGTTCCACCTCATTCCAACCCAATATGTTACCTATCAACCCTTAATTCAACCTACTGTGCATTTATTCCTTTAAATTTAATCTTGTGGGTTTTGGTTTTTTTGCATGGAATATATATATATTAATTGTTGCTTCTTTCCCCCTCTTAATTCTTTATTCCAACCCTTAATTCTTTCAACATGGTCTTTTCCCATTTATTCATTTTGCTGAATCTTGCTGCTGTTGCTGTTTCGAGTTTAAGTGTTGCTTGCTTTTGCTTAATTATCAGAGGCAGTGTTATTTCTGCCTCTCTTTCCTCAGAATAGTTCTGGTCTGAAAAGTTTGCTTTAAGTTCAGTGTAGTCTGTTTTATTTACTCTTTCCCAAAGGATTTCATTTTATTTATCCATAAGTCACAGTCTTTCTTATTAAGTTTAATTAAATTCTTACTGTCTATTTGTGTGCGCGTGTGTGCGAGTGTGTGTGTGTGTGGCTGTTTCACATATGCACTATTGCCAGATATATCTTAAAAGGGTATATTTTCTTCTTGCTTACATAGTTTCATTGTTTGCTGCAGGATGTAACACTTCCATTTTGACTGGCACATCAAAAACTTCTGAATCTATAACTCTCCCCCATATCTGCCCTCTAGGTTTTAATGTTTCTCACTCATTTCTCTCATTGTTTTTCATCTTCTCCAGACAACTATTACTATGCTATTGTTAGAATAGTAATAATAAAAGGCAGTGAGGAAGTGACCTACATATTTCTTGGGAAAAATAATTAATGAGTTGGAGACCCAAGAAACAGATAAATTGGTGATTCATGATTAATTTGTAGATGGCTTTAGAGTGGCATATATATTATTACCGCACCTAAGCATTTCTTTCAGCTGACACATTTTAATGCAGGAACAATCTAACAATGTTAGATGGAAATTTACTTCTTCTTCTTTTTTTGGAAAATGCATTTATATTTTCCTGGACAGACCCTGGATTCTTAAGGACATTCATTATTCTAGCCCTGATGCTACAAAGACAACTAATGGCAAGGACAGATATAATCAACTAAAGTCTTCTACATCACTTATTTCATCCAACAACTGATAATGGACTCTAGGCTAGGATTTTTCAATAGGGAAAACAATGAAAAAATGAGACACCTTCATTTTTCATCGACTCCCTTGGGGAAATCTCAGCTTGCCAACAACATTGCATACATTCATGCTTGCATAAGTAGTCTTAGAAGCTCTCTTCAGAAAGGGGGGAAGTAGTGACATCAGATAAGATGTTACACTTGTTTATGATAACTGATTAAAAGTGGCCTTTAATATATGTGTCCAGGTGCCCTTCTTGGCTTGTATGTGTCTGACATATGCAATGCATTCCCCCCCCTTCAGGTAAAAAAAGAGGGACTACTTACTTCAAAGTATCTCCCCAAAGTAAGGCAGAGTTATGAAAAATAATAAGACGACAACAGAGCTAGGAGAAAGAGACAATTAAATAGAGATGCTATAGATATTTGAGTTGGGGGGGATGGTTTGTGGCTATAAAAAGAGAGCGAGAGAGTGAACAAAGACCAAGGCAGTTTCAAAGTAAAGGAGAGAAATGTAGTAAAATTGTTATAAAAATTTGCTTGGCCACAAATCCACTTTAGCAGGATGATGGATGAGTGTGAAAAATATAATAATTTTTTCTTCATCTGTCATACCAAAATTATTTCTCCTGAACAAACAGGTTAATAGAATTTAGCAAGGCTGTCATATGTGCTGTCAAATGCAGTGGTTCCAAGCTGACAGTGTTTTGTCGTTAGAGCTCTTTGTTCCTACTCTTGCCTTCTTCTCCCATATCCCATATCCCCTCATCTCTCCCATTTCACCTCATAGGTGGCTTTGAGGAAGACATGTGGTATCAAGAACATCCATCTAGCAGCAAGCATATTCCTTGATATTTTTAGGGAGGGCAAGGCAAGAGTTCACCTTCTGTCACTCCAGGACCAGCCCTACCATTAGTAAGAGTGAGGTTGACTAGCTGTGGGAGATGATAGAGGTCAAAGCTGTTGAGCGCCATGTGCCATGTGACCTACCCTGCTCCCTAAGCTAGTCTGCTACAGTGGATGACGTTGCTCAACTGTCAGGGTTGAAATAAAATTCAAATATCAGTCCTGTCAGATTTTGTATGCAGAATGAGTTGGTGCCATTTTGTTTTTCCTCAGGCAGCAAAAACTCTTGCTGTGGCCCCATGCTGCTACAAGTTTCTCATTCAACTGTTATAATCTTCTCCAATCCCATACTTTTTACTGCAAAGTTTGGCCATAAGAAATACAACGCAATGGTTTCTTTAGATCATTGACCTTAAGTGGTCTAAATTTCTGTACAAATCACATTTGACCAAGTTATAATTTTTAGTCGTTTGCAGTTCAAGACAAGGGGAATTTGTCCATCTCTAGTTGGATGTTTAATGGACAGTCACCTTCAACATGTGTTCGGTGTCATTTTTCACTATGCATGGAGAGAAGAATCATGTTGTGGTGGCAGGCCCAATCCCCTCTACTTGCCAACATACACATCCACAAAAAAATGTTTGTGCAAGGAACTAAATCAGGATAAAGGAAGCTGCTTTATACTGAATCACACCCATTGATCCATCTAGCCTAGTGTTTTCTACAGTGGCTGGCAGTAGGTCTCCAGTGTTTCAGTCTCTCCCAGCTAAACTTGGAGATTTCAGAGACTAAACATGGAGGTTCTGCAGTCATTCTACTACTGAGCTATTGGCCTTTCTCCAGAGACATGTAGTTTAATTATTGTAAGCCATCTCAGTGTGGGGAGAGAAGGGATACAAGCGGTGCTATTTTTCTTTAAAAACAGGTGCTGGAACTCACAATGAACACCCCCCACCCCCGTTCTCTTATAATGGTGATGGTACCCACCTGAGAGGTGCCAGAACTGAGTTCTGGTGAGTTCCTGCTGAAAAAAAGCCCTGGATACAAGTATTGTAAATCAAATCAAACAAATCAAACAAAATATAGAATATTCAATCATTTTACCCTGAACCTTGAGGGTTGTGAGCTGGTAAGCCTATTGAAACCAGCTGATTATGCAGAATTTTTTAGAAGACATACATATTCTCTGTGGACTTTTTGGGGAACAAGAAAGATATGTAAAGTTGTAGTGCCATTAGCAGAAATGATGGTCCTTAATTTTGGAATAGAAGATTAGGTGGCAAGGACCGCTGAGCTTATTCATTAAGATTTGTGGCATATTCACACTGTTGCAGTGTTGGAGCTCATTTCTAAAGCTGAAATGAATACAGTAAATAAAATATGCTTGTTTCTAAGAAAGAAATGTGAATGCTAAGCAAGAGCTGAGGCCCTGATTAGCCAAGCTTCTGGAAGCAAGAGCAGAGCTAAATGAAGTTGTTGCCATAGTATATTATTTACCCTAAGAATGAGGTTCAGATATTTATGTAAGTATTTTGTTTTAACAGCATGTCTCAGAACAGAAGAAATCATTTTCTAAACATATAGCAACTCATAGATTACCAGAGGTTTTGCTGGTTTTTCTTCCTTTCCTTCTCTCTTTCTCTTTCTCTCCTTTGCTTACTAACAACCACACAGCAACATAATAAATACTTAATACTGATACATCCTTTTTTCTTCCCCATTTCAAAACACCCCTTCCACAAGGAAGGTAGCAAATGTGGTACAGGATAATGATCTGTCTAAGGTTACACTAGCGAACTGTAAAGTGCATCAGATGCTGGTTTTCCCCTTCAGAAATGGATTGTCCATACCTAGAGATATGTTTGTGCTGTCAACATATCATCAATATTGGGACATATGGGGACACGGCAGGGTATAAATAAATGAATCATCCATAAGATGTGGGGAAATCCAAAAACAGAATCCAGCCCTGAATCTTAAAGGTCCTTTATGTTTACAGTTCTTACTGTAATTTATATATAGGTGCTCAAATTTTGGCTTGGGACTCCACAAACGACGACTGGGGAAAGGAACAAAGTGGTAGAACCTCTGATTTGCCTGCAGAAGGTCCTCGTTCCAATCCCCAGCATCTCCAGCTAGAATGACCGTCCGGAAATGCTGAGGAACCTCTGTCACATAGTGTAGACAATATTCAGCTAGATGGACCAGTGGCCTGACTCAGTATTAGCCCCTGTCTTTGATGTCAGTGTCCATATTTTAGCACACTTCTACACTTCTGATGCTGAAGACATAAAATGGAGACATCTCACCTTCAAGATCAGGTTGGAGGCCACCCAAGAGCATCTTGCTGGTCACAACTGAAATAGGATGCTGAATTCTATGGACCCTTGATCTGATCCAGCATAGATATGCTTATGTCTAATATATTCTGGTAGGCATTGTTGAAGAGCAAGTGAGCTAGAATAGACTTAGAAGAGTGGAGGGGTATTGCTCATGTATCTGTCATCTGCAGCATAGCTATTCATATTCTTCTCTCTCTCTCTCTCTCTCTCTCTCTCTCTCTCTCTCTCTCTCTCTCTATCTCCTGCATTTATAACCCATCTTTTGTCCCACCATGGAACTCATAGTAGTTTCCCATCCAGCCATTGACTGGACCCCAACCTGCTTAGCTTCATAAAGATGGTTGCATTGTGTGTCTTCATACCCTGGGAAACTGCATGTGAGAAATTACCCACTTGGCCATCAGATATTAGCATGGGGTTGTAGTGATACTGGTAGGGAGTCTGGTCACAGAAAGCAGAGAAAGTCTGGAAAGACCAAGAGGGGCACATTCTAAACGTTTTGAGAGATACACATCACACAATTAATCTACACCACCACCCATCTTCTTCACATGATTGGCATCACCGTTACAGAGTATTTTTACTCAAATTCCATGGCTAAATGTGCAACTGTGCCAAACATTTTGGGGGAAGAACTGATTGCCTTTTTGGCTTATTAATACGTCCTCAGAATCAAATTCCCTCTTCGCTCACACAGGCTTAACTTATGGCCACTTAAATATATGTGAATCTCCCCCCTTCTCTCTGTGTGCATGTTCTCTTCCCCTGAGTTTCATGCTAAAATGCCCCCAAAACATCTGTGCACTTTGGATGCAGCTAGCCGAAAAATCACTGGCTCTGTTGTGTGTGTTATGTACAGCTGTCCAAAAATTGATTTGCACCTTACAAATATTTCCATGCAAAAATAATTCTCTTTCAACTGTGAAAACTGAATGCTTTTTCATTTCCTCAGGAAAACTCAAGGTGAAAAGAAAAAATGATTGGCTTCATCGGAAACTTGTAAAAACGTGCTTTCCTCACCTTGGAATGAGACGGTACTATTCATGTAGCTCACTGCTCAGTCAACATTTGCCTCATTTAAATAACTCCATAACACAGTCCTGCATTCCAAAGTTGGTGTTTTGTTTCATTGTCAATAGCGATCGCATATACTGAAACCAGGGTTACAACCTGTGTTTTAAATGCTATTGAGCCTATAGAAAATGGAGGGATGTCACTGCCTAACTATTTGGAAGGCCTATGTTCTAAAGGTGTTTTTTTTTAAATGCTTCAAATAAAAAGGTGCTAAAAGGTAAAGGTAAAGGACCCCTGACAGTTAAGTCCAGTCACAAATGAATCTGGAGTTGTGGCATTCATCTTGATTTACTGGCTGAGGGAGCCGACGTTTGTCCGCAGACAGTTTTCCTGGGTCATGTGGCCAGCATGACTAAGCCGCTTCTGGAGAAACCAGAACAGTGCATGGAAATGCTGTTTACCTTCCTGCAGGAATGGTACCTATTGATCTAATTAGACTGGCATGCTTTCAGACAGCAGTGGCAGAAGCTGGGACCGAACAATGGGAGCTCACCCCATCGCAGGGATTCGAACCGCTGACCTTCTGATCGGTAAGTCCTAGGCTCAGTGGCTTAGACCACAGTGCCACCATCATTAATAGATTATTTCTCTGCAGTGTGTCCAGAAAAATTGAAGGGGAATTGCAGACAGAATTGGCAACAAATATAAGAACGATAGAAGAGGCCACTGGATCAGGCCAATGACCCCTCTAGTTCAGCATCCTGCTTTCACAGGAGCCAAGCCTATGGGAGACCCTCAAGCCGTATTCCCTCCTCCTGTGATTTCCAACAACTGGCATTCAGAAACATTACTACTTTGGACTATGGAGTTAAAGCACAGCCATTGTGACCAGGAGCAACTGATCACTTTCTGCTCCATGAATCTGAGGGTATGACATGTGGCACTGGGATGCCAAGCGTAGGCACAATCTCTATGGTGCAAAGTATGTGGGGACGAGGCTGAGCCCTCCCCCCACCAATCTTGAGGGGCCGGGCTTTGCACTCTCCATCCAACACACGTCATATGTGTGTGTCATACATGTGATATCACACACATGTCCCCCGATGTTGGGCGGAACTTGGCGCCTCTGGTACCAAGTCCTTTTGAACTTGTATGGAGAATATTTCCGATGTCTTATCAATATCAACAGTTACTTAAACATCCAAAGGCCTGAATCTGGACCATTTCCTCCCCCTTCCCCAAGTCAATCAGAGAAGATGAGAAACAAACCACTGCCATTTCGACTGAACAACCTTTACCCTATTTCTTTTATTTTATTAAAATATTTCTGTACTCTTCATATTCAGAAGGAAATGCCAAAATGGTTCACACGATAATAAATCATTAAAAAATCCTTATCAATAAAATCATCCCAATGTGAAGGGAAAGCCTCTGTGAACAATTTTTAATTGATGGTGAAAACATCCTGTAGTTGATGCTTTCCTGATCTCAACAGGGAGGGCATTCTTCACTGTGCATAGGAAAAGCTATTCTAGAGCAGGGATGTGCAAAGTGTTAGGAAGATCACAGCAAACATTTGATATACTGTGCGAGGGCTCTATCATGGTATGAGAAATGTATACTTTCTACTCTTTGCAGTTAATCAAGATCATCCTTATGAGGCAATATAAGGGGAAAGAAAGCATATATGTATAGTTAAAATGTGTGTTGTGGTTTGGGCTGGGTGTTCATCAGTATGCGGATGATACCCAGCTCTACCTCTCTTTTAAATCAGAACCAGTGAAGGTGGTGAAGGTCCTGTGTGAGTGTCTGGAGGTGGTTGGAGGGTGGATGGCGGCAAACAGATTGAGATTGAATCCTGACAAGACAGAAGTACTGTTTCTGGGGGACAGGAAGCGGGCAGGTGTGGAGGATTCCCTGGTCCTGAATGGGGTAACTGTGCCCCTGAAGGACCAGGTGCGCAGCCTGGGAGTCATTTTGGACTCACAGCTGTCCATGGAGGCACAGGTTAAATCCGTGTCCAGGGCAGCTGTGTACCAGCTCCATCTGGTACGTAGGCTGAGACCCTATCTGCCCGCGGACTGCCTTGCCAGAGTGGTGCATGCTCTGGTTATCTCCCGCTTGGACTACTGCAATGCGCTCTATGTGGGGCTACCTTTGAAGGTGACCCGGAAACTACAACTAATCCAGAATGCAGCAGCCAGACTGGTGACTGGGAGCGGCCGCCGAGACCATATAACACCGGTCTTGAAAGACCTACATTGGCTCCCAGTACTTTTCCGAGCACAATTCAAAGTGTTGGTGCTGACCTTTAAAGCCCTAAACGGCCTCGGTCCAGTATACCTGAAGGAGCGTCTCCACCTCCATCGTTCTACCCGGACACTGAGGTCCAGCACCGAGGGCCTTCTGGCAGTTCCCTCACTGTGAGAAGCCAAGTTACAGGGAACCAGGCAGAGGCCTTCTCGGTAGTGGCGCCCTCCCTGTGGAACGCCCTCCCACCAGATGTCAAAGAGAACAACAACTACCAGACTTTTAGAAGACATCTGAAGGCAGCCCTGTTTAGGGAAGCTTTTAATGTTTGATGTATCACAGTATTTTAATATTCTTTTGGAAGCCGCCCAGAGTGGCTGGGGAAACCCAGCCAGATGGGCGGGGTATAAATAATAAATTATTATTATTATTACTATTAACCTACAATGTTCATGCAGGGCATCCAAATCCACTCATTTTCTGCTCGTTTTCAGCCATTCTCCCTAAGAATGAATAAAGGAGTGCATATGCTTACTTCAATCCCTCCTGAGACAGGAGTGGTTCTACCATTAGGCAAGATAAGCTAGCCTGCCTTAGGCCTCTGATTTGGAGGGTACCACTGGAGGTCATACAGTTGTGAGTTACTTCATTTATTATAATATTTTTACAACCATGGGGCACCATTTGAAACTTCTGTCTTGGGTGTCCACAACTGTCTTCAACTGCCTCTACTGAAAAGCAGAAGACCCTCTACATCCAAGGTGCTCCTATTCCACTAGTAGCAATGAACAGGCAGTCCTGCTTGCAGGTTTCCCCAGGGTTGTCCACTGTGAGAACAGGATGAGCCACTGAATGGATCCAGCAAGGCTATTCTTATGTTCCTACATAGCAAGGCAGTGATGTGGGCTGGACACTTTCTTATTGTTATTGATAATATGTGGGCTCCCAGCACCCTATGGATCCTTGCTAGATTTGGGCATGCTCACAACTCCTTGAACTCACTGCTAGACATTGGCCATTCTAGTCTCACAGCATCCCAGTTCTTTTGCAGCTCCCTTTGCCCATGCCCCAGTGTTCTTGTTAGAAATGGCTTCTAAATCCAGATCGTGAACATCTTTTGTAGGTATGGATTTAGCCCGGAGCTGTTGCCAGTTGCCACCCTGCTTCTTCTACCTTACTCCACCATAGCCCCAGTAATACTGAATCCAGCACCGCAAAGAGTTGCCACCCTTGCATTAGTTCTCTGCCTTGCAGTTCTAGGTCTTCTGCAACTCAGTGGTAGAGTATTTCTTTTGCTTGTGAAAGGTCACATGTTCAGTCCCCAGCATCTCCAAGTAGGGCTGGGAATGTTCCCTGTCTGAACTGCCAATCATTGTAGATGAATACTAGAGCCAGACAATGCTGAGCTAATGAATGAACTGACTCATTATACAGCAGTTTCCTTTGTTCCTTATAAAAAATTATATTTATTTCTGAAGTGCATATCCCGCCATACAACTACTACCAAGGACCGCAGGGCGGAGCCAGAGTTAAGGCTGAGACACGAAGGTTAATGTTGCTTTATGCTGATTGTGCTTTGCTCAGTTCCGTTGTGTTAATTATTTTCAACCATGTTTCTTAGAGATGTTTGGAATAATTAATGCCAAGTTGAGGATTACTGGCCAATAGTTTCTTCCCAGGATCGTTCTTGGCTCCTTTCCCAAATGAGGGTATTATTTTCACACCATTTAGTCCTCTGGTGCTAACTTGTCATAAAGGAGCTCATGGAATTATTCACCCACGATTTTTACTATTTCCCTTGATATTTCCTTCAGAATGCTGGCATGTAATGTATTTAAGCCCGGTGCTCTGTCAAAGTTAATAGTCATAATTGCCTAATTATCTGCTCTAGTATGATGGTAAAACCTTTTAACATTTCACATTTCCCCAAGGAGAATGTATTGCAATCTCTGGAATGTTGTCTTCCCCTTCTTTTGGGAACGCTTAGGCAAAGAATTCATTTTGCTTTTAGCTAAATGAACCTCCTGCTGTCCCTCCATAGCCACGCTGTCTCTTTCCTTGTCTGCCTACTCTATGTATAAGCGCATATGCATGGAGATGGATATGCCAAATTTATTCTCCTGCTTTCATTCCGCAGCAGCTTATCACTCTTTGTGTAAGAATCCTCCACTTTATTGCTGCACAGAAGATGATTCTCTTCATTGCAAAGACTGAATGGTTATACTGCAGTGCACAAAACCCTGATGGTGCCTTGTGAATATTTGACATGCCTACTATTGAGTCTGACCATTGCTCCTTTCCATATAATCCAATATTGTCTATGCCAGACTTCTGCACCATTGTGTCCCCAGGTGGTGTTGGACTACAACTCCCATCATCCCTGGCCAGCTTAGTCAACAGTCAGGGATGATGGGAGTTGTAGTGAAGCAGCATCTGGGGACACAAGGCTGAAGAAGACTGGTCTACTCTGGCAGCAGCATTCTGAAGTTTCATGTGTAGGTTTTTCACATCACCAATGATCTAACACCCTTAAACTGGAGATTTAATTATTGAACCCTGGGACCACATGCATTCTTCCTATGGGTCTTCTAGGTTTGCCCTCTTCACCCAGCAGGTATGATCCCCCACCATGCTAATGCACTTTCTGTATAGTCAAGTACACCTGCACAACAATGGTAAAACAAATAAATCACAGCTTCACAGCAATGCGACGTCATCTCCAGTTTGCAGAAGCCTATTTTGCTTCTGAGGTTCAGCATTATGTGCTGAGCAAAGGGCCATTTTAAGTTTGCATCCATCTGGGTGAATTAACATAGAAACATTTACAAAAGATCAATGCCCTTCTTTGGTAGCCTCTGGGAATGGCAGCACCTCTTAGGTAAGTCCCTTGTTCAGCATATAAATGTTCATTTGCTCCCAGCCATATGTTCCAGCCTTCTGGCTGTCACAGGCAGCTCAATCTTTTGCAGCCATCCTTAAGCTGTAAATATGAATGTGTATCCTGGGAAGTAATATCTCAGCCTCCTTTCAGTCAATCCTCTTGCCTACACTTGTCCCAGATGAGGTGCACCAGCAGAAGGTTTAGATATACTGATTCAGTTTGTGCAATCTGATAAGTTCTCATGGGTTGTTGGCAAGGATGGGATGGGAAGGCCTGAGCCTACATTGATGTCCCATGGCTCTGACATTATGCAACCACCATGGGGTGTACCACCTGTGCAAGGGCTGTTGGTCTGGGCTTGTTAAATGCCAAGTCCAGCTTCTGTGGGGCCCTTCAGTCAGATGCACTCAGTGTGCCCCCTCTTGAAGTGGTGCTTTCCCCAACATTCCCACTGTTTCTTCTGCTCATTCCCTTGCTTTTCCCTCTGGGCCTCATTGGCACCACCTCTGAGTCCAAGAGAGAGAGGACAAGGCATGCAGAGGTTCCTCTTTCTGCTTCTCAGCCCATTCTTTGCTTGCTTGCTCATAGAGGACAGGAGAACCGGAAGAAGAAGAAGAAGAAGGGGAGGAGGAGAAGGAGGAGGAGGAGGGGGGGGAGTTTGGATTTGATATCCTGCTTTACCACTACCTGAAGGAGTTTCAAAGCGGCTAACATTCTCCTTTCCCTTCCTCCCCCACAACAAGCACTATGTGAGGTGAGTGGCGCTGAGAGACTTCAAAGAAGTGTGACTGGCCCAAGGTCACCCAGCAGCTGCATGCGGAGGAGTGGAGACACAAACCCGGTTCACCAGATTACGAGTCTACCGCTCTTAACCACACTTGAAGCAACAGCAATGAAGAGAAGCAACAGCCTGAGGAGGCTGTGAGGCAGGAGAAGGGGACCCCTGGTTCTCAAGATGTTGCTGGACTTCAGCTACCACCTACCCTGGCCAGCATGGCCTGATGGTCAAGAATTATGGGAGCTGTAGTCCAGAAATATATGTACCACAGGTTCCTCATCCTTGCTCTAGGGAATTGCCCTGGAGCCCCTATTGGGATATGAACCTCAGAAGGCACCCTACAAAGCCAACTCCTGACCCCAGTCCTGGAAAAGACATACCCACTATTTTGTAGTGATGCTGCCTGCATTTCTGGTTTATTTCTAAAGGGCACATAAGGAAACTTACATGCCAGCATGCCCTTTGACTATATGGTGAAGTATTACAATTGTTCACACATGGATTCTTCTGATTTGGCTTGTGCAGCAGTGACCTTGCAAAGGACATCTTTTTTTGAAAAGACTAAATCTGCTGATGGCACAGAACTGAGAGGTAGTAAATACGGAGGAGCAGAGCAAACAAAGTCATAATGATGTGGATAGAATTAAGCTTAAGGGATGCTAAGTAGTTTATGCATTTCCATGCAAAGAAATAAAAGGTAATGAGATGAGGGACCAAAAATAATCCTACAGCCTGTCTAAATTAAAGCACAATAATGAATAGGGATATGGCAAAGGAAGCAAAGATTTGGTGTGTTAAAACTATTTAACGTGTGATGGTCTGCATTTACTGGAAGCAAAAGATGAATGGAGCTTTGAAGTCGGGAAAGCAGAAGTAAGGGAGGGTCATAATTTAATAGGCTATACATTTATAGATTCATCCTTTTCATTATTTGGGGAGAAAAAATTGCTTTGGGAGAGCTGCAAGATGTTCCTTGAAAACCAACAACCCTTAAATATGCCCTTTTCATTCCTCTTCATAACTGCTGTTGTTGCTGCGTTCTTGTTCTTGGAGCTAACCCAGTTAACGAAGAGCTATTTATCTATTACACGGTTCTATATCCAGACTGTTAGCCCAAAGACTTCCAGAACTGTGCTCAATAAAACATTCTAAACTGTAAAATGTATGGAGAATGTGATGAAGTTAGGGCACTATGTACCCAATGAGATGGTGATCTCAATGAGCGCATGTGAATCTAGTTCAGAGTGAGGGCAGTGTGATGCAGGAAGCATTGGTCTCTGAACTGAATTGGTCCTCCGTAGCATTGAAGACAAATCTGAGCGACTATGTGACATTGTGACTCATCGGTAAACATGTTAGCCTCATCTCATTCTAGTCCCTCAAAAATGGATGAAACAGGGAGCATTAATCATCACTGGCAAAAGTGTTAATGAAACACTCCCACCACCCTCCAATTTCAGCCCCACACTGGGATTTAATAGCAGGAAGTTGTCTGTGAACTGAATGTGGCAGCTAGACTGGTGACTGGGAGTGGCTGCCTAGACCATATAACACTGGTCCTGAAAGACCTACATTGGCTCCCGGTACGTTTCCAAGCACAATACAAAGTGTTGGTGCTGACCTTTAAAGCCCTAAATGGCCTCGGCCCAGTATACCGGAAGGAGCGTCTCCACCCCCATTGTTCAGCCTGGAAACTGAGGTCCAGCACCGAGGGCCTTCTGGTGGTTCCCTCACCGCAAGAAGTGAGGTTACAGGGAACCAGGCAGAGGGCCTTCTCAGTTGTGGTGCCTGCCCTGTGGAACGCCCTCCCATCAGATGTCAAGGAAATAAACAACTATCTGAAGGCAACCCTGTTTAGGGAAGTTTCTAATGTCTGATGTTTTATTGCTTTTTATATTATTGTTATTATTGTTATTATTCTGTTGGGAGCCTCCCGGAGTGCCTGAGAAACCCAGCCAGATGGACGGGGTATTATTATTATTATTATTATTATTATTATTATTATTATATTATTATTATTATTATTATTATTATTATTATTATTATTATTATTAGGGTTACATCTTGCTTTAAATTAATTGCTGAGATTCAAGGGATGGACACCAATATTTCAGAGTTTGATCTTTTCACAAGCAAGAAAGTTATAGCTGCTTCTGAAGATTATTGTAGTAATTAATGTTTAACTGATAATGTAGAATCCAATGTAGGAATAAAATTTAAATTTGATTTGAATGAATGAATATTATGTCTATTTTAGAAAAGAACTAGCCGGCAGTAGTTTGACTAGAACCTTCCTTCATCCTCTACTCGTTTTCTACTAATTTGCTGTTAGGGTCAGGGATTACATTACAAAAATGACAAGCCCCCAGCAATCCAAAGTGGCTCCTCTACCGGGGAGACAAGTTGCTGCATAAGGAAGGGAGAATTTTCTGTGCCGCATAGGGGTGAGAGTCAAAAACAGGCTAAGGCATACACTTGGTAGAAGACAGGAGTATGGGTGCTGCACCTTGTCACACTCATACCCCACATATTTTGAATAAATAAATAAAAAGTTCCATTTTTGATAATAAGATCAACCAACAACCTATCCATTTATTTCAAATTTCTCCGTGTTCTTTGTGGTCTCAAGCAGACAACCTTCTCAGTTTTCTTGCCTGAGTGCCTTTTACTAGAGGCTGGAGGAGTTGAAGCTGTAACTTTATACATCCAAAACAAATGCTCTAATGCAACTCTATGGCTCCTACCTTCATTTGGCACAAGAAGTAAATTCAAATCTAGATAGAATTCTGGCCATCAGTATCAGGGATTTGTTTTTTTCATCTATGGACCTAGTTCAAACTTTTGAATCAGCCCCAAACTCTGGTCAGAACTACAGGCAACCAGACTCTTGGTATCAATTTACATCTGGTTCAAATACTTTACTTGCTCTCTTACATTGTGCACATAAATAGAGAGCAATGAGCAGCTGATGACCTCTCAGGTGCAATAGTAGGAAGAAATCCCAGTTTAAGATAGGACTGGTCTTAATAATAAAAATGGCGGAACCCAAGTCTATGTCCGAATATAGTTTCTGTCATTTTAATTGTTAAGGTCAGTCCTGTCTTAAACCAGGATTTCTTCCTGTGATGGTGCCCCACAGAGAACTAGTAGGCTTCTTACAGACTGCAGCATGATTAGCGATAGCACAACAATGGAAGAACCAGAGTGAAATACCCCTGAACATATGGGAAAATAATATCTGCGATACAGCCATGTCTGAGCATCTTACCAGATGCAGGAGGGCAATTAAAGGTATAACGAATAGAGACACCTTCCAAAAAACATGTACCACTTTCTTTAACTATCTTAATGGCCAAAATCAATACCCTGTTATACCAACCCCTCAATGAAGAGGTTATGTTCAGTAATATGTTTGAATGTTGAACGTGCAAGTTTAATATCTAGAGTCAATGGATAAAACAAACGCCATTAGATGTACTGCTGGATAAATGATTAATGTATTTGTATTCATTTAAAAACAAATAAAATTGTGAAATAACAATAATTTTTAAATGGCAAAATATTTCAGAAGTTATAATTGAAACTACAAGGGCAGACTATCCCCCCCAAAGGCAGATAATGTCAGTGTTGAACTCAAAAAGGAGATATACATTGGCTGTAAATGTACAATTGCCATCTAAATAAACAAATGGCCATAGAACCATAGAACTTTGAACAGAACATGCCTCCTCCTTTCCCGTTGAAGAATCAATTTCTTCTTTACTTGACCAGTGCTGTTGTTGGTCAGCTGTTGGTGAACGATGGTCCTATCACTCAGCCAAAACAGGTGGCTGGAGCCATTAGAGATATTGTTGTGAAACATCTGTCTGTGCATCCAGAATGTCAGGTTGCATTTTGAGTGATAATTCCAGCACCAAACTAAATGTGATGACCATTTTTTATTCAGCTGGGGTGGGACCCCCAATCCAGATTGGGAGCACAATGGGCTACAGGTCAGAAGCCCACTGAAATCCTATTCTGGATTTGACATCCCTCTACCTGCTTCCATTGCATGGGGAATAATTTCCCCACATTTCATTTTCCAACATCATCCTTTTGCCAATGAGAAAGAAAAGTGCATTTGGAAGTCTGAAAGCGTGTTCTGCAAATTTACTAATTGTTAAGGAAGGCAAAAAGAGTCATCTTCATATATCTGGGTCTCTTCTGTTGACTCTAAGACAATTTATGGAAAAGTCCTTCTACCCAAGTTAAATGCCAAAAAATAAAAAATAAAAGCCACCTCAGAAGACATGTGTATTTATTGGCATGCTTATGATTTGACAGAATGGAATACTGGACAAGATCATGCATAAGATTCCAAATATCAAAGTTAGCTTTAGTTTGACTTTGTGAGATTCTAAAAGCAGCTGCTCTTTGTTGTAGTTGCTTAGATCCCAACAGTGATTTAGTTCTGTGGATTATATATTTGTCTCTTATGTGTCAAAAGTCTCATCCCCAGTGACTTCACAACTCTGTTTTTGTATTTAATGTAAAAGCGTGATAGCTTCACATTGATGATTGTCAGCAGTTGCTATTTATCATCTGTCAAAAGATGTCCCCTTGGGAAGAAAGAAAATCAAATGGATTATGGCTGGGGTTTTATTTATTTTTTTGGTGTGTGTGTTTATAAAGTTGTTTAAAGGAATCTTACATGACGCAAGACAAAAAAAGAATGGCAAAACTGCTTCTGACAACTAAGTCAGCATTTATAGAAATAGGTGATTTTATGCACATAACAGGCATACTGTCAATCATCTTAGCAAAGAAGTATATTCACAAATGCCATGTCAGCTTTTCCATCTGAACTTGAGGCCTTCTGATTTGTTAGTTCTGCTATCTCCAAAATTACCTCGAAAAAAATGCCTGTGGAAAAACAATGGGTAACTGTTGTTTTGTATAGAGCGAAACGTTGAAGCCCATCTTCCAAGGTTGGTTTTAGGATGGCCATTTTAGGAAGGTCACTTTCACATTATCAAGAGGATACATGTTACACACATCAGCAGAAATTTGAATAAATTTACATATGCTAATGTATAGGTCTATTTTCAAATTGAGAAAAACCTGATTTTTACAACAGAAATACAATACATCTCACCACAGTGACTGCAACCGGATGACCCGTATGCCTGCTCAGTTTTTTGTTGGGTTCTAGCTGTTGATTGGCAGGTTCAAATGCCCAGCTCTTAACTTTATGGTGCTTTATCTTCCAACTTTCCTTCAAATAACACTAACATCTCAACAAATGAAACTGATCTGTAGAAAATATAACTTGAAAAAAGAGACATTGCATATACTTTTGTAAACCAAGAAATCTTTAATAAATATATATATATATTAAAAATAGATATCTCATTCAAACAGAGGACACAGGGTCACCATAGTTAGTTTCAGCTGCAAAGAGTCAATTCTAGATTTCTCCTGTATACCAAAACAACCATCCCAGGAGATTTTGCAGACCATAAGCTTCTCTTGAAATTCATCAGATATTTTGTCAGGGGGAGTGGGGCAACAAATTCACTATGAACTTCATTGTAAGCGAAATCCAGTGAAAATTGTGGGAGGTATACCCACTCAATAAATTTCATTGGGCTTCCATTTTGGTTGTTTTTCTGGAAGAGGAACTTCTTGGTTTCCTTAAAATTTTTATACTGGGCAAAATGTCAGTGGCAACTCTACTTGTATGTGAATATCTTCTCAATCATACATTTGTGGGATGAAAGGGAGAAGGTGGAGACATCAGACAGAATAAATGAAGAATGATATAGTAGAAGCTCCAGAGTCCACTCAAGTTAAAAGGTGTGTTGTTTGTCATCCTGTGCTTTGAGTTCCTAATGGTATGTCCAGATGATTTCAGGAAACTTGTTTTAGGATTCCTGCTCCCCACCATTCAGACATACAAAGTGCCTTAGCTCATAGTGAAGCACTAAAGTTGTTAGTATAGAAGAAAGCTTGGTGTCAATAAGTAGGGCACACACAGCGTTAGTGATATGGGAGCAGCCGCGACGGCTGTTCCCATATCACTAAAATCACCAGAAAGGGCATTTTGTGCTTCTTCCATAGCTCTAGAGTGGCTAATATTGCACCCTGACTGCCTTTTAAAGCTTTCATTTCAGGGCTCACTTTACACAGTCAATGTCTGAAAATTCATTAGCATTTGAAAAGGATGCCATGTCTGCGATTGTGCACTGCTTGGCATATAACCACTGCATGCCCTTATATTTTTACAGTTTGTACATTTACCTGTTAATTAAAACAATGAGTTAGCAGCCTTTCCATATGCTCAAGATATCACACAAAAGAAGTATCATTTTTAATTAACTAGTGTAAATACTGCTTAATGTCAATATGACTTTTAAGCCATTTACAAAACATGAAAGCCAATTGCACAATATTGTTAAAATACAGAAAAATTAAAAATGCACCATAATGAGAACACACAATACAGCCATCTCATCAAAACATTAAAATACAAATGTCCGTGATTATATGCAATATAATGAACAATCTCCAAAAGAGCACAGCAGTTAAACAGGAGAGTGGGGTCAAGAGATCAGGGGAAATGGAGGAGAGATCCCTGATTTCACCTATCTTTTGGTCAATAGACAGGGGAAATTATAAACCGGGGAGGGGGGGTTGTTTCATTCCATACCCTCAGGAAAACTGATGGAAGGATCCTGCCTCTCTCCATAGCAGTTCTTACTCATGTAGCTTTTGTACCCAAAGCAGGACCTCACAAACCCTCTCAGTGCTACATTTCCAAAGGAACATGCAACAGAGATCCAGCAAATTTGCTGCGTAAAATCATCTTCAAAAGTTAATATTGTACTCTAGAAGAGTAAGTTTGGTAGAACCATATTAATAAAATATATTCTTTCATGCCATCAAAAGCAGATTTTGTTTCTTCTTTTCTGGGAAAGTGATTTGATTCCTGGTACGTTGAAGAATACACACAAGATATCCCAGTGTAATTCTTTGTGAAGGTTTGCTCTATGCTCACCTATGTTCACTGAGAGTTAGCCTACAACAGAATATATTCCCAATGGCAGTAAGTGCATCAGTCCAGCAACCCTGTTACTGGTGTGATTTGTTTTTAACATATTATATTGAAAAGGAATATAGTGAAAGAGAATGGCAATAACTTACTATACTTCTGGTGCTTTTCTGCCCTTGTTTAATGGTATATATTTCTGTGCTGGAATCTAAAATAAATATTGAAGGAAGCATAATCTCTGTCTGTTAAACATTATGCTGCTCAGACAGTCTGGAGATGCGAGGGAAAGTCTTTATGGCTTTGCATTTGCACAGCACAATCAAAAAGCTCTTGAGAGACTGGCTGATGGATGGAAGACAAAAGTGTTGAATGCTATGGATTTGTCAGGTAACTGCATTATGAACAGGTGGTCTTTTCTTTTCAGCCTGCTATCTGGAAGTGATCAAGGCTTTGCTTCATGCTTAAATGCTGTTTAAATGATTGCTCAGAGGAGACGACATTTGGAATGCAAACCGTAAATGAACATTGCGAGCCCAAACCCTCCCTACCTTGACCTCTTGAATGAATTTGGGTCAGATTAGGGATCCGTTTTATTTTAGTTGAAAGACGTTCAGAATTTGAGAGGTGGTTTTTGTTCCGTTGCCAGTTCCAAAACACACGGCGGTGGAATCCTCTGAAGTGCCAGTGACATAAAGGGCTTAAAAACAGAATAAAAGATTTAAAATATAGTTAGTCACATATTATATTGTGAGCCAGAGAATCTGGCTTTATTTCAGCCTTCGTGGTCATGCAGAGATTACTAGCTAAAGGCCCCGAGATATAAAGTTCCTGATAGAGAGCTCCTGGAAAACCTGTAGCTTAGATCTGGGTTAACTCCTTCTTTGAAGCTAACTGTAAAAATCTGGTAAATGAAAAATGCCCAGATAATGAGATACTTTAACAATGTCTTGTGTTCCCCAAACAGGCATATCATCACGCACAGCACTCTCCTTCCACAGGAATTATGCTTTGTGTACATTTCACAGCCTTCTCTAGAGTACAAGTAAATTAGTTAAAAGGGTCAGCTCCATTTTTATAAAGCCTAAAACTGCCACATTCTGATTTCAGATTCCCGGAAAGTTAAATATTTCAGTAAAGCCTTTGACCTATTAGATCTATTAGATATCACAGCACAGTTAAAACTCTGCTGGAATATCTTAAATTGTTTGCTCTTGGCCATTATTTATTACAAATGAGCAACAGGTGAAACTGGTTAAGACTGTCCCTGTGAGTGTTACCCCAAATTATAGATGTCAATAGAGATTTTGTCATTTGAATAATGCATTCACCCTGTCAAGAATGATAAGAAGGCCTTCATTCCTGTCACTGGTATCTAATGCTAACATTCCATAACTAGAAGTAGTCCTTCTATTCAGAGGAGAGTTTTTGATCAAGCACAGTCCTTCATTATTGGAAAGGCAGGGGAGGTGTGTAGTGTGTGTGTGTGTGTGTGTGTGTGTGTGTGTGTGTTTTGCTGGTTACCCATTCCTGCTGCATCACTTGTCCTGGAATGTCCCCCGACTCTCTGAAACAAATTAGGGTTCCTTCTCTCTTGAGCCATTGCTATTTCAGTTGCTCATTCTATAAGAACTACCACTTGTGCCCTGCTGATTCCTAAGGCAGGAATACAGACAACAGATCCTCAGACCCTTTTCCCTTTGCTGTTGTGTCTCTTAGTTTGTAAGCCTTGGCTTTATTGATCTCATGTAAACTTTTCTCTGGAATCCTGTCCAGACCGTCTCTATTTTGCATAGGGGGTTCATTCACATAGCAGCAAATTTAGGTTTGTGCAATTAAAGCGGATTAAAGTACTCAGGGACTCTTGGGCAACAGGTCTATCTTTAAAAAAAGAGATTTTTTTATTGTAAGGAAAATGATGAAGAAAGGAACACTAGAAAATGTGAGTTGACACTCAGTTGGTGGGAAGTTGCATAATCCCCATAAAAACAAACAAGGATGAATGCTCAGTAAACAGTGGATACTGTGTAACTTCTGTGACAACTTTGTGCAAACAAATCAGAATGCAGGCACAATAAACAGGTCATCTGGAGGCATCCTGGGAGCCTTTTTGGCTGAAGGCTGAGGCAAAAATGTATCTTCAAGGGTATTTGAATATGTGTTGCAATAATCCAATTTAAAATTGGCCAGGGGAGGTATGTTCCCTCTCACAAGATATCAGTCCTTTGGATTCTTAGATGTAGTAATGCTGAAGCCACAGACCATTTATTAATAATATTAATTATACCATGCAATGACTTTGGAGGGTGTGTGTGGAAATGATTTGGATTTTCTTTGACCTTTAGCACTCGAGCTTGAGCCAACTTAGAACAAGAAAAAGCACTAAGAAACAGCCAACCCTGGGAAACTTTTGCTTGGATGCAAGAACAAGAGCATAGCCAGGATTCTTTGCAGGAAGTCATATGTTTTTAATGTGCATTGAATGTGCATTGGGTGTTTGGTGTGGGTAAATGTGATTTTCATCAAGGTAGCATGATACTACTCTTGTCTTTTTTTTTACTAGACCAACATGACCATTTGCAATTTTTGTAAATCATCATCATCACCTTAATATCCCAGAGTAGATTACAACAACTTAAAATTCAACATTGCAACAGTTCAAAAAATTTACAAGTCCAAGAAGGTGTGGCTCCTAAAAAATATACATCACAGGTGTCAAAGGTAATGAGTTTATATGTGCCTTCTAGGAATTAAGACTAAATTTGATAACAGCACAGTGGTACCTCGGGTTGCAGACGCTTCAGGTTACAGACGCTTCAGGTTACAGACTCTGCTAACCCAGAAATAGTACCTTGGATTAAGAACTTTGCTTCAGGATGAGAACAAAAATTGTGCGCCGGCAGTGGGGAGGAGGCGGGAGGCCCCATTAGCTAAAGTGGTACCTCAGGTTAAGAACAGTTTGAGGTTAAGAACAGACCTCCAGAATGAATCAAGTTCTTTACCCGAGGTACCACTGTAACATAGAAACTTGTGTATATGGCGGGCACAGGTTACACATTAGGAGCTGATAAGACAACAAGTACACATAAATTAATTTAGGAAGAGAAAATCTCATCACATCTCCCATTATAGCCTGTCAGTCTGTTTTTTTCAGCAGATATTTCATCATGAATTATTCGATGGTGACCAATTCAGGAGAGATAATTCCATGCCACTTTAGTCTGTCCAACGAGACACTTTGTCATAGTGAAATGTGGAGGAGCAGAGTGAACATCGACAGCCATGGATCGTTCATTCTTGAAGATGGTCCTTCTTAATTTGATGACAGTCCTGTGACTGATACTGTCAATATCAATGACACAACTCATTTCTCCGCATTTTTCAAAGTGATAGCAGGACGGTGGCAGCAGCAAATGATTGAAAATGTGCAAATTCTGGTTGATAATTATGTTCCTCTTAAGGACACGCAGAGAAACTAAATGCAACCAGTTCCAACAAATATTTTTCTGCTATGTTTTCTAGCACTTTTCTGTGTATATTCATGTCAAGGGCTCCCAAGACAAAATGCTGATAAATTGATGTGGCTGCTTAATACAGTACCAAAAGTGAAAAAAACAACAGCTCTTGGAATGTAAATTATATGTGAGAAACTTAAATATAACTATGCAAGTTGAAGAGTAATGAAGATTAAGGGGGGAAGTGGCTATTAAAAGAGGAAAGAAGCATCAGCTTAATGGGAAACTGTGTGTAGTGAAAAAGCAAGCACTGGAATATAACTGCAAGTTGCAGCAGCAGCAACAACAACAACAAAAACAGGAGCTGTGTGTAGACTGAGCACACATTCTTGCTTCCTCTGCCCCCCTCTCATGTATTCAGCATAACAGCTGCATAGCGTCAATGCGTATTCAAATTGCACATTCATAAGGTCTGGATACACAAAACTGGGAACAATGTCCTGTTATGCTAAACACAAGTGGGGGAAGGCACAGCTAATGGGTGTGATCCTACTGGTTTAGATGCATACTTATATGTGTCAAGCTTCAGGTCCAGAAGCTTCCTCTCCCTTTCCACTTATTCTGTGCCCATAATAACAAGGTAGGATGTTTAGTATTTTGATTTTAAACAAACCACAGTTTCATGTGACATTCAAAACCAGGAAACTGTGGTTTGTTAAAACGATGATCAATGAAAACAAGCCAAGTTAAATTCTAAAACCACATTTTAGAGCAAATTACAGTCACCTGAGCTCAATGTCACAGGGAACAGTGAGTAACCTAACTGTGAAAGGGGAAGCTTCCAATATCTTACTCTGGTATGGAAAAAAGAAAAGGATGTTGGCACACATGAGCTTGAACCTTTCAGCAAATCAGTCTGAAAGTACACTATTCACGTAACAGAAAACTATGGTTTCTCATTACATCTGAACTGGACAAGTGTTTTGTATTGACTAGTCTTTATTTGATTCTGAAAATATACGTCAACCCCTTGAATATTGGTATTTGGGGAGAGAGGCATGGAAGAAAGTGAATGTGAAAGTTTGAAAGTTTCATTTCCCAACATTCAGGAAGCCGGAAAAAAAATTATCACATCAGCTTTATACCATGATGGTTAAAGCTATGAAATCTGAGTTCAGTTTCAAGCTACTGCCAGGGATCAATTAAAATTCCAGCTGCAAAATTTAATAAGATCCACATGGCATATTTCCATTTCGCCTCTATTTATTTTGATTCTTTGAAGTGAGCTCATGATGGAAACATAACCAGCTTTTACCTTCACCTACAGACAAAAGGAAGAATAAGAAGGAAGAGATGACAGAAGTTTTAGGAACCATAGCTGCACCTTCCAGAAACTGAGGCATATTCCTGCTGCAAATAAATGTGCAATGATTGTCATACTAATTCTTTAACATATAGAAGTTCTCTAGGTTCCAGAGGATCTTTTGCAACAGTAATGGTGTGTTTTCACTGTCCCAGTCCATCAATAAAAGCAAATTTATATGTTAATTCACATATATCCAGCACTAAGAAAATCTAAACTGTATTATAGGAAGAAGAAGAAAAATATGTGTGGTTGGTCTGCAAAATGAATTTAAATTAACATCGTTTGAATAAATAAATACAAAAAGCAGACGTTCCAGGAAAGGTCCAATATAGTTTCCTGCTTCTGCAATACTTTTAGCCACTGAGAATGAACAGTTTGTAATCGGCCTTGTTTTTAAATATCAACACCCTAACTCAGGATGCCCCTTCCAACTCTGCAATGGTACGATTCCACACTGCAACTATTTATTTCATTTCTTCATTGTGTCCCCTTTACTGTAGAGACTACTGTTAAAACAGATTAGACTTAACAGTTGTCACTATTTCAGCAAGAATAAATCAAAACAAAGGAACAGGTTGCAATCTGGAGGCACACAATGTAAAACAAGAGCTGGGTACTCTTCGTACGCCACAGTGGTTTCGACATGGATGAAAAGTAAATGATAAATGTATTTTTAAAAACAAAAATACTATTCGATACTGCTGCATTACATGCACTTTGTATGCTGGTCCAAGGTTTGATCCCTGACATCTCAAGGGAGGGCCAGGAAAGAGCTTTCTGAAAACCAAGACAGCCACTGCTGATCAGTGTAGAAAACAGTGAGCTAGATAGACCAGTGATTCATAAGGCATCTTACTATACCCCTACAATGACTTTATAGCAGAGCACAGCCACACCTTACTCAAGCATAGACAAAACTAATGGTTATATTACTTGCATGGAATTCAATTAATGCACTTACTTTTTAGGTAAAGGTAAAGGGACCCCTGACCATTAGGTCCAGTTGTGCCCGACTCTGGGGTTGTGGCGCTCATCTCACTTTATTGGCCGAGGGAGCTGGTGTACATCTTCCGGGTCATGTGGCCAGCATGACTAAGCTGCTTCTGGCGAACCAGAGCAGCACACAGAAACGCCGTTTACCTTCCTGCCGGAGCGGTACCTGTTTATCTACTTGCACTTTGACGTGCTTTCTTTTTTATATATATAATATTTTTATTGCTTTTTTTCCAGGTACAGATGTAGTCAGATATAAAACGAAATAACAGAAAAAGAACAAAGAAAAGAAGAATAAAAGAAATCCATCTTTCCAATACATTTTTTCATGACCAACCGGACTTCCCCACGTCTCCCTCACCCTGCATTCTTTACAATAAAAATATCAGCAAATTGATACCTTGTTTCATGTGTTATTTGTACTTTCAGATAATTATATTTTGGGTTTAAAATACTTATTATTAATTTACTTTTGCCCTAAAATAAGTATAATGTTATTTTAAACTTTAGTCCTTTCATAATTATAACTTAGTTTCCAATATCCCAAATCTTATTGCAGAAGCTAGATTTTCCAAATCATGCAAATTCTTAACATTCATATAACTTATAATGTTTTTGTAAATAGTCCTTAAATTTTCCCCAGTCCTCCTCCATTATCTCTTCTCCCAAGTCTCGGATTCTGCCAGTCATTTCGGCCAATTCCATATAGTCCATCAATTGCGTCTGGAGAGCCAGTGTGGTGTAGTGGTTAAGAGCGGTAGTCACGTAATCTGGGAAACCGGGTTCGCGTCTCCGCTCCTCCACATGCAGCTGCTGGGTGACCTTGGGCCAGTCACACTTCTGTGAAGTCTCTCAGCCCCACTCACCTCACAGAGTGTTTGTTGTGGGGGAGGAAGGGAAAGGAGAATGTTAGCCGCTTTGAGACTCCTGAAGGGGAGTGAAAGGCGGGATATCAAATCCAAACTCTTCTTCTTCTTCTTCTTCTTCCAGTGTGGGCAGATCTTGTGTCTTCCAGTGCTTTGCGATGAGTATTCTTGCTGCTGTTGTTGCATACATAAAAAACGTTCTATCCTTCTTTAACACTTTCTGACCGACAATGCCCAAGAGGAAGGCCTCCGGTTTCTTGGGAAAGGTATACTTAAATACCTTTTTTAACTCATTATAAATAATTTCCCAGAAGGCCCTCACTTTTGGACAAGTCCACCAGAGGTGAAAGAATGTCCCTTCAGCCTCCTTACATTTCCAACATTTATTATCAGACAGGTGATATATCTTTGCAAGCTTGACTGGGGTCATGTACCACCTATATATCATTTTCATAATGTTTTCCTTTAAGGCATTACATGCCATAAATTTCATTCCGGTGGTCCATAACCTTTCCCAGTCCTCAAACATAATGTTATACCCAATGTCCTGCGCCCATTTTAGCATGGCTGATTTGACTGTCTCATCCTGTGTATTCCATTTAAGCAACAAGTTATACATTCTCGAAAGTACCTTAGTCTTTGGTTCAAGCAGTTCTGTCTCTAACTTCGATTTTTCCACCTGGAATCCAATTTTTTTGTCCATTTTAAAAACCTCTTGGATTTGAGCATAGTGTAACCAGTCTCGCACCTTGCTCTTTAATTTGTCCAGGCTCTGCAGCCTCCAATTGTCTCCATTTTTTTTCTATTATTTCCCAATATTTCGGCCAGCCGGCTTCCATATTGGGTTTTTTCCGGGCCTTAGCCTCCATTGGTGATACCCACCTCGGGGTCTTGTTTTCTAGTAAGTCCTTATACTTAGTCCAGACAATAAATAATGCTTTTCTGACAATATGGTTTTTAAACATTTTGTGAACCTTAACCTTGTCGTACCACAAATATGCATGCCACCCAAAAGCATTGTTAAACCCTTCCAGATCTAGGACATCGGTGTTTTCTAATAAAAACCAATCTTTCATCCAGCAGAAAGCTGCAGCTTCATAATATAACCTTAAGTCCGGCAGGGCAAATCCCCCTCTTTCTTTTGCATCAGTTAATATTTTAAATTTTATCCTGGGCTTTTTGCCCTGCCAGACAAACTTAGAGATATCTTTCTGCCACTTTCCAAAACATTCCACCCTGTCCACAATCTGTAGGGTTTGAAACAAAAACAACATCTTTGGCAATACATTCATTTTTACAGCTGCAATTCTACCCAACAAGGAAAGTTTCAGTCTTGACCAAGTTTCTAAATCCTTTTTAACTTCTAACCAGCATTTTTCATAATTATCCTTAAATAAATTCAGGTTTTTGGAGGACAAATTGACCCCCAGGTATTTCACTTTTTTAACCACATTTAATTCTGTTTCCTTCTGAAACTCATCTGTTTCTAAAGGTGTCAAGTTTTCCCCCAAAACCTTGGTTTTTTGCTTGTTCAGCTTAAATCCCGCCACCCGACCAAACTCATGAATCAGTTCTAAAACTCTTTTTGTACTAGATTCTGGCTCCTGTAATGTTAAAACCAAATCATCTGCAAAACTTTCAATTTATATTGTTTCACTCCGACCTGTATTCCTTGTACCAACCGATCCTCCCTAATCATACTCAAAAGCACCTCCAGGACTGAAATGAATTAAAGAGGGGATAAGGGGCACCCCTGTCGTGTTCCTTTTTCGATTTTAAACTCTTCTGTCACCACATTGTTCACTATCAATTTAGCTTTTTGCTCTGAGTATATTGCTTCTATACCATTTTCAAACCCCCGTCCCACTCCCATCCCTTCCAAATTTTTCTTCATAAACTTCCAGGAGATGTTGTCAAAGGCCTTCTCCGCGTCAATGAAAATTAACACTGCTTTAGTATTGATGTTAGTTTGCAAAAGTTCCAAAATGTCAATAATGTTTTAGTATTATCAAACAAATGTCTGCCTGGGAGAAAGCCTGCCTGGTCCTTGTGAATTACTTCATTTAACACTTTTTTAAGCCTACTTGCCAAAATGTCTGCAAAAATTTTGTAATCCACATTTAGGAGTGAGATGGGACGGTAGTTCTTTAGTTGAGTCTTTTCAGTTTCCAGTTTAGGAATCAATGTGATAAAAGCTTCTTTCCACGTTTTCGGTGCCTTCCTCCCCTCCATAATCTGGTTACAAACCTCCATTAATGGTTGTATCAAGTAGTCTTTTAAAGTCTTATAGTACTTGGAGGTAAGTCCATCTGGGCCTGGAGATTTGCCAAGTTGCATATTCTGGATGGCACCCTCAATTTCCTGTTGTGTTATTCTGTAATTCAAGATTGTTCTCTTTTCTTGAGATAGTTTTGGTAATCCGTTAACTTTTAAAAATTGGTCTATCTCAGTCACTTCCTGAGGCCCTTGCGTATAAAGTTTTTTGAAATATTTCTGGAAACACTTTCTAATTTCTTCTGGTTTCTGTATATTTCTCCCTTCAACCTCCAGATTGGTGACAAAATTCAATTTTTGTCTCTTTTTCAACTGCCAAGCTAGCAGTTTTCCACATTTGTTCGCCGATTCAAATGATCTTTGTTTCATTTGTTTAATTTTCCATTCCACTTCTTGATTTATCAATTTCGCATATTGTGCTTGATGGAACTTAATTTCTCTTAGAATCTCTTTTGATTTTGGTTTTAGTCTCAATTTTTTCTCTCCATCTCTTATCTTCTCTAGTATCTTATCCTTTTTTCCATTCCAGAGTTTTTTCTTGATCGTATTCTGTTGTGTCAGAAACCCTCTCATTACTGCTTTACTTGCGTCCCAGATTGTCCTCTTTTCCACCGAGGTGTTCAAGTTTATTTCAAAATAGTCTTTTAAGGTTTTTTGGGCCTTCTTCACAATCTCCTGATCTCTCAGTAGAGTGTCATTCATTCTCCATCTGAAGGAACCGGTTGGAGTAAGTCTCAATTCCACTTTCAGCACTTTGACGTGCTTTCGAACTGCTAGGTTGGCAGAAGCTGGGACCGAGCAACAGGAGCTCACCCCGTCATGGGGATTCAAACCACCGATCTTCTGATTGGCAAGCCCTAGGCTCAGTGGTTTAACCCACAGCGCCACCGGCGTCCCTTCCACTTACTTTTTAAAGGCATTCATATTGCTTAATTAGTTGCAGGGGCAGCAGGATTGGGACTGTGCACAGTACGCAGTGGAGATGCTTTGGGATCCAGGTGAAAATCACCTGCTCTCAGCCCCAGAAGGAAAGCCTCCATTGAACCTAACACAAATTGTGTAAGAAAGTACAGTGGAGAGGTAAAAGTGAAAAGTTTCCTCACTGTTCAATATTTTTCACACCTGCAAAAGGAAGATTGTATTCCACCCCATAACGCAGTAGGGAGCCTACAGTAAAAGGGTGTTTTGTAGCTCTCCGGATCTATTATTATCATCCTGATTCTGGAATAGCAAAGTAAAATGTAACAGCCGACGATAAGTGTTGAACTCTACAGGTGTCTAAGTGTAACAACCACAACAGGTGGCTCCTGTTCTTGTCCTCTAAAGGAAACTGATGTGCTCCTCACTACCATGGTCAAGTCTGTGGAGAATTTTACAAGGTGCAACATGCACACCTCTTCATGCCAGAATGCTCCCAGATAATTTCCTCACAGCAGGTGTATCAACACTATTGCGTCTATAGTATAATGATTAATCCAGCCCTGTTGTCACAGGGAGTCTGTAAGAGAGGAGAGGAGAGGAGACCAAATAAACATATATTATCTTTGGTATACAGGCGGTGATTTACTGCTACCTCGGAGATCAATTGTTCCACTTACTGCATAAATTGATGATGGCCATTTATCTAATGGCAGAATCCTCAACGGTCTTTTTAGAGGAAGCTGGATCATATTAAACTAACATTTGAAGTAAAAAGAGACACAAAGCAGTGGAGAGTGCTTTGCTTTCCGTTGGCTTTTTAATACTTATGACAAAGGTATGTAAGCCTGACAAATGGCTGGCTATAAGGATGAATTAAGATACCAGCTTAAGGCCACTGCACTCCAGAGTGCTTCTTCTAAGGCCGCAAAGTGCTCTACTGGCAGCTATGCCAAAAATAAAACGGAGGGGAAAGGTTCTGCAATGCTCAGAATTAGCCAATATTCCTTTTCTCTTGTTCACTTGGGTTCTTGCACATGCCCCCATTCCCTGACCTTGCAAGGCCTGACCTCAACTTTTGCATGTTGGGTGAAACAGAAAAATAGACTCCCATGAGTAAAACTGTATGTGAATTGGGACCTAGGGACCCAACAGGATACTTAATCACAAGGACAGGACCTACGCTGGCAAAAGCTTTATGCATTTAGGTTCTGTTGCTAGGTTCTGGTCAATGCACAGAGCTTGGGATGGAGTAATCGGGCAGGAAACACTGGTGTCATCCCACTTGCCTCCACCCATTGATTGAAAACATAGAAGGATATATTGAACAGCAGATGTATATTATAGCTGCCTCTTCACCTGACATGTGAAACATAGGTACAATAGGCAGCAGATTCATATAGCACCAGTTCATCGGGTTGTCTAGCCCAGGATTCTGACACCGGTCTCCTCCAGCCCTGCCTGAAGATGCCTGGAATTGAATTTGGGAGCTTTTGTATGCATAGCATAGGTTCTACCACAGAGTCAAACCCCTTCCCTTTTAACAGTGACATGTAGCAATCTCACACATGTACATGTAGAACTGGAAAGAAGACACCAACCAAAGAAGAATGGATTTTAAAGCTAATGGACTATGTGAAGCTGACGAAACTAACTGCAAAAATAAGAAACCAAAATGATGGACTGTTCATGGAAGAATGGAAGCACTTTTTGGACTATCTGGAAAAATATCATAATCAGATGAAGCTGCGAGCGAGATTTGAAATACGAGCAGCCGTAGAGAACTGATAATATACAAAATAGAAGATATGTCTTAGGTGAAACATTTATTAGTATGTAAGCAGGATGGGATTAAGAACAGCACAGAGGGAAAAGCAGGAAGTCAAAGTTCAAAGAGAAACGTATAACAAATCTGGAATCTGGAATTGATATATAAAGATTTCAAAGTTTATTATAAAATTGGACAGTGATGTGCAGTTAAGAGGTATTTGTGTTGTGCCTTGCATATGGCATTATATTAGCTGAAGCAACAAGGGGCTTCTTGGCCTGAGTTATCAGACAGAATTGTCTAGCTGAGGACATAATGGAGGTGGCTGGGTTGAGACTTGGCCACTGCCCTGGTTGGCTCCCTTGTGCTCAGTTTGTTGGGGCCTTAGAAGAGAGAAGTGAACTATGAGCTGGCAGAGCAGTGCGGAGCCAATCCAGTGCTCCTGTGACTGTGTTTGCACCATGCTGACCTCCCCACCACTTCTGCCCCTGCCATCCTGGGTTAGCAGCAGGGACTGAGCTGTCGGGACACACAATGCTGTCTCATACCCTCCAACATTTCTCTGATGAAAATAGGGATGCCCCATTCCATGATGATAATTTTACTATTCATACCCCATGCATCTTACTGGGTTGCCCCAGCTACTCCAACATATATAAAAACATAATAAAACGCTAACCATTAAAAAGCTCCCCTATACAGAATTGCCTTCAGACAGCTCAGAGATTGGATAACTCCATACCCCCCAACATTTCTCCAGTGAAAACAGGGACATCATAAGGAAAAGTGGGACCTTCTGGCTTATCTAAATCAGGGACATCTCTGGAAAACAGGGACACTTGGAGGGTCTGCTGTCTACCACTGCTACAATGCTATCTTTGCTTGTCTCTCTCTTTCTCCTAAGAGATATTCCACAGGATAGTTGGTGGTAGATGACCCTGTGGGAGTTGGGAAGGAAAACAGGCCAACTTGGACAGGAATAGGAGCAAGTGTTGGGGATTCATCTTTGCTTGCTTTCCTCTCTTTCCATTTCCTTTGACTTGAGAACTATATCCACTTTCAGGTAGCAAAGTTACTGCCTACAATAATAGTTTACACCGTCAGTTGTGCAGAGGTGAAACCTGAGTGAGGGAAGACTTACTTTAAAATTCATGACAGACTCATCAGATTTGTAGGCTGATCTGTAAAACAAAGGCTGAAACAATTGAAGGCATTATTGCCATTTTCTCAGAAGTTAAAGTGAGCATTTAAAACCACAACCCTTCGATTCAGTGAAACACTGCAGCAGCAGAAGAAAAACTACTGAAAGACAAGATTCACAGGATGCACTCTTATACCACTTTAATAGTGTTGGTTGCCATGAGAGAATCCCGGGAGCTGGAGTTTGTTAGGGCAGAACTGCAATTTTTAGCGTTAAAGTTTGCAGGAAGGATTGGGGGAAGCAATCACTGCTAAAGTGGTATGAGGGTGCTTTAGATGTTTAAAGGTAAAGGTACCCCTGACCATTAGGTCCAGTCGCAGACGACTCTGGGGTTGCATGCTCATTTTGCTCTGTAGGCGAAGGGAGCCGGCATTTGTCCGCAGACAGCTTCCGGGTCACGTGGCCAGCATGACTAAGCTGCTTCTGGCGAAACTAGAGCAGCACACGAAAAAGCTGTTTACCTTCCTGCCAGAGCGATACCTATTTATCTACTTGCACTTTGACGTGCTTTTGAACTGCTAGGTGGGCAGGACCAGGGACCGAGCAACAGGCGCTCACCTCATCGTGGGGATTCGAACCACCAGCCTTCTGATTGGCAAGCCCTAGGCTCTGTGGTTTAGACCACAGCACCACCCGCATCCCTTTTAGATGTTTAGTGTGGGTGTAAACAGAAAGTAAGGATAATTCGAATTAGATTTATAAACTTGGAGTTTGGTGTTGGTTCCACCTCTTATTATGAACGTATATCCAGCCAAATGTCTTGTTAAATCACCTTTTTTTTCTAGAAAAGCAGCAATGCTGAAATGTTCAGAAACAGCCTTTAACCCAAAAAGACTTGCCAAATGGCTTTCCTTAAAACTAGGTGACTAATCCTTCAGGGAGACCTAGAATTCTGGATGAAGTAGACCTTGTGGTCTTAATCTGTCTCTGACAAGAGTTATGTCATGTTTTATGGCTGACTGTAGATAGTTTTCCACCTGCATGTGCCTGTCATTTACTCCATACTGTATCGCTGCCCAGGTTGTGATGAAATGCTTTCCTAATAGCATGAAAACACAGGGCCCTATTGTATGTGGCTAGTTGTTTTTAATAGTGAATTACTACTGTATGCTGGAAACTTTCCTAATGCTGTGTGAGTTCATTAGAGCAATTATACTGAGAATGTTGGAAAGACAAGACTCTTTTTTTGGTCATGGGTAGTGTTAGTGGTTTCCTGTGGTGTGGTGTTTATGATAGTCGCAGTGACTCAGCATGCATGTTAGACCTGCCTGGGGCAAGTTTGTAACTTAAATGCCTGCTTTTTTTGGATATTTGTCCATTCCCCAACTTCCAGCAGATCATTTATTGTAAACTGATCTATTTGGCTATTTCCCCACTATCTTTGTTTATGCCCTAACCAAATTCTAAAAATCCAGAATGAGTGACGTGTCTGGAAGGAAGGATGACCTTTTAGCAAACAGTACACTGTTTTGTGTGTGTGTGTGTGGAAATGATTGTAAGTGTGTATCGGATCAACGATGGAAGGACCATTGAAATATGGGTTACAAATGGCTGGGAAGGCTAATGTTGCCATCAGCAGCTAATTTCCAAAATTTGGATCACGGAGCCCTGTGTTCAATAATGCATACTGGAAAAGTTATTTGGATAGCCTTCGGTGTCGCTATAGATCAGTCCAGATACTCACTAAGGGTGGAGTTCCAGTTTGTGCAGTTGCGAAATAAGCACACCTTCTCCCAGTTCAGCATGCAGCAGGGTAGGGGCTCCACATGGCGACCCAGCAGTGGTGTGGTCTGGGATTGTGGTGGTCAAAGACCCATTACTACAGTGGTACCTCGGGTTACATATGCTTCAGGTTACAGATTCCGCTAACCAAGAAATAGTGCTTCAGGTTAAGAACTTTGCTTCAGGATGAGAACAGAAATCAGGCTCCGGCAGTGTGGCAGCAGCGGGAGGCCCCATTAGCTAAAGTGGTGCTTCAGGTTAAGAACAGTTTTAGGTTAAGTACGGACCTCCAGTACGAATTAAGTACTTAACCTGAGGTACCACTGTATTTATGTATCAGGGTGCCTGCTGGGTTTAGTTTCAAGTTTTATTCTAGGTGATTTAGTTTCAAGTTTTGTTACACGCAATGAAACTTCATGGCAAATACAACTCAAGCTACTCTAAAAGAAGATATTAAAAAGGTACAGGTAAAGGACCCCTGACAGTTAAGTCCAGTCACAGGTGACTCTGGGGTTGCAGCGCTCATCTCGCTTTAGAGGCTGAGGGAACCAGCGCTTGTCCGCAAGCCATTTTTCCGGGTCATGTGGCCAGCATGACTAAGCTGCTTCTGGCGCAATGGAACACTGAAACCAGAGCAGCCCACGGAAATGCCATTTACTTTCCCACTGGAGCGATACGTTTTTATCTACTTGCACTTTGACGTGCTTTCGAACTGCTAGGTTGGCAGGAGCAGGGACAGAGCAATGGGAGCTCACCCCGTCATGGGGATTCGAACTGCCGACCTTCTGATCGGCAAGCCCGAGAGGCTCAGTGGTTTAGACCACAGCGCTACCTGCGTCCCCATAAAGAAGATATTGGAGCACACCAAATAATTTGCCCATGTATGTACAGAGGCAACATTTTGAGATCTGCATGGATCGCTGCAATGCAGCCCTAATTATTATTATTATTGTATAGTTTTAGAAAGCTGTATAATCTTAAAAGGAGTATGTGTGTCTGTCATGTGAATAAATCACTGGAACCTTGTATGAAAAAGATCATAGTACACGTTCTTGAATCCAGTGGGGTTATTACTTTCTCCTGATTAAGTCCACATTTAAACCATTCGTTTAAAGTGCTATGACACCACTTTAGACAGTCATGGCTTCCCTCAAAGAATTCTGGGAGCTGTAAAAGGTTATGTATGTTGCAAGTTGTTGTTGTTGTTTAGTCGTTTAGTCGTGTCCGACTCTTCGTGACCCCATGGACCAAAGCACCCCAGGCACTCCTGTCTTCCACTGCCTCCCGCAGTTTGGTCAAACTCATGCTGGTAGCTTCGAGAACACTATCCAACCATCTCGTCCTCTGTCGTCCCCTTCTCCTTGTGCCCTCCATCTTTCCCAACAACAGGGTCTTTTCCCGAGTTGTTAGTAGACCCCTATTCCCCTCACAAAGCCTTAGTTCCCAGTGTGGTTTAATAATTGCTCTTCTCAGGGATCTCTAGGAATTGGACCTCTGTAAAGGAAATAGGGATTTCCTAACGACCTTCAGCACCTTTAACAAACTGTAGCTTCCAGAATTCTTTGGGGTAAGCCATGACTGTTCAAAGTGGTATAGTGTTTTAAATGTATGATGTGAATGTGGCCTAAGACAATATTTTGAACTTGGCACAGAATGGTGTACCATACTGCCACTTCCTCCCACTGAAAGAAGAAATACATTGTCTTATGTTGATCATATTCCACTTAGTTCAATATTATCTGTCTTGGTAATGGTAAGCTACCATTATTTTAGCACTCCAAATGCAAACTTTGTATTTAACTTGAGATCAGCTCCGGATGCCAGGGATAACAACAACAACAACAACAACAACAACAACAACAATTTATCTATACCTGCCCATCTGGCTGGGTTTCCCCAGCCACTCTGGGTGGCTTCCAACAAAAGATTAAAAATACATTAAAATATCAGTCATTAAAAACTTTTCTAAACTGGACTGCCTTCAGATGTCTTCTAAATGTCAGATAGTTGTTTATTTCTTTGACATCTGATGGGAGGGCATTCCACAGGGTGGGTGCCACTACAAATGAATGGAGAAAGAGAAGACAACATTCCATGCAACACTAACACATTCAGAATTGTGCTTTCACACCACTACTGTCAAAGAGCGCACTGACAGCATTGGGCAAATGTTTATCAAATGCCCTTGGGCTTGGATACATCAACTTTCTCCTTGAAAAATATAATGAGCCTTCCTTCTGAAACAGTGTGCGAGTGTATATGAGAAGAAAAGAGAATTTAAATGTTTATGGCAAGAGAAAGATGCAGTGTTGTTATAACATCATACAATGTTATAAAACATATTCTGCTATATTATATCATATCTTCTAATTATATCCTATGCTAGAAGATACAGCAGAAGGAAATCGAGTGGTTTCTCACATATGAATGCTATGAACAAGAATGCAGCAATTGCATTTGTCCTGAGGGCAAAAATATTTGCTCTCCAAATGCTCATCTAGGACTTTATGGCATGCAAAAATAATAAGGATTTTACAAAAAGGAAAATTGTTTGGAGACAGAATTTGAAGAAACAATTCCCTGAAGCCCCACCCCAGGACATCACTGTACAGTTACAAGGCATTTCACTCGAGTGTTTGTTTGTTTTTTTAAAAGATATTTATTAAGATTTTCAAAATATTACAAAATAAAAAATAAAAAAGAAAAATACAAAATAAAGATAGTTAAAAAAATTCAATCTTTCAATGACTTATCTTTCATTTGCTTATTTCCCAGACCTCCTCACGCCTCCCTTTTCTGTATTCCATTTCAGTTTGTTAGTTCAGCAAATCCCTCCCCTCTTTGTTTATCCTAGTCTTCAATCTTAAAATATTGTAACATTGGATTTTTACCTATTAATAGTTCATTTTCTCATATTCCCTTATAGTGTTACAGCTATAAACCACTTTATATAAACCAACATCATTCTAACATTCATTAATTTTACAATATTTCTGTAAATAGTCTTTAAACTTTTTCCAATCTTCTTTCACCGACTCTTCTCCCTGGTCTCGGATTCTGCCAGTCATTTCTGCCAGTTCCGTATAGTCCATCACCTTCATCTGCCATTCTTCCAGGGTGGGTAGATCTTGTGTCTTCCATTTCACTCGAGTGTTTGGAGTTCAAGCTGAGCTTTCTAAATTGCTAACAAACAATCTTGAGTTCCTGTGTAGTGTATTCAAGGCATTTGTCCATTCTGGATGGTAATGCTGTTATTACAGCGATGTATGTAATAACTCATGTGTCACATTCACTTCAATTTGAAATGTGGTCTACATAGCCTCCAATATTCAACTTTCGTGTGTGTGCAACATATGTTTAAAACAAGTTCCGACACTACAAAGAGGCACCCAGAAGAGGGAAAACACTTGCACACAAATAAGATTTCCAGACATTTTTAGAAGTATTTTATAATCTTTGCCATTATAATGCTTGTATACAGAGCTTTTCCTAAGTGCTCAAAGCACCTCACATACATTGCAGCAGCAGAAGAAGAAGCAGGAAGAGTTAACGAAACCATCGGCAAAGAAGGGCTGGTATTAATAACACCCTCAAATTTCAAGCTGAGTGTCCGAGAGAGAATAAAATAACAGGCATGCCTAAGGCCATCTACACATTTATGTATGAGGTGAGATTTGGGGTGGGGACTTCCTGTCTCACAGCCCTCACACTTATGCTCAAGTAGCAAGTTACGTGGAGTCCCTTGCTTCATGGTAAACTGCCTTCAACAAGGTCAGACTGTTGCTTATTGTAATCCCATGCTGTCTCCCCTGACGGGAGAGCCCTGGCATTTCTTTATTTAATTAAATATTTAAGTATTTATAAATCTACCTAACTCGTACTTTCTAAAAAGAAGGCATGAACCGACACACAGCCATCCTTCAAAAGTGGCACTTCTCCCGATTTGGCAAAACGATTGTCCAGCCAGGTGATGTGCATACTAGGGAAAACTGCTTCCCAAAAAGTGGGTGCTTAAGGGTGAAGCGAGCATTAGAATGCTGATGAATTTTAATGGGTACCTTTCAAAGAAAAGAAAAGAAAAGAAAAGAAAAGAAAAGAAAAGAAAAAACTGAGGCGGAGATGAGCAGTGAAGTTAAGGCTGGAAAATGAGAAACCGAGAGAAAGTGACATTGACAGATTCACCCTCTGGGTGTGTGTCTCTGTGTGTGTGAGGATTAAGCAACCTCTTCTCACTACACCTTCACTTCTATTAAAACTGTGCACAGTCCGCAAGGGGTTAAAGATGCGAAGGGAAGAACCATGGCGCTCCATACATTATGTGCTGTTTGAGCCTGAGTGACTGTGTTTTGCCACCTCCCTTCAGAAAGAGTGCACAAAAGGACTCTGCTGGCCTTTAACAAACATTCAGTGTCTCCCCCCCTCTCCACTTTTGTATTAGCTGCAGAGCAGAGTTAACTTCAAATACAATTTCACAATATTTTAATTACTTGCCTGATTTTCTAAATGAAACTAAACCCTTGTCCAGCCGGGTTTGGACAAAACAAAAAAACAACTCTCATCAAGTTTGAGAAAAGCTCCTTGGGGAGACAGCCTATTTCCCAGAACTTCAGCAAATAACCACAGTGTGAAGCATTTCCACTGATTAAACAGGACAAAGCATTGTGTTTACCACACAGCAGAAACGCAGAGATTTGCGGTGATCGCTGCGATATTGACCCAGAGGTCCTCCTGTAGACTAAAGCCTCATTCAAGTCCCTGCCTCACTAATCGTATAGCAGGCTATTATTCTAATTAAACATAATGTTGTTTAGCTCACAAAAGCATTCAGGCACTCCACTTGACTGAGAAAAGAGGGGAAACGAACGGCGTGTTCTGTGGCTAAGCAGTGGCATGAACGTGGGAAGCAGGTGGAATCAGAAGTTAGCACTTCATAAACCAGGCACTTCCTGGGCCATAATGGACAAAGGCCTGCTGTCCCCTTTTCCTCCATTAGATATATTGAATGACACAACGAAACCTTACAGATGTAAACAAAAACAAAAACAAAAAAACCCATTAGAGTGGGTCACCGACCCCAAAGGAGGCTACAACCTGATAGCTCGATTCCATGGCTTGATTTAAAATGAACCGTGTTTCACGGTTGCTATATCACCGAGCGATAAACCCAGGCCTGTAGCCGCACAAGTAAGTACAAGCAAGTCATCACAACCATGCCTGCGGCGAACCAAAGGTGATGTGAAATATTGTACAGCTCATGAAGTACAGCACGGCAAGAGGAGGCTTACCTGGGAGGAGGGGGAAGTTCTGGGCCATTTCAAAGCACTTTCTGGGAAGAATTCTCTTAATCTAATCTGGTGAACAGCGCTGGGTGGGGGGGGGGTGCTACTCAAGGGTACACAGTGCTGGCAACTTTCCCCACCAAATGTTAAAAGTGTGGCACTTTATGGTGTAACAACTTTATGGTGAGTACCGACACCTTTTTTTCCCTACCCCCCTGCCCAAAAGCACTGCTGATGAGCATTTCTGAACAGTGTTATCCAGCTTCAACTCAGTCCTTTATAGGCTATTTTGAGTCTCTACCCCCCACAAAACACCTCTGTAGCTTCCCTCCAGCCCCCCCTTTCTGTACACTTTGGGGTTAAGCCAAGTGATGTTTCCTTTTGTGGACTGATGGTGCTCTTTGGGCTATGGAAAGATCCACATTTTGAGAGCTGAGTTTGGATACAGGCAGAAGGGCTGCTTGTCAATAAAGACTCTCCTCCTACAAGAGAGGGGAGTGGTTGTGGGCGGGAGCCGGACTCCGCCCCAAGCAGGGGGTGTTTTCCCCCTGCCTCCCACTCACGTGGCTGGCGCCCACGGCCAGGCACCCAACCAGGTGCCTTCAAGGGGGCGTGTACAGCAGCCTAAATTGCTGCGGCGCCAGCCTCCCGGCCTCACTTTTCGTCGTCCCGTCACGAGTGACCCACCCTCCACTCCCTTAGAGCAGGGTTTCAGTTTTCTTTTGGCCTTACTATGGACCTTAGGTTGGTCGCCCTGGTTGTCTGGGGGGCCTGGTAGGAATTTTTCCATTTGGCATTAGGCTTTTTGGTTTTTTCGCCTACCTCATAGCAATCGTCACAACTTTTGTGGTATTGGTGGGTAGGTTAGGCATTGTGTTGTGGTGTGTCAAAGGGCTAGGTGTGGCCATCGCCTACGCCTTCAATTTTTGAGCATTCCGTTAAAGGAATCCGGCGGTCATGTATTCTGTCCGATGCCTGCGTGGCGGGAGGCCATGGCATGACCCTCAGTGACATCAGGGGAGAGCTTATAGTTGGATTAGCATCAACAGGCTCGACCTACTGGTGAATAAATCCCCTGTTTTGGACTCACCCCTCTCCGAGTGGGTGGAGTCAGTTGACGTAATCCAATGCCTAAGCCAATACATTTTCACTTGCTGTAATCAATAAAGTTGTGGCCTTTTTTTGCCCATTAACCTTATATCACGTGTCCTTGTGTTTTCATTCCACTATGCGGGGATCGGGTCCTCGAACCACAAATAAGTTTCACCATAACTGCTTTTGTTTCTGATGTTTTTGATCTGTTTTATGTTTGTTTTTTGGCTGGGGAAACCCAGCTAGATGGGCGGGGTATAAATATTATTATTATTATTATTATTATTATTATTATTATTATTATTATTCTCTTTTGTAGGCTATCTTGAAAATCTAGATTAATAAAATTATGTTATTAAAAAGTTTCAGAATATTGACACATGCCCCTGTATTCTACTCCTCCCACAACTTGATTTCTGGGAAGAGGTTAAAAACTTTGGCTGAAAATTAAAGCATCTTGTTCAAGGATGTGTGTGGATAAATAGTACCAGATAGGCACCTCGAGTTCTGTAGCACATATGATAAGAAGATATAAGTGCTATCTACATTGCACCTGGATGCCAAACGTATTTACTGTATTATATTATTTTTAATATTATTCACTTCATTTCCATGTCTCTTTATATTTTTAAGAATATTAAAACACATTGAAACAACCCCAAATAAAACATTACTGAAGAAAGTCACATATAAAGTATACATTCAAAGCAATGTAATTAACAGGAAACTAAAATATTATCTTAAAGTTTTCAGAATAAAACATTACATACAGGTCAACTACAGAATACACATTTAACACAGCAAACTTAACAACAAGAACAACATCTGAAAATTTTCAAAAGAAAACATTATTAAAGAAAGTCAAATATAGAATGCACATTAAAAACAGGACAATTTGCAAGAAAATAAAATATTAAGCATGGAACATACCTGCTGCTGTTGCTACCAGTCCTGCCAGTGGTGGTTCATGGCGACTGGTGGTTGTGGAAGCTCAGGCTCAATGACCTAAGAGACAGCCAAGATGGGACTCAGCTATATTAGTAAAGAAAAAGTGTTTTACAGTATATGTGTTGTATATGTGATATAACACTGTGACACCAGATGGCACTGTGGAGTCCCATCTTTCCCTACTGGATTTTCCAGTATGAGTTTACAATGCATTTAACTGAATCACTTCCTTGACGTGTCTAGATCCAGTCATGGTCTCTGGCCTCTTCAGCTGGAGTCAGTCAGGGTCCTGCGCTACCAGGCCAGGTGTGACTCATACCTGGGTGTAAGTTCCATTGAATTCAAGTAAAGTGTTGTGTATAAGTCAGTTCAGTGTATTCCTGAGTCACATTTGACTGTTTCACTATTGACAAAGCCCATGGCTAGGACTATGAAAATGGAAGCGGAACTGAACTCAACCCTGAAGTTCTCAGATATCTTGGGGTGGCTTTGCAATGGAAAAACTTGCTTTTTTCTCCACATGATGCTCCACCCCTAAGACAGATATATGGGAATTATAACTTCTCTGTTTACAGCATCAGTGAAATGCAGCCTCAGGCTTGCTTTTTGCTCTCAAAGTAGTGGAGTCACACTATTAAAAATAGATGGGCTAACCTTCTCTGTAAGCATGCCTTCACTATGTGGTGGGATGCACCACACAGAGAGGGAAAATAACTCCAAATTCTTCTGTATTCAGGCAAAGAAAAGTAAAATAATAAACCTGAAGCAGTTCTTTTTATGGTGTTGCAAAAAAATTGCAGGGGAGCATGGCTCTCTATATTATGTTTCTCCAGCTTATGCAGTTTTTATGCCATTGGCTAGGTGAATATCTAAACATTCGCTGAAGGTGTGTCTAGGCCTTAAAACTTCAATGAAAAAAGTGTTATGTAGATATTACTGACTTTAACATGGCAAAGAATCCAACTGAGCTACCACTATATTCTAGATTGTTGTGCTCAACCCGTTGTCGTCAATTTCTGAAACTTTACCAAACAACGTTTTGCACTAGAAATGTAAGTTTGCCTAACTGAAGTATATTACAGCACTCAGTCACACTTTCAAACATTTAAAAAAAACCTTCAATGAGACTTCCTTTGCTTAGGGAAGTGATGAGGAAATACACTAAAAAGTGTGGGACGAACAAACGATTTATAGTGCAAGCAACCTCACAAGCCAGTTAAGACGAATGTGCATTGTTGTATTACTAACCCATAGAAAAATCATTACGAATAGCCTTGTGACCACTTAAGTGCTATGAAGGATGGATGGAGGATGAATAAGGAAGTCATAGAGAGGAGCCTCTACTCTGAGCATCCCTGAAATTGGGGAGCAGCAAGACATTGCTTGCTTTGGTGTTCTTGCCATTTAAAAAACCAGGTTTACCTGGTACACCCCTTCAATGCAGCGAAGCAGTCTTTAAATTGATGGAGAGTTATGATCCCAGCAGCTGTACAATTTTAAATAAGTTCATTCAGAAGAAACAGAAGGGTGCCTCCAAGGCGTGCAGTAGTTTCTATGTAATGCTATGCATAGATAAACTTTTTAGGATCCTGGTAATACAACCCCTTCTCCCACTGGAATGTATGTTATAATCTGGCTCAAAACCCCTAAAATATTGGGGTTATTTGTTATGGGAGGCTTGCAAGTTCACTGATTTCAAAACATTTTAAAATACTTTTTTTCCAGTCTGCCAACTTATAGATAAAAAATGGATTTATTATTTATTTTTAACAGGAAGATTTGAGTTATAAATATTTGAAAATAAGGTCCTGCATTCTCAGCGACTTTTTCGTATACTTTAATACGTGTATGTATATGAATAGCATGAAGACTTTCTATTCACAGCACAGATCTTGACAAATAATAATAATAATAATCCCTTGCAATAATTGATAATAGCACTTATTGAAAGTGACCAAGCATTTAATAGCTTTTCTCTCTTCCTCGCAAAGAAACATGATAATTTTAAATGCTCAGTATGGTATGTTCAGGTTTGATAATTCAATTATCATTAAGCATGGATTGAAACAAGTATGTCGTCATGCATTATGGTGTCAGAGATTCACTGAGCTAGCTAATAATGTCAGCAAACCTGCATAATGCAGACAGAGGAGGGGGGAAGCATTCCTCCAAACCTTGCATGGAAACACAGATCTTTCCAAGTATGAGTCAAGGATACACAGTATTTGTCAGATTAGTTTTTGGAATTAAGCGGGGAGAAGAAATGCAGGCAAACCTATATACATGTATATAAGCGGTGGATTTTGATTGCCTTATTGAAATTCATAATTTGATCTTCAGCCTGTGTAATGAACAGTCCTTTGTGTCTTGATAGCTTGCATAATCCCACAGAAATGTGAATTGGTGATTCACGGGTAATAAAAACACAGAGTATCTATATAGCATTTTAAGAATAGAAGAACTGCTGGGTCAGAACAAAGGTCCATTTAGTTCAGCATCCTGCTTCCACAGAGACCAAGTAGATGCCTATAAGAAGCCCATAAGAGGGACATGAGGACAATCATAGTCTCCCCAGTAACTCTTATTGAGGGGCATACAGTTAACTCGTAACTTGCACACATTTAACTTGTGAAAATTCAGTTTTTAGGCACCTGGCCAAAAAACATAAAAGGGCATCTAGAAAATAAAAGACCTGCAATTCCATTTGTCATTGAACTTACCTTGGGAGAGCATTTGGAGGTGCAGGGAGAGTGTGTTGTGACTATACACAATTTTGGCTTTATGCGCTACCCTCAGAACATAACCCCTGTGTAAGTTGAGATTCAACTGTACTGTCTCTGAAACTGGAGATCGTAAATGGCTCTTATGGCTCTGTTCCTCAGTGTTCGCTCTTTGTGTGTCTTAAGCATGTATGCATGAGCGGTATGGTATGCCCCCATGACTATAAATGGGTTGTGGTCTCTCTTATGTGGGGCTTATGGGTGGTAATGTGCTGTGAGCATGACTGGGAAAGTGCTCCTACTTGTGAGCATCCCAGAGATATCTGGTGGTAACTGCAGGAACACTTATCTCCTGCTTGGACTGCTGCTATGCACTCTACAGGGAGCTACCTCTGAAGGTGACTCAGAAACTACAACTAATCCAGAATATGGCTGCCAGACTGGGAGCAGGGTTTGGGACCACATAACACTGGTCTTGAAAGACCTACATTGGCTCCCAGGACATTTCTGACCACAATTCAAAGTGTTGGTGCTGACCTTTAAAGCCCTAAACGGCCTTGGCCCAGTATACCTGAAGGAGCGTCTCCACCTCCATCGTTCTGCCCGGACGCTGAGGTCCAGTTCCAAGGGCCTTCTGGCAGTTCCCTCACTGCGAGAAGCAAAGCTACAAGGAACCAGGCAGAGGGCCTTCTTGGTAGTGGTGCCCGCCCTGTGGAACACCCTCTCACCAGATGTCAAAGAGAAAAACAACTACCAGACTTTTAGAAGACATCTGAAAGCAGCCCTGTACAGGTAAGCTTCTAATGGTTACTGTTTTATTGTGTTTCTAATATTTTGTTGGGAGCCATGAAGAGTGGCTGTGCCAACTGAGTCAGATTGGCAACATATAAATAATAAATGTATTATTATTATTATTATTATTATTATTATTATTATTATTAGTCTAAATGCCAAATATTTATGCCTATATTTATTGTATGAGTTTATTTGTAGCCAGAAGTTCAGCCAGGATGATGATTCTAATACCTAGCACTATGCACTGGGCCATTTTCACCTTCTCTCTCCATCTCCCACCCTGGCAATCTTTTCAGATTAATCATTTTAAGAGGAAAAGGCAGAATAAAAGAGCCGTTTCCCAAACACTTTCTCATTTGCTCAAGTTTCAAATTAATGACACAGAAACGTAACCCTTCAACCCTGCCTTGTACTCACTCTTAGAACTTACCCTGACAGATCATAATAATTAAGGATATAATTGATAATAACACTTATTGAAGGTGACCAAGCATTTAATAGTCTCTCTCTTTAGTTCTGCAGAAACATGTGTATCATAGATCATAAACGTTCAATATGGTACACTCAGGTTTTGTAATTAAATTAAAATGAAATATAATTTATATGAAACTGATTTTCAGGTGAAGGAGAGGGCATGCCCCCCCCCTCTTTAAATATATATATATAACAAGATGCATTGACCATGGGTAAGAAATGAATATCAGTAAAAGCATATCACTAGTAAATTACCTTTACTACAACTGTTTTCTGCATGCCAAATTATTTGCTTAAGGCTGCAATTCAATGCACATATTCATGCGACTAAGCCATTGAACACAGTGGGGTTGACTTCTTTGGAAGCATGCATAGGGTTGTGCTGTAAGTGTGGCAGAAACCCAGATACTTCTCCCCAAATGTGGGGAACAAGGTAATGATATATGAACAGAGGATGCTGGCAGGCAGGTAGTGCTGCAGGTGATGTGCAGCAGTTTCTGGCTCCCCACAAGAGAGGAGAAAGCAGATGCTAGCTACCTCATTTCATTTTCCGCCCGTATATCATCAGCTTGTGGGAAATTAGATGGTAGATCTGACTAGGAGCAATTTCTGCTGACTCATGAGAATGAGCTCAGTGCTCTCAACGCACCATTTTATTTCCCCAAAGGGATGCTGGTATGTCGCGAAGATGGGCAGGCTCTTCTGAATGATCCTTGATTAACTCAGAAATTATTCGGGTGCAGGGGTTGGGGTCCAGAAGAACATGGATCGGTTTTCTAAACCAATCCAGGGGCCAATCCAAGGACTCAGAGAAATGTTCCCCTCCATTTCTGCCAGCCCTTGAAACTCCTCCCTGGAAGCTGTATCCCACAAGACACATTCGGCCTCCATTTCATGTTAAACCTCCCTCCATCTCTGTTGCTCCTCTGGTGCACGGGTACCAATATACCTGTCGAACCATGGAACAGGTAGTTCTCCTAAAGGCTGCTGCAGTTGTTCTCTCTAAGAAGAACTTCACCAGCATTTCTTGCCTGCAAGGCTATGAGGTAACCAGATATCCTGGTTCTAGATTCAGGTATCCTGAATATCCTGGGTCATGTCCCAAGATGCAGGTAATCCTCCAAGGTGTACAATCTGGACTCACAATCAAATTATGCTGCCCCATTAAAAAGAAATACAGCAATGCCTATAATAATGATACCAGTGATAACCCACAGCACCAAACCACGAATGAACACAACAACTCATGACCCATAATGGTTTTTATATTTGTATGTACATGGCAGCAATGATGTCTTTCCTAGTGAACAGGAAGGGAAGTTTGGGCATATATCAGCAGTATGCTGATGACACACAGCTCCACCTCCGCTTTACATCTGCAGATATGGCAGTGGATGTGCTGAACCATTGTCTTGCCTTGGTAATGGATTGGATTTTGAACGCATTTTATTTTCAGATTGATTGATGGAGAATGGCTGGGGAAAAATGCTGGTGAAATTATTGGCACAGCATTGCTCTGAATGTTCTGCTTTTCCTTAGTGCATGTGTGGACTGTTGCTGCTGCTGTACGTGCATTAAAATACAGTGGTACCTCGGTTTAAGAATAGCCCTGTTAATGAACTATTTGGTATACGAACTCCGCAAAACCAGAATTAGGTGTTCCGGTTAGCGAACTTTACCTCGGTCTACGAATGGAAGCCGAACGTGGAAGAGCACCGGTGGCGGGAGGCCTCATTAGGGAAAGGGCTCCTCGGTTTAAGAACAGCTTCGGTTTAAGAATGGACTTCCATAACAGATTCAGTTTGTAAACCGAGGTACCACTGTACCCTTAAGTTCCTCGATCTTCCATTTCCCTTATTTTTCAAAAGAAGGATGTCTGTAGCCTTTTCATTGGCCTAAAAAAAGAGGAAAAAAATCTGTATCTTCATTCCTTTCTTTTCAGATAAAAAAAGTTTTATTCTATAGCTTCTTCTTTGTAAAAAAAGAAAGAATTATTTTAAGCCCTTTTTACCTCAGGCGCTGTCCTTTTATAATCTACCTTGACTCTTTGACAATAGCTAACCTCTTTTTTTGTATTTAGTTCACTGCAGTAACTAATGAAATATGACTGTCTGTCCCTCAGGTTCACAAGCTACTCCCTTTTCCACTACACCTTGACAGAGGGGGAGGAGCTAAACACCTCTTTTCTGTGCTGAGTCTCCCATCCTCAGAAACAGAGACTTCTTCACTTGTATCTTTCTGTTGTCTTTATTCTTCCTCTGGCTACCTTCAGGTACCTGTACGTGCAAGCGCATCATTGCTCTGGAGAAGAAAGCAGTTCCATTAAAGGTCTGGTTAAAAGCCCTGGCCAATGTGCTGAACCTCAGCCTGATTAGTTACATACCTCAGGAGATGGAGACTAGCTGAGTAAATTCATCTTAACCCTGTGAAGGCACCACTGAAATATTTAAAATCTTTATCGGCATCCACAGATGTTTTATCCAAGACTGGTCCCATGTGGGTACTACCATCTTACACAAAGCCAGTGTTGAAGTTTTATGGGCTAAAGTGAAGAAATGAGCATTGGAGGCTTAGAAATGTCCCGTTCAAAGGAGGGGTGAGCATTAGAAGCTCCTGAATTCTTCTCTGGCTCAGATTAAAAGCCAACACTTTTTGCTTGCCACTATAATTAGCCTGTATTACTAATTAGAATACCTCAGGAGTGGAATTGTTTAAAAGAGTGGGCAACTGACAGAAAGTGCCCCTTTGCTTGTGAACCAAATTAACAAACCGTGTTAAAAGCATTGACCTGAAGCAACTGCCCAAACTAAGCATAAGGAGCTAGAAAGGAGAAACAGAAATGAAGTATAACAACTGATTTTGAGTAAAGGGAGCTTAAGAGATACTGTGTGTGTATTGCTGTGTTTCAGCCTGTGATATCCTTGTATTTAGGTTAAGTATAAGTATAAGAATAAGTTAACGTCTACCAAAAAGAACACATCTACTGACCCAACTTTGTTTTTTTGGGTTGTTGTTTTTTGTAAATTAAACTTTCCTTGTTTGATTAGCTCTTGCCTGAGACTCACAGTTTCCCTCACACAACACCCCCCACCAGATAGGTAAAGGTAAAGGTAAAGGGACCCCTGACCATTAGGTCCAGTAGTGGCCAACTCTGGGGTTGCGGCGCTCATCTCGCTTTATTGGCCGAGGGAGCTGGTGTACAACTTCCAGGTCATGTGGCCAGTATGACTAAGCCGCTTCTGGCGAACCAGAGCAGCACACGGAAACGCCATTTACCTTCCCGCCGGAGCGGTACCCATTTATCTACTCGCACATTGACATGCTTTCGAACTGCTAGGTTGGCAGGAGCAGGGACTGAGCAACGGGAGCTCACCCCGCCGCGGGGATTTGAACTGCCGACCATCTGATCAGCAAGTCCTAGGCTCTGTGGTTTAACCCACAGTGCCACCTGCATCCCACCAGATAGTCTGTGGTAAATTTTAGGCATTCATTCAATTGGTGTACCATGAGGCGAGTCTGCTATATTTAACTGGGGGCAGTTAGTGGGATGAGTCTGTTTCCCACCCGCTTTGAGTCTGTGGAAACTGCCTCTGGAAGGGAAACCCTGGTGTGGTTCTCAATTTTGGGCAAAATAGCTCAGCTCATTTTCAATCCAATCCTGTGTTGGAAAAAGCTCACCCCAAGATGTTGAGTGCCATGCTTCAGAAAGACCCAAGATGACCACATTAAGGTCTTAGGGAACATATTGAGCCACAAAGTATCTTGCACTTATATGGGATTGAGAAATGCAGCTTGCAGAAATTCAGCCTGACCTCATCTAACATGGAGTTGTTCAGCATCATTTTTTAAACATATATTCTTCTTGATAAGCCTTCATTCTATTAAAGCTAAAGGTATCTCCTCGTGTCACTGATAACAGGAGCAAGTTTCAAAAGTCTCTGACATGACTGTCACATAATTGGCTTTGAATACTTTCATGTGCACTGAAGTGACATGGGGTAATAGAACTTTTATACATTTGAGCTTAAGCAGAAGTGTCTATCTTTAACTGTGAAAGGTGCACTTTCAGTCCTCGGTGTAGCAGCAAGTGTTACACAATCATCTTCATTTACATTTTGACAATTAAGGATTTGGCAAAAGGCAATGGAGCAGCTTGTCAACAGAATATATTTTATTTATTTATTCCCCCCTCCCGTCAACAGAATATATGACACCCCTTTCTTACTCTGGGTGATACTTCCAAAGCAGCCAACACATCACACCCCAACAACAACATACCCTAAACTCAGCACTGCACACAAAAAACGCTGAAATTTAAGTTTGGTAAAGAGGAATGAATATAATTAACATTAGTAATTGCCTTTGTTTGAAGTGAGAGCTTTCCTACTGCTCATACTGTGATGATGGCTGTGTAGTCATTCATCTGTTGTAATGTGTTTCGCTAGTGTGTACTCTTGAAAAACAAATCTACATATAGCCTGACATATTGTAGGAACAAATAGCACTGTTGATCAATGCCTTTGTCCAGGGGGATCAATGGCAACCATGCTGGGTGATTTGCACTGGCTGTGTTTCCCATTTTTATTTCCGGCATATAAAGCTTACAGCCACATAAACATACCAGAGGGGAGGACTGCCTGCTGTATCGTCTACAGCAGCTGGGTTTAGCTGACTGGCCTTGATGGCTCTCCTGCAACATAACTATTACTCCGTACAACTCTAAAATGCAGAGGAGTAAGCAACATTTTAGATTATTAAAGGGCATATTGGCTTTCTAAATCCCCTGGTCTGTGCTGGGCCCTCTGTGTCAGCTCTCTGAGAAGAACCCCACTTGAAAGCGGAGAAATCTCACACCCAGTGCTGGCCAGGAGAGGTTATGAGGGAATACAGGGTAGCGTACAAACACAGACTGAAAAATAATGGCACACAAACACTCGTGAGTCATGTTACAGTGCTTCAAGCTGCCAATACCAGGAATTCTAAGATCCTTTTCTGATCCTGGAGGAGAACTCAAAGACACCTACCTGCCTGCTTAGCAGAATGAGTCAGTGGAGGAGTGAATCCAAAGTATAAAAGCTGCAACTACTATGCACCACTGAAGAGGAAGAAAAGCCCCTGAGAAATTCGAATGTGTCTGTGGGGAATAATCACTGACCTCCAAGACATCAGAGCTAGATCTGGGATGGAAAGATGAGTCAAACTGAAAAGTACATTTCCACTGAGAAGGACAATCTGATGTACTGCTGTAGCGGGAAGGTAAATGGTGTATCCGTGCGCTCTGGCACTCATCTCAGTGTCCAGTTGCACCGGAAGCAGTTTAGTCATGCTGGCCACATGATCCAGAAAGCTGTCTGCAGACAAACGCCAGCTCCCTCAGCCTGATACAAGATGAGTGTCACAACCCATAGTCAAGTTTGACTGGACTTAACTACCCAGGAGTCCTTTACCCTTACCTTAATAATTATACGGTACTGCACATTTTCTCTAAAGAGCTCAGTGTGATTTATATGGTTCTCTTCATCTGTTTTATCTTCATAACAGCCCTTTGAGGTGGGCTAGACTCAATGTGTTTCATGCCCATGTGGGAACTTGAACCTTGGGCTCTCAGTCATGGTTGGACATTCAGCACCACTGCCCCTGAGATGCTACACCAACCAGCTCTTTCTGAATAGCTTATACACATAAGAAGAGGACAAAACTACTATAACACTGAACTATTGGAAACAGACATTTTGACATCAATAATTGTGTCCCGAAAGGGATCTAACACACAACAGCAATTTACTCACACCAGCTCTGTTACAAAAGGGAGCCATTCAACATTACTTGGGTGACTTGGGCATACTCAAATTTCCAGAGGGATAGCCTTTTTAGTCTTTCACAGCAAAATCATCCAAGAGCCTAGTTAGTGTCATATTAAAGACTAACAAACTGTGTTATGGCAGCTCATGAAGTTAACTGTAGTCCATGAAATCTCATATCATAATCAAATTTGTTAGTTTTTAAGATGCCACAACAAGGCAGTTTTGTTGATTTTTAGTATATCTAGAGATGGGGTACATCTCTAGATCTATGAATTTCAGCACCCTGTGTTGGGCAAACAGGCAATGAGACAATAATGGTCACTTTCTAAGCCCTTGATATTATGATATGTAAACACAGCTGTATATATTCTGAAATTATCTGCTAGCCTGCACACTGTTTGTGTTTTTGAAGGCACATTTCTAGTTCATTTCATTTCCATTTGTAAAGGCTACCTGAAGAATATGGGCAAGCTTGGCATGAAATTTAAATATGTTTTTGCCACAATGCATGCATTGTCCTGTCTACAGCTGCAGTCAAATCCCTAAAGCACCTGTAGAGTTATTTCCTGTGGAAATAATATTTATTCGTTTAGGACTACCTCTGATGTCCGTGGCAGTATGCATTTGATTACCAGTTGCTGGGAAACACAGCTGGGGAGAGTGTTGTTGTGCTCATCTCTTGCTTGTAGTCTTCCCATGGGCTTCTGGTTGGCCATTGTGAGAACTGGACGAGGTGGGCCTTTGGAGTGGTTCAGCAAGGCACTTCTTATGTTCCTATGACTAATTCAGAGTGAGTGGTTTCAGGAATAAATCCTACATGTGCAAATAAAATATTTGATTCTCTCTCTTTCTCCTTTAAAGTAGCTAGAAGAAGTGGCAATTTAGTGCATAACCCTTTTCTGCTCAAAAATTCTCTGCTCCCCAGTCCCTCCCACCACTGTATTTTGTATTTTGAATGCCAAAGGAAGAAAATGCATGGATGGGATGGGGAAGTTGGGGTAGCCAAGCAGCAGATGTGGAAAGGATTGGATATCTCTGTGTGCTTTAATTTCCTCTTACTGACTTTCCTTTTTTAAAAAAACAACGGAGCACCACATGTAGTTAACTCCTAAGAATTCAACAAAAGGATAACCAACTGGGCTTAACTTTTAAGTAAGCCCAATTACTGAAAACACAGGCTGATTGACTGCTTAACATTCTGTGTAGGCAAGTTCTTAAGCATTGTTAATTTGTATATCAATGTGATCTCTAGGAGGCCCTTGTATTATTGATTATCTCCACAGGAAGCTTGCTCAGATTGGAGCCTGATCCACTACCTGGTTGGCTTTTGGATGAATCTGGTTTGTGCTGAAAATACAGGCTTTTACTGTGAGAGATTATGAAAGCATTTGAGGCAGAGATAGATAGATGATAGATAGATAGATAGATAGATAGATAGATAGATGATAGATAGATAGATGATAGATAGATGATAGATAGATAGATAGATAGATAGATAGATAGATAGATAGATAGATAGATAGATGATAGATAGATAGATAGATAGATGATAGATAGATAGATAGATAGATAGATAGATAGATGATAGATAGATAGATAGATAGATAGATGATAGATAGATAGATGATAGATAGATAGATAGATAGATAGATGATAGATAGATAGATGATAGATAGATAGATAGATAGATAGATAGATAGATAGATGATAGATAGATAGATAGATAGATAGATAGATAGATAGATGATAGATAGATAGATAGATAGATAGATAGATAGAGAGTCAGTTAATTCTCCAGAAATTCTGTTTCAGCATTCTGGATATTTTTTCCATCTCTAATTAGTTCAGCTCCTACCTCTGACCATTTGACGAAGTCCCTGGTGCAAGAGACAGGCATTATTGTTACGATGTCTTCGCTTGCCCATTCCTGAAAGTTATCACACGCTAACATTGATGGTAAACAGTTGGGAAAAGGTTAGCTGCAAAAACAAACAAACAAACAAACAAACAAACAAACTAAACAAACCCCAGAACAAAATAATGACCCTCAATCTAAAGTCCCAGGTGAAAATCCCACCAATTTCACTTTAAAACCTTTAATCCAAAATGGGAAGAGGTGCTGAGTTCATCCAATGTGATTTGCAAGCAGAACATTCACACGAGAAACAACCATAATCTGGGATCTACTCCTGACTCTGCAGAAAAAGTCTCTCTTCCAAGTGCTACTTGAGGATGCTGGAAATGGAACATGGGACCTTCTGCCTGCAAAGCACATGGTCTACCAATGGGCTGCATCTCCTTTTCATACCTGCATATCTGAACTATCTCTGTCTCCAGTATCCCTGCACTGAGCACATATGTATGAAAAGGAACCCAAACATGCAAGCAGCTGTTCATGCATGGGTGTTTCTTTGCATAGGTCCATGCTCAAGGTGAAACATCAGGAACTGATGGTAGTCCAGGCATGAGATGTCAGGGACAGAACCACCTTTTCACAAGCAAGCAACCTACATGTGAGTAATGTGTCAATAGGGCTTGACTCATCACTCTCCCAAGAGGGCTCTAGCCCTTCTGGCCATGCCTTTGTCCACCTCCCTGCCTTTCCCTTCTCACAGTTATGATGCCTATAAATCAAACCCAGTGTCTCATTCCTGTCACTCTCAATTAAGCTCTCCACACTTACTAGTTATTAAGAACTTGGCATGAAAGCAAGGTGAATGGGGTGGCTAGGCCACTTTTTTGTCTAGTCAATGGCATCCCTGGAAGGTTCACAACTCTATGACCTCAGATATTTTACCCATGCTTGCCAGGGATCGATCACAGTATTTTTAAAAATGGAAACCATGTGCTCTAGCACTGTCCAATTTACCTTCATCAAAGGCAAGTCTTGGCATGGGTTGTGAAGATGCTGTTCCATCAACCAGACCACTAAAGGCCACATGCACGACATGACCTGTGTACCCTGTGGTAGCCAGGGACTCTGCATGATTGCACCTCTTTGAGCATGGGTTAATGAATGGCTGTTTTCATCCAGTGCTAGCTGGGCCAAGCTACATGTTACATTAAATGTGTGGCTTGGATTTGCATTTAAAAAGAAAATAGGAGTGGAGGGTCTAACTATTGGGCAGCTTCCTATGATTTTTTGATTTCCTTCTGATTCTTTGTCTTTTCTCATGCTTCAGTGCATTTGTCTCTTATCTGTCCCAATGACAACACCACCACCCATTATCTGGCAGTGCCAAGTACCTTCCGTTTAAAACACCAAACAGCAACAACAACCCAGCAGAAGTTCAGGCCAGAGCTCATTCTTCCTTCGCTCTGAACCTCACTGATCTGATGAACATTTTGTTGTCAGCCAACGGGCATAAGGGAAGGCTGTGCTCCTGTTGGCGTCTCTCCTTTGAAGCGAAATTAAATCCTAAATCTTTCATTTAGCTAGTGAAAACCTCTGCTAAAAAGGTCCCCTATGGCTTATCCCATATGGAGCATCATCATCGAGGTTTTGGTTTGGGACACCAGATGCTGGCTCGGCATGAAAGTACTCATCCAAATTTGGATCCAGTGCTAATTATCAGGAAGGAAAATAGCTGCTTAGTCCAAAAAGAATTTTCCTGCTCTCATTAGGTATCATTAAGGTATAGGTTGTCACTGTAGCCTACTGATACAGGAAGGGCCCTATATTCCAATCAGTGCTCCCATTTGGCAAGAGTGAACATTTTGCAAGTCCCTAATTGTCAAGAAAAGAGTCACTTTTATTCTTTTTGCATATTTTATCATGAAACAAAAGCCCAGCTCCCCTTTTTTGGGGATGCAAATTCTTTAAACAATTACAAACTGAGCAAGGACAAGAAGGCACAGGTAGGATCACCACAATTACTTATTTTTTAATTATTGAGATCAGGTGATGGTATGAATTTTAAGGTTTAACAGCAGCTGTAAAAAACAACAAGGGGGGGGTAGGACCTTCTTATCCAATAGACCACTTTCTCTTAGTTCTCAAGTGAGAAGCACTCCAGAATTTTGTTTATTGAGTATCCAGGACAGCACTTTTAGTGTGGTTACACCCACACTTTAAAATGTACAATCCCCACCCCCCACCCCTGGAAATTAGGATGGCACTAACAATTTGTTCATTTGGGTACCTCTTTAAGATTTTTCTTACAAACTTTAACCTGCTTGTTTGTATAGATGGATTTAATCTATTATTGTTTTAAGTTTGTTGATGGTTTTCAATTCTTTATTCGTACACCACTACCCTATTTTTGAATGGTGAAGTGTTTAAACATTTTATATGTTGTTGTTTAGTCTTCTTAGTCATGTTCGACTCTCCATGACCCCATGAATCAGAGCATGCCTTGGAAACTGTCACTTTCTTCTCAAAGCTTCTCCTTTTTTATGTCCATGGAGTTTTCTTGGCAAAACACTGGAGTGGTTTACCAGTTCCTTCTCCATGTGGATCACATTTAGTCTAAACTCTCAGCTATGACCTGTCCATCTTGGGTGGCCCTGCATGGCATAGCTCATAGCTTCATGGAGATATTCAAGCCCCTTTGCCATGACAAGGCAGTGATCCATGAAGGGGAAACATTTTATAAATGAATGAAATAAATAGCATTGATCTGTTTTCACATTTCTGGCCTCTACATGATTGCAGACGCCTTTCGTTCTTTTGTGCATGTATACATTTTTATCTCATTAAACAAAATAAATGATAAGGTTCTGAGCTATATGCTACACTTTTTTTCAGGCACTATTGTCTCCTCTGGTTATGTAATGCTGGGGCCTGGAAGTACCATTTGTAGCTGGCCAGACACGTTGGTGCAGGCAAGACGTTAGCATCTGTGTTGGTGTGTGTAGCTGTAGAGTTTATAAGCACAAGACATGCCCCAACTGACCTTTTAGGCTCACTTAAGGCACCCCTATTGAGATTAGCACCCCACACTGTGCATTCTTCCTACAGAAGTTGTGTTGATAAAGGTAGGTGTATTTCAACACATTTTACATGTCTTGTCTATTTAACTCTGGATCCGCTCGCAGTATAAACCATTCCAGGTGGCGATGCCTTTTGTGCGTAAATGTGCCCTTTGTAAATGTGCAGAATGGCTGGGTTCAGGGTCAGAAGGTAGAGGAGGACGTTCTTCAAATGCCACCATGTAAAAAAAAAAAAAAGCCCTTAAATAAACACCATGCCAGCAGGAATGAAGAAATCATGCCACTAAGGCAAGGATTTAAGTAAATTTGCACACAAGAAGAAATGTGTAGTATTCAAATTATAATGGCATAAGAGAGTGTCTAATTTTAAGGTTTTTTCAATAAATTTGGGGGGGCCACAGAAGCAGAAAGGGCAGTGAGTATATTTGGATTATAACAACATAAAGAAGTCCTGCTACAGAAATACTCAGAAGTAGGTCCCATTTAGTTCTATGGGGCTTACTGCTTGGTCAGTGCATCTAGGATTTCAGCCATATTAACCTTGAAATAATGAATATTCTTCTCTAAAGTCAGCTATGTATAAACTTTGGTTAGATAATTTCTCCTGGCTGTAGCACAACTTGTTATATATTTGCTTTTCTTCTGCCCATACGGTATATCTTTGGGGTATATAATTTTTTGTTATATGTGTGTAGACACATACAGAGAGAGAGAGAGAGAGAGAGAGAGAGAGAGAGAGAGAGAGAGAGAAATCCTCTGCTACAAAATATCCAGAGCTCTTCAGTGCAACATTTCTGACAGTCTCATTTCTTGCAGAGGCCATGGACCTTGAGAAACACAGAGATATTATATATTGCTGTGTTTGTATTTATTTATATCCTGCAGTACAGAAACATAACACTCTGTGGCTTTGTGAGGCCCCTGATTCAAGTCGGGATGTTTATTGACATAGCACTTTGTTTGGGGGGTGAGAAGATTCCCTAAAACAACCTGATTTGCCTTGTCATTCAGTCTCCACACCAAACCAATGCATGCTTCTAGAGTTTAGTGTGCTGCTCTTTTTCTGCCCTCTGCTGAAAAAATATTTCTGCCCTCTGCCTGATTTTGGATGTTCTCCAATGTTCATTTTCCATGTGTGTGTTTTAAGTAATAAATATTACTTAACTATCACGGTTTCAACCTGATATTTCTGGAACACTGTATTTGAGTCAATCTTCACAAAGAGAAAGCAGATCTTCGGCAATAAGGATGCCCCATTTAGATCTAATGGTGCCCTTTATCAAAGGCTAGCACTAGTATTTCAGTAGACTGTGGCCGAGGATGGATTTCTGACGTCCCTGAACAGTCATGGCCAATTTACAATGTGAGTTTAAAACATACATATACCTCTCACGCACTCTGATGGGCGCACATATATAAAATTAAGCATTCGTCCATTACAGAAGCATCATAGTGGGAGGGTTATTTTTCCATGGCTACCACTTCACAGCCTTTTATTATTATTTTTTTCATGATAAATTTTTATTAGTTTTACATATATATACGTATAAATATATACAAAGTCCATTACATAACTTGCACATATTATATCCACTCCGCGAATCATAAGTATTATACAATGTTTTTACAAATCATAAGTATAATACAAAATTGTTTTAGGCTCTGCTGAGCCTTGAACTTCCCTCCACTCCTTTGGTAAGTATCAGATAAATTTTACGGTCACGTATTCTGTCTCTTTTACCTAGTAATCGCTTGCTGTTAGAGTTAATCCAACCCCGCCAGTGTCGTCTGAAATTTAGTTCCAATATACATCAAATATTTATTCCAATTATCATGAAATTTCTGTTCATCTTGATCTCTTAGTCTTCCTGTTATTCTAGCGAGCTCAGCATAGTTTATCACTTTAACCTGCCAATCATTTATATTAGGTATAACCTTCGTTTTCCAATTTTGTGCTAACATGATTCTTGCGGCTGTTGTGGCATATACACAGCCTTTTAAAGAGATGTGTGCCAAATTTCACACATGTAACCCTTCCAATCTGACAAGAGGTGTATATATTTAGTACTTAGGTATCCATCCCTGAAAGGAAATTTTGGCACGAGCGTCTCAGTCCTCAACTGGCTACTACAGGAATGATAGAGCTCTGGGCTGACACTGGGTAATGTCACCATGGCAATCAACTCTGAAGAAAAGAAAAGAACCAATTCTGATGCAAAAAGAAGGGGAAAGGAGCACAGCTAATCCTTGTAGCATCCATTAGCTGAGTTTTTTTTGGAACAAGTATAAATGAGTGAAAAGGAGAAGAAACCACCCTCTTATCAACTGTTGTTCTCAGCCTGTTTTAATAATTTCATTCTTTGTTATTGCATACACAACATCAATTATGCATATGAAGTGGATATAATTGTCTGCTTATAGGTCTTGCCTAAGGGAAGTTTAATATTATCTCTAAGCTACTGCAGAATTCAATTGATGCAGTACAAATTAATGGTCAATACTAATAATACCATGTTTATGAGATTTGGCTGCAAGACAAAGGCTTTTGCAAGCAGCATTCAGCTATTAGTTGAGATATTTTTGTGAGTGCTTCTGGTGATCTTTAATAAACACAAATAGGATTATAATGAGTAATTCTACAAGCTGATGATTTCTTGCTCGAGAAAAACAACAACTCTCCAACAGCACTGAGGTTGTTCTAATGTCGTTTATTGATGGCCGTCTAAAGAACTTGCACCGCACATTCTCCGAATTTAATTTAATAGGTTACACATTTCAAATTACACTGGACAAAGACTATGAGGATGTGCAGAATGATTTATTCAGACAGCTAAATAAATACTATACAGAACCTAGTTGGGCTGCAATCATTAGGTGCTAAATTAAATTAAATAAATTAAATACTTCCAGTGTGAAAGGGCCCCTTCTCACAATCACTTCTGCATCTCTAATATAGCAGTGACTCACGAGACTGTTCAACCGGAGGACACCAGCATCCTCTCCTGAATGCTGATGCACAAAGAAGGAGACTAAGTATGCTTTTCAGATAGCATTGCAAGAGACCTGGGAGCTATTTGCTGAGTGCTGTGCAGGTGCAGGACTGACGAGTGGCAAAAGGTGTCCAGTGAAGGTGTGCTCCTTGATATAATAACCCATGCTGGCATCTCCTAGCCACTCAGAACCCACACACCGACATTAAGAGGCCTCTGCGATCTGAAGACACAAGATCTACCCACCCTGGAAGAATGGCAGATGAAGGTGATGGACTACATGGAACTGGCGGAAATGACTGGCAGAAGCCGAGACCAGGGAGAAGAGTCGGTGGAAGAAGACTGGAAGAAATTTAAAGACTATTTACAGAAATACTGCAAAATTAATGAATGTTAGAATGATGTCAGAATGAACTTAAGTGGTTTTAGCAGCAATGTTACAAAGGAGTATGTAAAAATGGTTTGTTAACAGGTGAGAATCCAAAGTTACAGTATATTAAGTTAAAGGATTAGGATAAAAACAAAGAGGGGAAGGATTTGCTGAATTAACTAATTGAACTGGAATACAAAAAAGGGAGGTGTGAGGAGGTCAGGGAAACAAGTAAATGAAAGACAAGACATGGAAAGATTGATTTGTTTTTAAGTGTTTTTATTTTTCTGTATTTTGTATTTTTTCTTTTTTTCTTTTTTCTCTCTTATTTTTCTAACCTTTTTTGAAACTTTAATAAATATCATTTTTTTAAAAAAGAGGCCCCTGCGATCTATCTTTGACATCTCCAGTTAAAGCTTGGAGAGAGCCTTAGCTGAAGCTCTGCCAGTCCAGGTAGACAATATTGAGCTCCATGGACGCACACATATATCTATTCTCCCATGGATATTTGTAATGCTCTGATGGAAGTGGTTTATTGTGTATTGCAGTTACGTATTGATGTTGTAATTGTAAATCGGTTGGAAGGCATTTTGGCAGGCTGTTGTTGTTTAGTCGTTTAGTCGTGTCTGACTCTTCGTGACCCCGTGGACCAGAGCACGCCAGGCACTTCTGTCTTCCACTGTCTCCTGCAGTTTGGTCAAACTCATGCTGGTAGCTTCCAGAACACTATCCAACCATCTCGTCCTCTGTCGTCCCCTTCTTCTTGTGCCCTCCATCTTTCCCAACATCAGGGTCTTTTCCAGGGAGTCTTCTCTTCTCATGAGGTGGCCAAAGTATTAGAGCCTCAGCTTCAGGATCTGTCCTTCCAGTGAGCACTCAGGGCTGATTTCCTTCAGAATGGATAGGTTTGATCTTCTTGCAGTCCATGGGACTCTCAAGAGTCTCCTCCAGCACCATAATTCAAAAGCATCAATTCTTCGGCGATCAGCCTTCTTTATGGTCCAGCTCTCACTTCCATACATCACTACTGGGAAAACCATAGCTTTAACTATACAGATCTTTGTTGGCAAGGTGATGTCTCTGCTTTTTAAGATGCTGTCTAGGTTTGTCATTGCTTTTCTCCCAAGAAGTATATTATTTGTTTATTTTATTAAATTTTCATCTGACCCTTCGTCAAAATATCACAGAATAAAATATAAGATAAAACACAAGTAAAACAATTAAACACAAACAATAACCTCCCCTTCCCACAGGTACATTTAAAAGGCTGTAGGATATTAATCAGCCAAAGGCCTGGTTGAAGAGGAACGTTTTCAGATGATGAATGCAGAGTCCGGGATAGTTTATAATAATAATAAACTCTGGGTGGCTTCCAACAAAGATTAAAAATACATTAAAATGTCAAACATTAAAAACTTCCCTAAACAGGGCTGCCTTCAGATGCCTTCTAAATGTCAGGTAGTTGTTTATCTCTTTGACATCTGATGGGAGGGTGTTCCACAGGGCGGGCGCCACTACCGAGAAGGCCCTCTGCCTGGTTCCCTGCAACTTTGCTTCTCGCAGTGAGGGAACTGCCAGAAGGCCCTTGGCGCTGGACTTCAGCATCCGGGCAGAACGATGGGGGTGGAGACGCTCCTTCAGGTATACTGGGCCAAGGCCGTTTAGGGCTTTAAAGGTCAGCACCGACACTTTGAATTGTGCTCAGAAATGTACTGGGAACCAATGTAGGTTTTTCAAGACCGGTGTTGTGAGGTCTCGGCGGCTGCCCCCAGTCACCAGTCTAGCTGCCACATTCTGGATTTGTTGTAGTTTCTTGGTCACCTTCAAAAGGAGCCCCACGTAGAGTGCATTGCAGTAGTCCAAGCGGGAGATAACCAGAGCATGCACCACTCTGGCGAGACAGTCTGTGGGCAGGTAGGGTCTCAGGCTGCGTACCAGATGGAGCTGGTAGACAGCTGCCCTAGAATTGACCTAAATATGGGCTATTTAAATTAATTAAATAACTATGACGATGCTGATGTAAATGAAAATGCCAGATGATGAGCATGGACCATAGTTCATTGGCAGGGCATCTGGTAAGCATGCAGAAAGTCTCAAGTTCAATCCCAAATATCTGAAAGTAGCTCTGTACACATCCCTGGCTTGAAGATCTGGAGAAGCACCACCAGTCAGTGAAGACAATATTGGGCTAGAAGGACCACTAGCCTGACTGCATAAGTCAGTTTCCTATGATCCTATGATTTTGCTATCCTGTGCCTTAAGATCAGAAGAGCAATGAGGGAATAATGGCCTTTTTTCCTGACCAACATCTTTATTTCCCCTCAAGCCTCTTCTCCTACAGTTAAAACGTTTGGCTTATTTCTAAGGGTTCTTTTTTTCTTATTATTTATATGTCATTGCACCTCTGACTGAGCTTAATACTTCCTGACCTCGTAACAGTGAAATAAAGCAGTTTATTACAAATCTCATAGTCAGGGTTTATAGCACAAGGAAAACGTTCCATCGAACTGGCAGGAGTTAAGAAGGTCGGCTGCAGGTAATGTTTAATTTTCAGTCACAGATTTATCATTTGTTAACAAATGAGTTTTAACAACGCAGAATGTTCAGATCTATTATTATGTTAAATTAATTTATGCTGGGCCACTGAGGATTTTATCATTCTGATCCTACGTCCAAAATCACGTTTGGAAAGAGAATAACTCCGGAGCCAGAAAATTAGATCAGCAGACTCCAGCGCTGTTTTGAATGGTTTCAGGGGGACTTCTGAAATAAGTGATTTGATATTTCTCGCCACCGCTGCCATTTGAATATGAAGGTGTCTCTTGCATGTGCAGCAGTGAGTCACCCACATCACAGTGTTTTGATAAGTGCCATCATTTTCGAGACATGTTTCCTCAAGACTCTGCTCAAAAAGGTGAAGGCAAAATGATAGGCTTATATTAGCAGGCATTTGAGGAAGATGTGCCTGTAGATAAGATTGCTAAATTTCTTTAGATGACACTGAGGTGTGACATTTGGAACGGAACGATTAATTCTACTTTGCAGCATGCCTGTTCTATTTTCATCATTCCCTTTTCATGTCATATTGACTTTCATATGATTGCGTATTATTCCTAACAGATACAGATATTTATAATACCACAAGGCTGCCTGCCCACTGTGGTCACAAAAATGAGATGAAGCTATCCAGAGATGAAGCTATTCAGCTTACTTAAAACACACACACACACACAGAGAGAGAGAGAGAGAGAGAGAGAGAGAGAGAGAGAGAGAGAGAGAGTCAGAAGGACCTAAGTGGGATGTCACATTAGAGATGGGGAATCAGTCCCACCAGCTTTAGCCAGCATGGACCTAGGAGATCAGTGTCCAAATCCCCACTCGGTCCTGAAGCTCACTGGGTGACCTTGGGCCAGTCACCATCTGTTAGCCTAACCTACCTCACAGTGCTGTTGTGATCCTTGGAAGATAAAGGCAGCATATAACTGTAGTAAAGGTAAAGGTAAAGGGACCCCTGACCATTAGGTCCAGTCGTGGCTGACTCTGGGGTTGTGGCACTCATCTCGCTTTATTGGCCAAGGGAGGCGTCGTACAGCTTCTGAGTCATGTGGCCAGCATGACTAAGCCGCTTCTGGCGAACCAGAGCAGCACACGGAAATGCCGTTTACCTTCCCGCCAGAGCGGTACCTATTTATCTACTTCCACTTTGATGTGCTTTCAAACTGCTAGGTTGGCAGGAGCAGGGACCGAGCAACGGGAGCTCACCCCGTCGCGGGGATTTGAACCACCAACATTCTGATCGGCAAGTCCTAGGCTCTGTGGTTCAACCCACAGTGCCACCCACGTCCATAACTGTAGTAAAAATAAATAAATAAATATCAAGGGCGACAGATTTCCCATTCCTTTGTTATGTCCTAATTAGTTTCAGTTTCAGTTAGACAAGTTACACCAGGAAGTTTGTTACAAAACTCAAAAAGTTTGAAAAGATAAAATGCAGGGGGCAGGGTGGGGAGTACAGATGATGATGATGATGATGATGATGATGATGATGATGATTTTAGTATTTATACCCAGCCTATCTGTGAGGTCTTGTGAAGCTCTGTGGACTGGGCTTTGTAGACTCTGAGGATCAGTTGATTGTCAGCACTTTGAAGGTTGAGCTTTGGCCCTCGCATTTGGATTCTTATCTGGCCCCTCTCGCCTGGCAAGCTTGGTTTGCGAGGGAGATGAATTTCTACTCCACCAGCTGGATCCCCTGGTTTTAGGAAGAGTGGGAATATTTGTTTCTCTGAGAGATCCTGGTAAAAAAAAAAATAATGTAAGAAAAAAAGTTAAACTATGCACAAAACTAAATTACTATGAACTAGATATACAATACTTTTGCTTGCTTGCTTTTGCTTATGGAAATGTGTCATTGTTTTACTCTGATGCTGTTGAGAATATCTAATCTTCTTTGTTTAGTGATGCTAGCATTTGTATTAGCCGTGCAATGTCCAAGCTTCCATTTCACTTGCTCCTAATAAGATCCTGGAAGCAGAAAATTGTAACAGCTATTATTATTTTTTTCCTATGGGAGATTTTTCACATTAGTATTATGGGCAGGTTATATCAGCCATCATCACAATCTTATTATCCATACATACCTCTCTTATCTTTTTTTGTATAGAGTTCCTTGCTCCTTTCCCCATCATTCTGTTTCTTTGTGGAGCTCTGTGGCATTGATCCTATTACAGTCCTTTAATCCCGCGGTCTACTAACAGGGGTTTTAAAGGGATGCTATTCTCAAAATGGTTCTGAGCCTAACACTGCCTAATTTATTTTATCTGGCAGAAAACTGTGAAACTTAGCCTACATTTTAACTGTGCACTATAACACAATATCAAAGAAGATAAGGATATCATTTCATACAAGTTTTAATTATCAACACGTTTTGAATGTCCATTAGTGAATTATAAACAAGCTACAATTATCTTTGTTTCCTTGGATGAAGCAATTGTATTTTGTGAACTTTTCAAATGTATCCAACTGAAATTTAGCTGTTAGTGCTTCCAGAATATTAGGTAAGTGTGTTAGTAAGCAGGGATGCACATCAACCACAAAGATTTAGATTCCAATTCCATACTTTGGAGAGAAGCCCACATTGGTCCAAAGTCCTTTGGATGCTGCCCAGTTTGGCCCATTATTTCATTTTGGGGAAACAAATGGAATTGTTATAACTAGGGCTTTTTCCCCCAGCCGGATCTCACCAGAACTCAGTTCTGGCACCAGTTGCAGATAGGTAGCCGTGTTGGTCTGCCATAGTCAAAATAAAAAAATTCCTTCCAGTAGCACCTTAAAGACCAACTAAGTTAGTTCTTGGTATGAGCTTTCGTGTGCATGCACACTTCTTCAGATACACTGAAACAGAAGTTGCCAGATCCTTCTATATAGCTGAGATGAGCCTGTTGACGACTCTTAACGACTGTAATAGGTCTTACAGGAAAAGGCAAGGGGTGAGAAGGTGAGAAATGGCTTAGTCATGTATAATGAGATAAGAATCTCACCTTCTCACCCCTTGCCTTTTCCTGTAAGACCTACTACAGTCGTTAAGAGTCGTCAACAGGCTCATCTCAGCTATCTGCCAATCTCCCATTCCCACCACCCTTCTGAGTAATACCCCTCCCCACCTTCTCACTATATAGAAGGATCTGGCAACTTCTGTTTCAGTGTATCTGAAGAAGTGTGCATGCACACGAAAGCTCATACCAAGAACTAACTTAGTTGGTCTTTAAGGTGCTACTGGAAGGAATTTTTTTATTCAGTTCTGGCACGTCTCAGGTGGGCACCATAGCTGTTAATATAAGAGGACAAGGGAGGAGTTTATGATGGGTTCCAGCACCTCTTTTTCTAGAAAAATAGCATTGGTTATAACTTTTTCCTTTTGACAGAGCTGGATGAAATGAGCAGGTGTATTGGCCCCTTCATAATGGATAAAGCTCACTAAATTACAGGCAGATATTTTTTTATTTTTTTACTTTAAAGTTTTATTATTAAAATTATTCCTTCATTTTAAAAAGGGAACCACTTTCCCCTGTTTTGGCCATTTTTCCTGATTTGCAGGCACGGTCCTTTTTGAGGAAAGAAAGACTGCCAAATTTCAGAAGTTGCTCCTTCATCTAATGCATTGAGATTGGAGAGTCATTCCCTTTGGTTACAGGCTAGACTCGGCAGCCACAATGAGAGTGTTTCCACTGTACCCTCTCCCTACTCTGGTTTTGCTTTCCTGTCCCACCTCTTCCCACGCTGGCATTATGGCAAACGCAACACCATTTTTCATCAGATGCTTGTCAGTAGCATTATTTTGAGGACTGGGTTGCCGAGATACCACCATCTGTTTCCGAGATCATGTTGTGTCCTGCTTCACCTTTACATAAGTCTGAGGCATCCTGCTTTGCCTTGGGATTCATCAGATGTGATGCACATCCCAAAAGCAAATGTGCCTAAACCATAACATCTGAAGGTCTAGTATGTGGGAAAAGGTAATATAAAAAGACACATGTATGCCTTCATAAAGCAAACATCAGAAGAGACTGCTGCATCAGGCCAATGGCCACTTGAGTCTACCATCTTATTCTCGGCCAGACACCTGTGGGAAACCTGCAAGCAGGACCTCAGAAGCAGAGCCCTCATCCCCTCCTGTCGTTTTCAGCAATCAGTATCCAGGAGTATCTTATCTCCAACTGTGGAGACAGAGTGTAACCATCATGGCTAGTAGCCATGGATAGACATACCCTCCATGAATTCACGCTGCAACGTTACACCGCATTGAGGAAGGCTTCTCACCTTAGGTCAGTAATTCACACAACAAGGACTCAAAACAAGTCCTAAGTCTGGCAATTATAACTGGAATAAATTTAAAAGATTAAACACCACCCAGAGCACTTCTACATGTGTTCCACAAGTCATAGGATCATAGAATCATAGAAGTGGAAGGAAACCCGAGGAACATCTAGCCTAAGTCCCTGCAATGCAAGAATATGCAGCTGTCCCATTAGCAGCACCATGCTTTAACCAACTGAGCTACAAGGTTTTTAACAATGGAATCTTCCATTCAATTTTCCCCTCACCCCACCGAATGAAATATTTTTTTACCACCACCCCAAAGCCTGAAATGGCACCCATGGATTCGCATCCCTTCGACACTATTGCAACCCTTGTTTTGTTTAGTGAGTCTATTGTTGAAGTAACTCTGTGAAATATTCATGTAGCCACAAGTTGGGAACAATAACGAATGCAATTATTTCTCTCCCCTCCCAACTTCTCCATTCAGACAGACACAGGGAGTAGCCTTGCTTTCCTGATTGTAACGGTTTTCCCTATTAACCAGTTGTATATAGCAATATGACAGCTGAGTATAGTACAGAATAGTTCACTGACCATTTTACAGAGGGTGTTCATTCGTTATTTCATGTACTTTTTTTTTAAAGGATCCATTGTCTAGAATGTTGGGGTGGGGTAAGGAGGATACTATCATGACCAGTATATAAGCATTATTAATTTTTTGCAAGATGTCTCACATATTCTGAAGTCTGAATTTCCCATTATTCTACTCCCGAGATATTACTTCAGCAATTACCTCAATAATGTATTAAGAGGGAAATTCTACAATGACTATTATCTTGTCTACCAAAGATAAGTGCTACTCATCTCTTTCTCTTTAATTAGTGTTATAGCAGGCATTCCAGCCAAGTAAAATCTGCCAGTTAGTAGTGAAGTGGGTTTGGGGTTGTTGTTGTTTTGTCTTTTTGATATATATATACTGCGATCCTGAGCCATTTAAGGAGATATATATATATATATATCTCTCTCCTTAAACGGCTCAGGATCGCAATACCTCAAGGACTGCCTCTTTCCATATGAACCTACCCAGACCCTGAGATCATCTTCTGAGCCCCTTATTTGTGTGCTTCCTCTTCAAGAGGTCCAGAGGGTGGCAACACGAGAACGGGCCTTCTCTGCAGTGTCTCCCCATCTGTGGAATGCTTTCCCCTGGGAAGTTCGCCTGGTGCCTTCATTATACACCTTTAGGCACCAGGCAAAAACGTTCCATAAAAAAAGGTTGTGAAGGTGGTGGATGAAACCATTCCAAACTGCACCGATTTGGTCACCTGTGAAGATACTGTCACCAAATTTAGCATGATGGTTCCTAAGATTGAAGAGCAGGTTTTCATCTATGTTTGGATACCATTGGACACCATGTTGAATCAAGATGGCCGACTGAACCTTTCAAAATTGCACTGGTTTTAAGCACCTACTTCAAAACTGTGCTGATTTTTTTACAATTAATGAGCAATGCCAAGTATGAGGCTGCCAAAATAGATAATTAGATAGATATGGTAGTGAGGTGCACCACAAAGCTCAGTACTGGAGAAACCCCACTCAACACCATCGTCTTAATTTCCTACAGGCTCTGATACCTAACAATTATCCTATTCAGATTTGTGTCATGAGCCTATAGCCTAACTCCTTTAAGTAGCTAGTAATGCCTCTGCAAAATGGACTGGATCATGTCTTCGTTCTTCCTTTCAACGAAGGTTTGTGGGAAAAACAGTGGGCTTCCACCAGCCAAAATTAAAGTTACATTCAGATTAATGGGCAATTTAAGAGAATGTGTAAGTATTTCCTGTCGAATTGGACTCAAAAGCACTTACTGTTGGCTGCCTCTTGCCCATGCTGTTTACAATATGCACTGGAAAGGATGGGAAGCCTTGCTGGGCATTTAAAACAGAGTAGGAAAAAGAAGAAGAAGAAGAAGCCTTCTGTGCCATGAATATTGATTTTCATTTTTAAATAGAGAACCAAGTTGAGGCAAGATTAGAAAAGCACACTTTTAATAATGAGGAAGTGACTCAGTCAGCACACCAGCAGCTGCACAAACTTCATAAATTTCATTTGGGGTTAAATGGAAGGTGTTCCGTGAAGCTGCTGAGTTATTGAGAGTCATCATTCTGGGGATGGCAATAATCAGTTTCATCTGACCCACCACTTCAGAGGGCTGGAAATTGAGATCCTCAGTAAACAGAGCCTGTCAGTACATTCCTTGGAGATAATTCACAAGAGAACAGCAATTCACAAACTCCCCCACCCCTTAGTGGTGACAACATCTTCATAAAGAAAAGTTGCCCCATGGATATGTACCTTCCGGTTCAGAGGAATACTGCCAAGACATTTATAACAAGGGTTTTTTTGAGGGAAGTCAATATATGCAACACAGGAGGGGCTATTAAACAGATACCATCCTCTTATCATTGGGATAGAGAAAGGGGGAAATCGTAACCATGTCTTCCTCAAATGTCATAGGAGAAAGATAGAGTGAAGGTTTCTGCCACTTTGGACACCAGGCACTAGGCCTGGCCATTAAGCTTTAGATTTTGCTATGCAAGTTGAAAAATCTACACCTCAGTTCCTTTTACCCTGATCTAACTGTCTTCACAGTTTGGAAATAATGCACAGGTGTTCAGTGGGTGTTGAAGAAGTACTGCCTACCATTATACAACATTACAGAACTATCCTAGTTAGTGAGTATGAGTATCTCTAAATCTGACACATTAGGACTTACTCCAGTGAACTTTCTGGGTGCTGACAAGCAGCACCCCCTTTATCCATGCATTGAAATACACACAGGGGTGCCAGGTTCTTCAGAGGATTGAGGGGGCCCAACACGATGTTGTGAGGGGCCAAGGGGTGGAGCCGAACACCCTCTGAAAATTGAGGTGGGCCAGCCACTTCAAAAAGCATTGGGGGTGCCAAAACTGCCTCGGCCCCTAGGAGTTGACATCTGTGAACACTCATTTGCTACATGCATCCTGGCATACAAATATCCACATGTAAGTAGGACTCCAAGTGACTGAGATGCTGGCTCTTTCATTGGAAGCATGAAGAAGCACCCCATCATGAAGAGGGTACCCCAGGGCTTCCCAAACCTGGGTCTTCAGCTTTTGCTGGACTACAACTCCCATCATCACTAGTTAGCAGGACCAGTAGTCAGGTAAAAATACGGTAAACACATTCTTATTCAGTTCTTTTCAGTTCTGCCTTAACTACCACTATTATTACTCAGTGCAATATTTCTTTTGAAGTTCTCTAGTTTATATGCTATAGATAGGGAATCTGTGGCTCTCCAGATGTTACCACAGGTTTCTCCTCGTCCTCCTCTCCTCCTCGTCCTCCTCACTTTGGGAAAGCTGGTTGCCATTAACATCTCTTGTTTGATTCACTGTAAAACTAGGCCAAGGTCTTTGGGTCATTTTCACAGCAGGTCTCATCATTGATGTGCTGTGGTTTCCTCCTGCTGTTAGAAGGGACGTTTCTCTAGTGGTAGCACACACAGATCTGCTCAATTATCACAGGAATGTACTTGTCCTTCCACTGTATGCCTTCTTCGTTTCACCAAAGCCTATGGGTTGAAGTCTTTCTAAGAGTGCTGGTACAATTATGGGAGAATAGTATTCATGAAAGAGACTCTAGAATTGTGTTTACAGCTCTCTAGATTCTTCCTCTTTCTCACACACGTGCACACAAAGCACTTGGTGTGCAATATGACAATACATCAGAATCTGTTCCCTTTGTCTTCTCGCAGTAAATAAATGTTTAGTTCAGAATGGAAATACCTCCTGTGTATCAATGATTTAATATTTAGTAGCAACATACATGATATTTCAGCGTAATGCAAAGTGTTTATGTTTCATTTAAATGTCAGTGTTTGAAATGCAAGAACTAGGATGTGACAGTCATGTTTTTAAAAGGACCCAACGCATGTCTTCAGATGAACAATTTATGTATTTTTTATTTATTAGACTTATATACCGCCCTTCGTCATGAGATCTCAGGATAGTTCACAGAATAAAATACAGGATAAAAACAAGTAAATAAGTAAAACAAAACAGCAAAACAATAAGCCCCCCTCCCCACAGACACATTGAAAAGCCTGTAGAATATTAATCCGTTGAAGGTCTGCTTTAAGAGGAACATTTTCTATTGGCATCTAAAATAGTGAAGGTGCCAAGCGAACCTCCCTGGGGAGCGCATTCCACAAACAGGGAGCCACTACAGAGAAGTCCTGTTCTTCTGTTGCCATGTGGAACAGGCACACAAAGAAGGGCCTCAGATGATGAAGATAGAGTCTGGGACAGTTTATATGTGGAGAGGTGGTCCTTGAGGTATTGCGGTCCTGAGCCATTTAAGACTTTATAGATCAAAACCAGCATTTTGAATTGAGCCCCCAAACTGGCAGCCAGCACAGTCGGGCCAGGATGGGTGTAATATGCTCAAACTATTCAGAAAGCCTTCATATAGTGGGGTAATATTTATTTATTGTATTTTTAGCACATCTTTTTGTCGAAAGAACTCAAGGTGGCATACCCAGTTCTCCCACCTCCTTCACTGAAGAATAGTGACTGGCCCAAGCTCATCCACTGAACTCTGGTCTCCAACACTCTAACCACTAGTCCAGCTATCAAACCATTATACCACACTGACTCTCAGTATTGGAACTGGGTCTTCGAAATACATGGGCAATTAAGCATTTCCTGTTTTGTTCCTATTGAACAATTTACTAGTCTATGAATATCAGTATAAGACATAGTCTGGTTTGGGACCAACTGTAGCACAGGAAAAACCAAATGTTATTAAGAAGCACAGATATTGCTTGCATGATTTTTTTAAAGAACTAATTAACTATACGTATATTTTAATCAGTTTATTTGGAAGATTAATCAGCCAGTTTTAATGGGTGGGGGCATATTCTAATTTTAGACTTTATTTTTCGCAAGCTTGAACAACCCATGACCCATCAGGCTGAACACAGTCTATCAGTCATGCATATTAGATTTTATGGGTTCAGTATAATGACTGTTGCTTGTTGCCCATCTGGGGCTGTAGTCTGTTTCAGTATAAGGCAGTTTTATGTGTACTTGTGACTTCAAAAATAAAGGGGTTGTCAATGTCTTGCTGGGTCCTTATTCCTGGTTGTTGGGTGACAAGTTAGACAGGGCTGTTTTAATCAATTATATTCCACTTGCTTCCGTATCTCCCAAAAAACCTGTATTAAGTTTTTTGTAACTATTGTTCAATTTAAGCAATTATTGATTCGTTAACTTGTTAGCAGAAAACAGAATAGCAACTGCATGTTCTCAAATAGTTGGCAACCCCATGCATGATAATTTTATGATTCTAACGGAGTCAGATCAACACAAATAAACAACTAAGTTGCTTCAGTTCTGCCTGATGTGAGGCTTTGTTTTCTTTGAGAGAGGGTTTGCCAATCTTCCAAACTGTTCTGTTGACTGAAAATGTGCATCCATTCTTAGCATCACAGTATTAAGGCGCAATTTTGAAACTCGGATCATAAGCTGACTTGCATTAAGTAATTAAAGAAATTGTGCATCGTCTCACTTGGGTTTACACCCAGAGTACATATGTATTGCATGTACTGTATAGCAGTGTACCAGATATGGGAATGGGAATCTATTTTTGTATTTTTCCCCCAGCTCAGAAATGCAAACTATGGGTTCATTTTGTACGTGAGTAGTAATGGTGAGGTTCTTCCCTCACCCAGGATATTTTTTTGTCAAGCTTTGCCCAGTGGTATGAATGGCAAGCAGTGGCATTGCAATGCATACAGTGCCTGGGAGAAAAAATGGGACTGTGTCCTGTTGTGTCCCTTATGCCCCAGTTGCGTACATAGAAAGGTTGTGGCAGGGATGTGCACCCCAACCCCTTTACTCTTTAATCTTGCACGTTTCCTCTTTAACCCCAGATTTTCTCTGAATGCCTGAAGAAGGCTCATGTCTGTTTTATAAATGAAACCATTTGTGTTCATACTTTTCCTGTTTCTCACAGTACAAATTATAATGACACGTTGCTGTGTGAACAATGATGCTTATCTAAAGATGTGAATTTTGCATTCAGAAGCCATGTTATACCTTTGTTACTCCTGTTATGCCCTCGCCTTACCTCAGCCTTGGAACAGATTTTTTTATATTCCTCCAGCTCGTAACAACAAGCCAGAGAATTCTTCTATGAGTAATTTTGCTGACATCAAGGAGACTGCTTGTGGAGTAAGGTGTTGTTTTATCTATAGCTTGGCTCGGCTATGGGCTTCGAGCATATGACTATCTCTGGGTACCCAAGTGGTCCAGCTGATTTCACAGCTGTCTCGTATTTGCACCTCGAACATCTTGGAGGAGGAGGAGAAAGTTGCCCTTAAACTTCTGTACAAGACGAAGCCAGACGAAAACAAAATCTTTGTGTGGGCATCAAGGATGTCACTTTACATTCACTGTTACATTGTTATTTTCCTGTGTTGCCCTTTGGCTCATGCCGCTGTGTCTGTGGCATTATCATAACAACTGTTATTCGTTGTTCAAGGTGATTCGTGTAAAAAAACAAAGCAGCAGTAGCAGCAGCGACGATGCATTCTCACTACATAGCAGCTTGATCTTAATAACCGCCATCTTAAAGGGTGATTGAAGGGGGATTTTCATTTAAAGTTCAGCTATGTGCACGCAAATCTAGTCTCAACCCGAGGCTTAGAAGAGGAGGCCCGTAAATTTCAGTTAGGAGGAAATTAATCAAGGACCTTTCTTGGTGTTAGCTGCTATTTTACCAAGCTAAATGTGCAAGGACCCCAGACATCTTCTACCTCAGGGGAATCACATTTTCACCACACTCAAGAACATCAAGCAATTCTCTGGCTTTGTTGGGGCAGGAGCTGAGCCAACATTTCTTAGAAAACATTTGTTCTTTGTTCCCTCCCCTTAGGGGGAAAAAAGGAGACTACTTATCTTAATATTCTCCACTGCTTTATGTGTGGTGGCTGCCATCTTACCCCCTTCCCCCCGCCACATAGTGCTAAATCCAAGGGATTGTGGAAGATACAAAATGGCGGTTAGGGTGCTGTGCTGTTTGCTGCTGCCACTGTCATTTCTGGTCAGAGGAGCAGGAAGCCCTTGAGAATAATGAAAGAAGCTATTCTACTGTCATTGCTGATGGTGAGCCCCAGCCCTCAGAAACTTTTGGAGAAATTCTTCTCTGCACACTGAGGAGAAATATTCCCCCCCGTTTCTCTGCTGACAAATCGGGTGGATATTTTTGAGATGCTGTTTGTTCACAGTTCTAGTCAGGAAATGATGGGGTGAGCACAGCTTCATGGAAGTCCATTCCTGTGTTACTTCAGAGGAATAACTTGGTGGTTAATAGAATGTCCAAACTGTCCAGGCTAATCTCACTTAAGCACTCTTTCCTCAGGCAGCAGGCCCAGGTTTCTACTTGTTTTATGCCACAGCTATGGAATAGGAAGATGCCAAGCAGAAAAAGCTTGATTGCTGATGGAGAGAAAATAAGACTGAATCTGTCCAAAATAGTTTAAACAAATGCTGTTTTGCATTCATTTTAAACATAATGAGGGCAACGAAAAATCCATTGTTTCCTCCCCTAGATAATATCTGCTGGATGCTATCTAGGAAAGGTTTTATTTTTTTAATGTGAAAGGGTAGTTTCACCCCAGTTTCAGAAATTTATGTCCCCCATGACCCACCCCCATGACTAAGTTGCTAAACATTTTGCAGATAAAATCTTGCAGCCATTTCAACATGGATTCCTCAGTTTTTGCAGATCAAGTAAGGATTCCAAAACGTTTGCTTGTTCTGTTTTGTGTCCTCAGGATACATTTAAATTGTTGTTGCTGGAGGCTATGTGGACAAAATCCTTGAATATTTGAAACCCACCCCTTGCTGCCTCTATCCTTGCCTTGGAAAGTCTCCTTCTTTTAGTGATGGATATTTACCACGGCTGTTAACAGCAATTCAACTTAGGCTGAGTTGTTTTAACAATGCCATGGCTGCTTGTTAAAACAACTCAGGCTAAGTTGAATTTGTTGTTAACAGCCTGAGTAAATAAGTCACTGGAGGAAGGGGCACTTGCTGGTAATTTAAAGGAAGCTGTGATCCAACCATTTCTCTTTTAAAAATAGCTCTCGTGTGACCTACTGACTTAAATAAAGCAGGGTAATTTCACATCTTCCTTCTGGGGTCAAAAACAAACAAACCAACCCAGAGAGGCCAGTGATGTGGCAGCTTCAGGTATCCTTGGGTAAGACGGAAGTTATGGACACATGCTAATCAGAATTTAGGGAAGGTTTTGGGACTGAAACCATCTTGATTGCCTGCTCAGCAATCTTCATCTAGGAAAGAGAGAGTGAACTGCCGCTCATTCTTCTACACCTCTTGAAGACATTTAGCAGCAAAGACCAACAAATTCTTCTCTGTCACCTTAGATCAATGGGTATTGGAGGGCCAGAGTGGGAGCAATCCTATTTTTACTTGACTCCTTGATGCCAAAGTGCATGGCTGAATGAACTTTGAGGTACTGCAAGAGTTCTTCTCTCCAGTGCATTTTAACTATCTATATTTAATAGCCTAGAGAGATCGTTTGGCATTAAGGAATGCGGTATCAGCCCTATTTGTTACGTGCGCCTACCTCAGGAACAGTGGTTTAGACCTAGGATGCTTGGAGATGGTTACAGGTTAGATATGGGAAGCTAGTGGTACTTAATCCAGACAAGACAGAGGTTATGATAGTAGGGTGATTTAAAACTGGAGGACAAGGAGGACAACTTGGAGGAAGGTGTGATGCTAGATCCTGCTCTAGCCCATGCTGGGATCTGCAATTTGTTCACAGGGTCCTGAGTAGCCAGAGTGTACTCACATCTAGTATTACTTTGGATGGTGATTGAAAGGAGAGAGGGAAAGAGACAGAAGGAGTGGGGAATCCCTTTTGCCACTCTGATCTTGTTGCTACTTCTAAGAAAATAAAGGGGAAGGGGAAGGAAGGAAAGGAAGGAAAGGAGGGAGCATGTTTAGTTGTTGGTCGTGGCAGGGATAGATTTGGGGGCTAGAGGATGTTGTTGTCTAGTCATTTAGTCGTGTCCGACTCTTTGTGACCCCATGGCCAGGCACTCCTGTCTTCCACTTCCTCCTGCAGTTTGGTCAAACTCATGCTGGTAGCTTCGAGAACACTGTCCAACCATCTCGTCCTCTGTCGTCCCCTTCTCCTTGTGCCCTCCCACAAGGGGATGTTTCCCAACATCAGGGTCTTTTCCAGGGAGTCTTCTCTTCTCATGAGGTGGCCAAAGTATTGGAGTCTCAGCTTCAGGATCTGTCCTTCCAGTGAGCACTAAGGGCTGATTTCCTTAAGAATGGAGAGGTTTGATCTTCTTGCAGTCCATGGGACTCTCAAGAGTCTCCTCCAACACCATAATTCAAAAGCATCTAGCATTCAGTTACTTTTGTGGGTTTTTCAATATTTTTCTTTTGGTGGTGGTGGGTGGGGAACTTGGGAAAAGTCCAAGCCAGATCTTAGGAGAGTCAGCCATGCCTAGGTCAACCAGCTGGTTGAACAGAGAGCACATGGGGATGAATAATCTCTTGGGGAGAAATCCTGTACATTTGAAACTAGCATATCCAAGAGAATAGGAGTCTAGCAACGTTATCTTTCTTTTCTTTTTGATATGAAAGGGCATTCAGTCATGGGATCCCACACCTGCAAACTGAAATTGTACAATGACCAAACAGTTTCACCACTTCATCTGATGCTTTAGAACATGGCTGATATCAGCTATAGCTCAGTCAGTAGAGCGTGAGGCCCTTAATCTGAGGGTCCTGTGTTTGAGCCCCATGTTGAGCCAGAGATTCCTGCATTGCAGGAGGTTGAACTAGATGATCCTCAGGGTCCCTTTCTACTCTGAAATTCTATGAGTCTCCTATTCCTTTCCTCCTGGCATTGACTGCAGGCATAACAAGGGGCACTTCCACTCTCCTTCTCTTGCATCAAGAAAGGCCTTTCATCTTCTACTTCTTTAATCACAGTCGTCTCTGGCACTAATGCTTCTATCTTTGTCTATCACTTTGTGGACTGGTGGGTAAGCCCTTCTTTAATAGAAGAAAGGGTTAATCAGGCCAGGCAAAAAGTAAGCTACTGGCAACTGAGTTATTGAATAGCTGTTGTTTTCAATAATGTATGAACTGGCAGAGTTGTGTCAAGCACGCACATCTTCAGTACTTGGTGTAGCTACTTTAGAAGTACAGAATGTGTTCTTTTGAAATACATAATGAACAAAGGAGAGAGCAAACTAAAGCTGTGGTTTGCACCCTAAGTTCCCATGAGTGGAAAATTCCACCTCCACAGTGTAGGGATGTGTAAGATCTCAGCTTGTTCCACATAACACCGGTTCTGAGAAATCTGCATTGGCTCCCAGTACGTTTCTGAGCACAATTCAAAGTGTTGGTGCTGACCTTTAAAGCCCTAAACGGCCTTGGTCCTGTATACTTGAAGGAGCGTCTCCACCCCCATCGTTCAGCCCGGACACTGAGATCCAGCGCCGAGGGTTGGTTCCCTCATTGCGAGAAGTGAGGTTACAGGGAACCAGACAGAGGGCCTTCTCGGTAGTGGTGCCCACCCTGTGGAACACCCTCCCTTCAGATGTGAAGGAAATAAGCAGCTATCCTATCTTTAAAAGACATCTGAAGGCAGCCTTGTTCAGGAAAGTTTTTAATATTTAACGCTGTACTGTTTTTAACACTTGTTTGGGAGCCGCCCAGAGTGGCTGGGGAAACTCAGCCAGATGGACGGGGTATAAATAATAAATTATTATTATTATTATTATTATTATTATTATTATTATTATTGAATACTCTACCGAGAGTCATGTAGGATTGGGGGTGCTGCATGCGTGCATGCAAAGGGCACCCTCCATTTGATGTGGTCAGCAGTCATTGTGGCATAAGCTCTGCAGACTAGAGACCACTACAGTTATAAACCTTACATTACAATTGCAAAAGGCCAATACCAGCCTGGTTCTGTAACTAAGGGGAGTAAAGCATTCTGCCCAGAAAATATTTGTAAAAGGAATGCAGTAATATGAGTTAGTGAAGTGGGGTTGGTGATGCGAGACTGGGTTCTCGGGCATTTAGCAGATAAATAGAACAGTCAGTTTTATTCACCTTTCTTTTCTCTGTCTTCATTTTTCATTCATTTTCCCATGAGAAATATAGCACCTACACACCCTTCAACATGACAAAGAGGAAAATCGGGATACACATCTTTTGGGGCCATGCTCCTGCACAAGTCACGTGACTGGTGGGAGAACACAATCTCATGGGAGCCAAAGCAGGACATCCCGGGATCCAATCAGAAACCAGAATTGCTTCTATAATTCTGGGAAGTACCCAGTATTTTAGAAGTACCCAAAGCAGTGTGCACAAAATGAAGCCTGACATACAGCAGGGGAGTGTACAAAGCATGTATTACTTTCTGCTGAAACGGTTAGTTCTAGATGTTTCCAGCACTTTTCTTGACCCATTTCTGGCACAACGTCCAACAACCTCTGTTCAGCGCTGACATTCTTACAAAGTAGTTGTTATAAGGCTCACACTAATGCAAGCACTCTTCCTAATGCGACGACTTGGGAACCACGTATAGTGTCTTTGCCTTAGCAGGATTCAGCTTCAGTCTATTGACCATCACTTATAAAAACTTATTGTCTAGCAGCGTTCCCTGGAATTAATCTCTTCCTTGTAAACTCTAGATCTGCACTTCCCTGATGCTTTGATAGGCCCTGAACACCCCTGCAAGCATTTGCAAACACCGGTCTAAAGGCTCTTACTCAGTTTTCCATTTCCATTCAAAGAGCTTTAATCCCTGCCCATTAAATTCGTTTGTATGAGGCTCATCATTCCTCACAGGCACTGTGTCACTCATAAAAGGATGAATGCTGCAGTGTGCTCCTTGCATGACAGAGCTTTAAAATGACACTCAACAGACTACTACTGACCCAGCAGAATAGGGGGGAACATTGATCTGGCAACCTCTGGCCGTTCCGCCAAGCAATAAACATTTTCTAGCTTCTTGCACTGACTTGCACACAACACTGTTTTCTATATTAAATTTAGCTTTGGGGCATTATTACTTTGAAAGCAATCCAAATATTGTGTTTATATTGGAAGATCTAAATGAGGCACAGTCAGCTGTGCACAGAATTCAAAACAATAACCCTGGGAAAAGAACATTCTCTTTGGTTGCAGCCTCATGTGCTATTGTATCAATGGGTATATCAAACCACACAAGGAATCTGGTTCTCAGAATTCAAACTGATGATGAAGATGAAGAGTTTGGATTTGATATCCCGCTTTATCACTACCCTAAGGAGTCTCAAAGCAGCTAACAATCTCCTTTCCCTTCCTTCCCCACAACAAACACTCTGTGAGGTGAGTGAGGCTGAGAAACTTCAAAAAAGTGTGACTGGCCCAAGGTCACCCAGCAGCTGCATATGGAGGAACGGGGAATCGAACCCGGTTCGCCAGATTACGAGTCCACTGCTCTTAACCACTACACCACACTGGCTCTCCAGTGTGGAGACTTCTGTCTGTTGTTGGCACATACCGGCCAGTGTCAATGGGCTTCCTTTCAGTGGTGACTACCAGCTTGTATGCAGTAGTGGAAGAAAGATTTTCATTAGGTATGGCTGCTACTGCTTTCCAAAAAGTCCTGAAGCTGTACTCCTCTATGTCCCCCCTTTTCTATATCATTAAGCCCCACTAAACCCCAGGGGATTTCCTTCTGAATAAATGCATTCACAGCAAGGCATGGGCGAGTCTGTCAATTTCAGTTTCTGTTTCTCACTTTTCTAGACTTAAATTCAGTTATACATATTTCCACAACAGTTTGTGAATTTGCTTTTAAGAATCCTCATGAAAATTCATCAGCAATTTACCATGCATTAACACCTTTCTGCAGGCAATTTAACCCACTAGATTTTTTTTTGGTAAAGTCTAATTTCCTCTAATATATTTTTGTATGCTGTCTTCACTAATATATGCATTTTACTGCACACCTTACCTTATTATGTGCATTTTTGGTACACATTACTTGGCTGGCTGGACAACTGTGTTGCAAGATTCAAAATTGCAAATTTCAAAGGATGGCTGCCTTATGGTTCATATATTGTTTTGGAAAGTGCCAATTAGTTACATTTGCCTTTAAATGTGTATGGAATTCAATTTCTCCTCCCTCCCTATTTATGGCACCGCTAGGGATGGAGGAGAAATACAATTTAGTATACATTTAATGCTGAATCTATCAATTCCACACTTTTCAAAACAATACACAAACCATAACACAGCCTTCGAAATTCACACTTCTCTGAACATTGCAATGCAGTTCTCCAACTGAATTGAGTTTATAAAACTACATATAAAAAATGAAGTTATTAGTGTAACTAAGCAGAAATGCATTATATTAGAGAAAACTGCTTGCAGAAATGTGCGCAGGTCAAAACTACATATGAAATAAATTTTATAAATTTCTGCAAAATGTGGAAAACTGGATTTAAGACTGGAAAAGTAAGAACCCGAGAGAACCAAAATTTACATTTCCTTCCATTACTGAGCACAACCAACCTCTGCACTGACTGCCTTGCCATCCTTTCTGTCGCTCCCGCAGATGATTCACCAACTTTTCAACCCCAAAGGCACACTTTACACAAGCACTTTGGAAAGGGGGCTTAGTACATCTTATCAACTCAGTTAAAAAATGTGGCATCGGAAAAAAGAAAACTAGGTATTTTGAACTTTGGGAAATAAGGAGAGACTGTAACAAACTTAGATCCCATCCCTCGGAGCTGTAGGTTTCAGCTGCCTTCCCCGGCATATGTTGATGTAAAAGAGATGGTTGCACTTTTAGCTTTGAATATTTCTCACCAATTGATTCCCCCTGGCTGCATGCCCAGAGTCTCTGAGTATCATACTCTCCTAATGAAGGCTATAGAGCATTTCTTTGAATAGACTCCTGCCAATATCAAAGTGGGGAAGCAAAAACAAAAATGCTACTGTGATGTGCAATTGTTAACTTTGAAAAGGAACCTTGGTATGCAGGTTAGAACAATATTCAAGGAGGAGATGGAGAAAATCATGGCAAACCCCAGTAACAAATGCAACGGTCACTGGGGAGTCAAAACCTTTATGCTTCAGGCCCTATTTAGACAGCAGAGAATGGTTTTCAATGCAAGAATGTTGTATTTAATAGCATTTGCTACATGCTGAGGCAGGATGTAGAAATAGCCAAGGAAAGAGACGAGTTTTAAATACATACTTGGTGAGCCAGGCGGTTATTTCACCAAATGAGTAGTGCCGCAGGTGGGACCACACTGTGACAAAATTTGAAAAAGCAAGGGGGAAGAAATGGACTCTCTTTTCTCAAAGGGAAAATGTTTCACCACCGGCTAGACGAAATGTTGTGCCGCTGTATATAGCTTTAGCTTGCTCATTGTCTCAGCAGTGTTTCCAAATACTGTTTAAGCCATGGCAAGAGACCCCATAGCCTGTTGCTGAGGTAGATGTTACTGAACCAGAAGTTCCACCAGCATTAGCTGGCATGCCCAATGTTCAGCAATGATCAGCACTGTAGTCCGGTGACATATAAAATATTAAAAGTTCCCCATCCCTGGTTCAACAAGATCTCAAGATTTTGATTATATTTGGAATTGGAGGCATTAAGGCTTGGTGTATAAAACAAAGACCAGCAGGGACTTCTTTCTGCAGCTATCTGCAAAGAATGAGTGGTCCACAGTCTGAAATGAGTGGTCCACAGTCCGAAGCAGAAGCAGGAGAGGAGAGAGGCCAAGAGGCAGAGATGAGTCAGGCTGGTGAAGAAGCCACTCCTGCTGTGACAAGCTCCTCTTCCCCCCAGTCTTTCATAACCAGAAGAGGTATGAAGAGGGATCAGCAAAGACAGGCACACAAGCAGAGTCTCTGATTGCTTGGGAAGGACCCGGGAGAGGAGAAGGCTTAGGTAGCTATGGGAAGATGGAGGCCTTTAGTCTCCCCCAACTGCCTCATATGGGCAAGATCTACCAAGAAGAATTGCTGTATTCACTGGGCCTTCCCTCCTGAGCAGGCCTTGTTTCTTCACTTACTCCATGTGGTTTATTGCTGGCCTGTTCCTGTCAGTAGATGACCCTTTGAGTCCCTTCCATCTCTACAATTCTGTGATTCCACCAAGGCAAAATACTCAAGTTGTATGTGTGTATGTGTGAAAACGAGGACTGGTGAGCAATATGGCTGGGAAGGGGGTAGGTCTTGGATAGGGTGTCAGGGACCACACAAAGAGGCCGGAGGGCTGCAATTGGTTCTCAGACCTGAATTTCCTCACCCCACCACATAGTCTCGTGTTAAACTCATGAATAGATTTAGCATTGGATTTTCTCCTGACATCTGTAAACTCCCTGACACTTGATATGATCACATATATCAATTCTAGAACTTTTCAGGTCCCAGTCCAACAGTTTGGATTGTGTTGCCTCTCCAATTTAAGTATTCCAGTTCAATGGGACTCCCTTCATGTCTTGTTCCACATACTTGCTTCAGAAGCCTTCGTTTCTGGAATCTTGTTTTTAGGCCCCGTTGATGTCACTTTATCATCAAAAAAATATCCATGTCCTTTAAAGTTTGCCATTTGCCTGATTATTCTACCGCACACGGAATGCCACTTAATTCAGGGAAAGTTGTTTTGGACGTGCAATTTCAAGAGGCAAGAAACAGAACAGGATTTCTTTTCTGCAGTGCGGTGGTGGGGGAGCAGTTAAATTATTCGAGGACCTTCAATAGGGTAAATGTAAATGTAAATCCTATGGGCAAGCTAAACAAGCACCACTTGGATGCTTATTCACTTCAGTCTTTTGGCGTTCACTCTGCTGGGTTTGTACTATGAAATGGCTCCTGTGGCTTTGATGTGGAAAATGAGAATGTTCTTTAACAGCTGATGTGGGAATAAAGAAGTAAATACAAGGAAACTCTTACCAGCTCTTTGTATTAAGTGCACTAAGTAAGTGTAACTAACTGCATTATGTTATTGATTTATCAGGATTTGACCAAGAGTATTTCCCTTTGCCCTTTTCCCCCTTTTTTTGTTTTTTTGTTTAAGGACAAGGACACACACCACCAAAAGCGCAAAATAAGGGAAACGAGCCAGCCGCTAACTGGGTTACTGATAAATGATACTGATTACACTTCCAGCTGTCTCCATGAAGTATCCAAGGAACGCTTAATAATGACCTGAAATTGACTGGGGCTCATTGACCCTAGTGATTTAATTATTAGATATGAAATAAAATATACTTTCCGGGATGAGTCTATAATTTTAAATAAGGCTGTCTACTTAAAGAACCATAACTATAATGAGACCCCAAAATGTGGACCAAATTGCTCAAATAATGGGAATTTAGGCAACTGATTGTGAGAAAATAAGGGAATTACAGGTGATACAATTTTATTTTTATTTTTATTGCATTGCATGGAGATCTAGGCAGCCTGAGAATGCCTGCCTTAAGGGATGCCAATTGCAACTTATAAAACTGTTTCATTCATGGAGAGCTCATTGCTTTCAATGGGATTACCCCAGAGTAGCAGCAGCACACTGGTCTAAACTTTTTCTTCTTCTTCAGGTAGTCCAAAATGAAGAATTGTTTTAAGGGTCCCACATAAATCCTGGGCAACCTAGTACCTCTTTCTTGATCATCATACTTGCACTATAAGCAATCTGTGAGTGTTCGTCATTGGGCTGCAACCTTGGGTTCTTGAAAAGAGATTTAAACAGAAGAACATAGCTGAAGTCAGAAGTAACGCATGGTGGGCTGAATGTAGGGAGCTAGAGGGAACCAAACTGCAGCTATCCTTTCAAATGGCTCTGAATTCTGCAGGTTTTGTTTATTTATTGATCTGTCAAGATGTGCATATTGCTTAATCATCAAAACGTCTAAGCAGTTTACATACAGCTTAAAATATACATGAAAATCACTGATAAAATCAGATGTTAAAAATAAGTTAGCCTTAAAAAATGTAACAATAAAATAAAATCATGCATTAAAATAGATGTCAAATTTACACGTCTGCGTAGGCTTGCTTATATTTATTCATTCGTTCAGTTGCATTTTTCCAATCATGAAATGCATATTTTGGGAGGGAAATAACATAAAAATATGTAGTGTATGCTTATGAAAACAATGAACACTAGGAACACATGAATCACATAACTGTAAAGGTGGAAGGTGTCTGAGGGTCATCTAATCCAACCCCTTGCAATTCACTGAGGTTGGGGTCTTGACTGCAGTCCTGTAAACATTACATTAGGGGAAATGACCTGCACTTTTATGGCAAAAAACTAACCTCTCTCTCTCTCTCTCTCTCTCTCTCTCTCTCTCTCTCTCTCTCTCTCTCTCCTTCCTGGTCTCCGCTGCTATAACAATCCCCCTTTGCTGTCTAATCTTTTTTTCCTTGCCCCACCATGCCTACCACATTGCTTGTCTTACACTCAGAGTCGTCATTCCCCCCCCCCAACCCAGTTATTATTATCATGCCCATTACTATTATCCAAATCAGGTAGGGGGCATGAGTGATATTAGCTGCTGCAAAAGCCTTAATAATAATAATAATAGCCAGTCCCCATCTTTCAGCCTTTTCCCCCTGTTTTGGTCTGTTGAGGGAAGGCAAGGCAAGGTTTCCAGCTGAGTTTCAATAATAAAACTGTTATCTCAGGCTAGCAAAAAGCATTGACACTCGTCTGTTTATCAGGAGGTTTCCTTTTGATGGATGGCACCTCGGTTGCATCCGGTAGCACTACGGCTCGCCAGGCTGAGGTGTGGCTGCTGTACATAGACCTGTAGAGCATGCAAGACTAGGCCCCAGAGGAGCACCCATGGTCAACTTTCCCCTCTTCTGATTTTCCTTTTTTCATTATGTTTGACATTTCTGAGTATGAGCTTTGTTCCAGGCTATTAGCCTATGGCAGTGGGCTGGTGAGGTGAGACTTGCAACTGACAGAACTAAGAGAGAGGTGAGCTCTTTCTCCTAGTCTCCTTTTTTAAAGAAAGATATTAAATTGGAAGATTGTCTCTCCCCCTCCCTCTTCTAACCTGTGGTGCTGAGAAACGAATTTTGTTTTGCCTAGACAGTAACAACCCTCACAAAACTGAGACTCCCTCTCGTTTTGAATTAACACATATATACGTTTAAAGAGAACATTAATTTGTTCTCAGAGCTTTACACAAAAACAATAAATGCCACCTACCCAAGGCCCAGATTTTCCACTACATTTCTCTGCAAACAGGGAAGGGGAAAATGGTACTCAAATGTATGGCGATCACTTGTAGTATGAAAAAATAGCAAAATAAGGCAGGTTAAATGTTTCCTTTGTCAAATGCTGTGATTTAGCATGTGTGTCAGGGGGCGAGGAATTATGTACTAATAACACTCAGGCCCCCAGCCGCCCTCGATTTTCATGTCTCTCTCTTTCTCCCTTGTTTTGCAAACATCACCCCCATCCCCAGTACGAACTTGGAGCAAATAATGTAAATCTATAAAGGGGCACTTAAAATACTTTTCAAGGCATAATATTTTTAAAATATGTGCAATTTTATGACAAAATAGCTGTGCTCTGCCTTGTGTCAACTGTGAAATCAGTATTAAATGTGCAGTCCACAGTGAAATGCTTTATACATAGGGGAAAAACAATAACAATAACATCCAACAACGTAGTAGAATGGTTGAGTGGTACTTATAATGACATGATGACATGTAGCAATCCTGAATGTTGCCGGATCATTTACTACTTCGTGTTTGTAGCCGTTCCAGAATTCAGGTGGCTGGCTGGGAGTCATTCTTCAGGAACAGACAGGAAGGATTTCCCCCTCCCTCCCCGTCTTAAATAGTAAGTCTGATCCAAACCATAACCCCCTATAGATATGAGCCTGGATTTGTTTACGTGAACAAAACAGAGCCTTGTTCGCCAGACTTTGGATCTAACGTACTGCAGCTCTAACATTTACATATCATTTAGTAATACCGTCTGCTTTGAGTAACTTATTGACTGAAGTCAGAAACATATGGGGCAAGGTAATGAAAGACACATAATTGACTCTGAAAGAAGGAAGAGATCATTTCTGCTGATCAGCTATGAAAGGGTTTTGTTTTTCCCCAAAATCACAGTTCGTTTTGTCCTGTCTGAAGTGGATTGCTAGCCAGTCGAAAACTGGGCCGTTTGGGGAAATTAGTACAGATGTGTAGAATCTAAAATGATTTTAGATATTTCTTAGCAGAACATTTTGGTAAAATACACGCATTAAGTGTGGGGAAATGCTATATGTTCACATTTGAGTCATGTCTTGTAGGGCTTGGGTTTCTCTAGGTAATGGCTGTGTTTTAAATGTGTCAAAGCATTTATGTTGACAGGTTAATGCACAGCTCAGTCAAGACTAGCTGTGATTTGGAAAACATCTCCACTTATTTTTGGCGCTGTCCTAATGAAATGCACGAGTACCAGTAGTTTTTGGGTTCCGGTCACAACACGGCAGTCTAGAAAAAGGTAGGTGTTTCTTGAAAAGCCACTGGGCCCAAACACACAATTAAGGCTACAGTTCTTATAGCACTCTTCTTCGCTGCAAATTGTATTCAAGCGCAACTGTTCTGGGTAGTGCCATCATTCTGATTCAGGACACACAAAAGAATGGCTGCTCACCCTTCTCAGGTGGGCAGCGGTTGTGGACCTCCGACCCACCAACCACCCCCCAGCAGCAGAAGTCACGTGTTGGTTGGCCATTAAGGGAACTCCCTGGCCAGAATTGAGCAGGATTCCCTGCCAGAAAATCAAGATAAAAATGGGCCAATCAGGGGCCCCACTGTAGGGGCAATGCCTGGCCGCCTGGCTGGGCATTGTGTCCTGAACCAGGGGCATATACAGGGTACCCTGTTATAGGGGTCTCGGTGGAAGTCTCTGTCTAAAAACCAAGAGGGAGGCAGACGGGCCATAGAACAGTGTTTCCCAACCACTGTTCCGCGGCACACTAGTGTGCCGCGAGATGTTGCCTGGAGGGAGGCGGGCGAGTCGGGCGGCGAGAGGCGGGGCGGCGGTGGCGAGGAGAGGCCGCCCAGCGCGGGGCTCTCGCCGTCTGCCTGCCTGGCTGCCTGCGAGCTCGGCGGGCACGCCTCCGTCCGCAGCGCCCGCCTCGCGGCTCTCATTCCCTGCCCCTGCCAAAGCTCACCCAGCCAAGCCGCGCTCTCCTTCCTGCCTCGCTTTGCTGCCTCCTCCCCCCCCACCCCCAAAGCTTGGAGGTTCCCCGGCAAGGGGGAGGGGAAAAATTGAAACTTACACTTTCGTGCGTCCCTCCCGGCGTGACGCTGCGCGCTGACGTCACGGGGCTGTAATGGTGGTGTGCCTCGAGATTTTTTTCATCAAACAAGTGTGCCTTTGCCCAAAAAAGGTTGGGAAACACTGCCATAGAACTTCCAGCAGTGACTTTAGGATGGCCACCTCCATAGATCAACATCTTGGGGGGAGCTCACATGACCCTGATGCAGCTTCAGGCCTCCAGCTGGAGGCTGGAATGGATATGCACCCAATGCCCGAGCCAAAATTTGACCTACACCTGTAGTCAATAAAGTTGTGGCCATTTTTAATCCAGATCGTTGTCTGTTTGAGTTTGTTCTGTTACACCTATTGGTACTCGCTGCCTGGGGGAGGGTAGCACTGCAACTGGTGCCGCAAAGGGGAGTTAGACAAATCCATGGAGTGTAAACTTTTCAATGGCTACCAGCCATGATGTCTACATTCCACTTCCACTGTTGGAAGTAGAGAGGTTGCTGTCATGCTCACATTCCGCTTGTGGGCTTCCCATGGGCTACTGGTTGGCTACTATATCTGGTTGACCACTGTGAGACAAGGATGCTGGACTAAATGGGCCTTCGAAGAGAGCTTTTATGTTCCTATGCTTTATCAGTGGTACCTCGGGTTACAGATGCTTCAGGATGAGAACAGAAATCCTGCGGCGGCAGCGGGAGGCCCCATTAGCTAAAGTGGTATGTCAGGTTAAGAACGGACCTCCAGAACGAATTAAGTTCTTAACCCGAGGTACCACTGTATTTGGAAACTCAGGTGGCCAGAAGGAACCATCAGAAGCAGCTTCTAATTCTATGTCAACAAAACACAACAGCTCCCCTGCCCCAGGCACATGTTTGGCGCATGCAGCAGCGGGCAAGAAGTCCGCCTTGAGTGATGTTCTAATGCAAACCTATCTCACTGCCGCTCCCATAAACAATACGCAAAAAGGAGAAACACACAGGAAAGTGCTGATGACTTTCGTGAAGTGTTCGCTAAAGGAAAAAAGTACAAACTGATGTAGAAATGTGAAGAGCAGAACTTAAGATTGCAGCCCCTAACGGACTTAGCTGAGATGATGAAATTGACATGTTTAATCAGAGAAAAGTCATTGTTAACATTTGTTAGAGATTGGGAACCTCTCGTGGACTTTTTGCATGAAAAAAATGATACCTGGATTTGAGGATAGCAGATAATGTTTATTTATAGAAAGTGGCTTTGCTGGGTGTTATGTTGGATTGGATGAAGTGAATATTGTTTTTATACAGCAGACAGATGAAGAATCAGAAGTTCTTTACTTTCTGAATCTTATTTTTCTATCTCTTTTAACCTTGTTTCTATTTTTCTTTTATTTCTTTTTCTATTTCTTTCTCTCCCTCCTTTTTGTGTTTTTATTGTATCTAGATAAAAGTCTTGGGTTGTTTTAAAAAAAGGGAGATATTAAGCTTTGCATTTTTCTCTATAAACCTTAATAAAATTTATTTTAAAAGTAAAATAAAACTGCAACCCCTAATAGGAGCTACAAAGCCTTCCCTAAGATCTGATGAGTTTGGCAAAACACAGGAAGCTGAGTCAGATAGTAAGCTCACCTAGTTCAGTATGGTTGAAACCAGTTGGCAGTGGCTGTCCAGCAGTTTTCCCCCAGCCCTACCTGGAAATGTCAAGGACTGAACTTGGAACCTCTTGGATTCAAAACATGTGTTCTGCGTACAGTTCTTTCCCTCAAACACAGTGCACAAATAAAAAGGGGGGGGGGGAGATTTTGTTACCTAGGTTACAGGCTGCTCACCACCTACTGTCACTTTCTGTATGTTGCAACATTACATACTATTATTTCCACTGCAGCTAGTATGAAACAAACAATACTTTTATATGCAGTTAAGCTATGGGGGGTCCGCTGACAAAAATAACAAAAATTGAAGTGTCATGTTTTTCTCCCACACAACAAACCATTCCATACTTTGAGACTTCTGCATTTAGATTAAGTTGCCCAGGGTGGGAGGTTGGGGGCGGGTGAACATGCTGAAAGGAAAATAAGTTCCGTTTCAGGTTGGAGGAAGCTGTCTTGGAACCAAATGCAAAATGACAAGAGACTCCAACAGACTAAGGTTATCTGGAACTATAAAAGCAGTATAAACTACAAGGAAACCAAACTAGGCTAGGTGGGCCATTTGTATCCAAACCAGTACTTGGGATGAACTAGTTCATTTGACCATAGTTCCCAAAATGAGTTTTTTTAAAAAAATATCTTTGAACTATACATGAAAATCTGTCCCACCACTGAACTCGTTTTGTTTAATTACTTTGCTCATTTTGGAGTAGAACTTGGGACGGCTTCTTGTCTGACTTCACATTCATCTTCCTCACAAAGAATCTTGTCACTCCATGTTGAATTTCATGCAGAATGAGACACTGGGTCATGGTCATTACATCACCAGGGATGTGCTGTTGGGGCCAAGTCAGATAAAATTTTAGGCATCTCAACCTACTCTCTATTCCTTAGCAACACATGAATGGGTATGCAACACTACATTTAAATAATCAGTTTAGGTAAACCTGTGTTTACATACCGTATTTTTCGCCCTATAGGACGCACTTCCCCCCTCCAAAAACGAAGCGGAAATGTGTGTGCATCCTATGCATCCTATCCTAATGCAGGCTTCAGGAAGCTATCCGCAAGCCTTGGGAGCCCGGCGGGAGTTCCCGCTGGGCTCCCAAGGCTTGCGGACAGCAGCCTGCAGCCCAAAGCCCTGGGTGCGCTCCGCAGCACACACCGGGCTTCGGGCAGATGTCCGCAAGCCTTCTGAGCTTTCCCCCCCCTTTATTCCCCCCCAAAAAAACTAGGTGTGCCCTATAGGGCGAAAAATACGGTATGTAAACACAGGTTTACCTAAACTGATTATTTAAATGTAGTGTTGCATACCCATTCATGTATATCCTCTTCTAAAGAAAAGGCAACTTTCGGCAGAGTGATCTGTGTGAACATCTGTAACTGGGATGAGCCACTCACAATGTGCACCAGATAATGTGGGAACCTATCAAGAGTATTTGCACAGCTTACATCTTTGGCACGCTCAGTAATCCCATCTCTGGAATAGCATTTAATTGAAGATAAGTTCAGGTAGCTATAAAATGCTTTCTCGGGTTCTGCAAAACCTCTGGGTCAGGTGTTATTTTATTAGCACTCCTAGCTGTGTCAGGGTCAAATTTGCTCTCCAGAGATTTTCAAATTTCAGAGATATTTTGTGTGGCCTACTAGTTTGGTTCATAATCTATGCTCCTCGATACCACTGCAGTCATTTCGTTGTCCCTGAGTTCTGCTGCCTATAATGGAACAGCCACAGCTGGTATAGGACTATATATACATGCAGAGAGTGAGCCACCATTTCCATGACTATATCTGCAGCTACAGTCATGCAGATGGTTGCTGACTCCTGTGGTAAGAAGAAGAAGAAGAAGAAGAAGAAGAAGAAGAAGAAGAAGAAGAAGAAGAAAAAGAGTTTGGATTTGATATCCCGCCTTTCACTCCCCTTCAGGAGTCTCAAAGCGGCTAACATTCTCCTTTCCCTTCCTCCCCCACAACAAACACTCTGTGAGGTGAGTGGGGCTGAGAGACTTCAAAGAAGTGTGACTGGCCCAAGGTCACCCAGCAGCTGCATGTGGAGGAGCGGAGACACGAACCCGGTTCCCCAGATTACGAGACTACTGCTCTTAACCACTACACCACACTTGGAGTCTTACTTCTTGATAAAGAAGCATGTATTGATTTTAAAAGGTACAGAGTTTCAAAATAATCATACAACATGGTTTACAAAAATATTAAAGGCACTTAATTACAAACTATATAATATGTAATTATGCAATAAGCAAATAAAAGGTCAGGATGGGGAGGGGAAGGGTATCAATTAGTAGCTTATTTATACATTTCTTCACAGTAAATAGAAAAGAAGGTCTACGTTGGTGTAAATACAGAGGATATAGGAAAGGTTGCTGTCTATAATTTCCTAAAAGCAACCTTAGACTTCTGAATGCTGGATGTGGGTTCAAATTGTGCAAATCACCATCCTTTACATAATAAAATCATGCCTTATTACAGAGAATTTGTTTTTGTTTTGTCCTCTTGCTACTTTTAATCTACAAGTAATTTCCCCCCAATATGGTTGTCTCCCACACTTTGTTGTACTAAGAGGGTAGCTCCATTTAAACCTTTCCAGTGTCTGGTGATAATAGCCCTGGAGGCCAGTAATAAATGGGGCACCATCTCTCTTCCGTGCGTAGGTACAACTCCAGTATCAAATAAATGTATAAGTGACATCTGGGGGAAAGGCAGCAATCGTATGGTTCTTGAAAAAAATGAGTCTCAGAAGGGTTGTACTTTGGCACTGGAGCAATACTTTTCCATACAGTCATGATGAACCTGCTTCTCTTGTATAGGTGGATTAAGCCCCCCCCCCCATCCCAGAGCAATGCTCCCTCTCCAGTCACAGGAAGGGGCGATAGGGAAGGAGGATGTGCTGAACTGAAACCATGCAGACCGTCCAAGTGTCCCTGATTTCCAGGGATGTCCCTGATTTAGAGATCCAGGTTTCTGATTTGATCCCAGAATCTACCCTATTTTCATTGGAGAAATGTTGGAGGGTATGGAGTTATCTGACCCCCGAGCCATCTGAAGGCAATTCTGTATAGGGAAGTTTTATTAAATATTTAATGTTTTATTATGTTTTTATTGTCAGTTTGCATATCTTAGTACAGAAAGTATTCATCTGATGTGTAGAGATCTTTCCTATTCTAATTAATTCAGGAGGGTTCTGGAAGCTTCTCTGTGTGAAAGAAACAAGCAGAAGGTTCATGATGTTTGGGTTATTCCTTCAGAGAAGCTGAGTACAGCTGGCTTAAACTGGTTCTCTTATTTCTTCTGTCAAGGTCATGCTGACTAGAAAAGTAAGGCCAGAAGAAGCCTGGGTTTCACTTTCTCTTTCTATCTCTTTTCCTTCTGGTGTGGTGTTCTGCACATAGTATGCATAGTGTTAAGGTTTGGACTTACTATAAGTTAGTGTAAGTTTAAGTTAAGTCTGCTGCAACTGGGTTTCTAATGGACAGTGCCAATCCTGAATGTATTGGATTTGTGACCATTATGCTCATTTGCCTTTAGCAGCAGTAAAGCTCTGCTGGATGAAATACAATTGCCTCTGGTCTATTTTTGGGGAATCCTGCAACGTGTTTATGTTTGTACTCTGCTAACTATACGTTGGAGTTCTGCTCTGGATCAATATTGAGTAGAATTTCATGAGTGGCTGGGGCAACCCAGTAAGATGTGTGGGATATAAATAGTAAAATTAGCTTTATGGAATGGTCCATCCCTAGTTTCTTTGGAGAAATGTTGGAGGGTATGACCATGCAGCTTCTCGCCTGACCGCATTATTACTGCTTCCTACCTCGATGGGGCTAGGTGGGGTGGAGCAGGCAGTAGTGAGGCTCAGGCCATTCACAATGTTCACTGGCAGGAACATTGGATCGGCAGTGGGCTAAATCTCAGTGCCACCCCAGCCTTGTCCAGGTAAGCCTGGGAGGGCTGCTGTGCCCCTAACACTGTATCAGTCAAGTGGCATTCTGCAATCTCTACCATGTGGAGGAAAAAGCACAACCACAGTATTAGTTACAAAATTCATAATACTGCAATTATCAGGTTTCTGATCCATATGCTTCAGAAGATAGGCTTAAAGGCAAACACAATACCTGTGGACTATCTCGAATCCTTCAAGGTACTCTGGAGGCTGCAGGAGAAAACATAATCAGATAAGCTCATAGCAATGGATTCTTTGCTCCCTTTTCTCTGTGTACAAAGAAGGTAAATTTGTACAACAGCCTCTCTTAGATGCACCATTATATCAATCAGTCAACAGCTTTAGTTTCCATGGTAATCTTCTCTTTTCCCAGATCCAAAACATTTGACACAATCTGATTTGATCACAATGGAATAATTACACATGCAGGAAACCTTTTGCCTGCATATGCAGGGAACTTTTTTTCATTCAGCTTACGAAACAAAAAACGGAATGAGTTTCTGATTGTGCCATACATTATTTGTGGTTGGGTACATCAGGACTATTGGCTGTTCTTGGTGGCTAGAAGGCTCAGTAGAAACTGGCCCAGCTAGGTTTTTTCCCCTCTCCCGATTTTGTTATTAAAATATTATTTAGAAACCACAGCGATCCATTGTGATGTTCCATACAGTCTTTCAGTACAGTGGTGCCCTGCAAGACAAATGCCTCGCAAGATGGAAAACTCGCTAGACGAAAGGGTTTTCCATTTTTTGAGCTGCTTCGCAAGATAATTTCCCTATGGGCTTGCTTCGCAAGACGAAAAATGAAAACGTCTTGCAAATTTGTTTCCTTTTTCTTAACACTGTTAATACAGTTGCGACTTGACTTCGAGGAGCAACTCATAGAACATGGTGTGGTAGCCTTTTTTGAGGTTTTTGAAGACTGGTGATTTTTGAAGCTTTTCCAAAACTTCTTTTAAACTTTTAAAACTTTTTTGGGGGGGGTTGGATTTGGGGTTGGGCTGTTTGGAATTCAAGGACTTGTTGTTGGGGAGGGGTTTGCAAGAATCTGGAAGCTTGTGTGTTTTTTTCCTGCATTTTTATGATTTTCTGTGACCATTGGGCTACTCTGCTGTTTTTTTAAAAAAATTCTGGATTTGAATTTCTGTGTGGTGGGTGGCTGGGGGAACAGTTGGGGAGGGGGCTCTTCAGCAAGAAGCAAAGAGTGGAAGAGGAACCTTCTTCGAGTTGTCCCCCAGAGTCTTAGAATATGTACTGTACACTTTGTTGATTTTTAAATGTTTTTCTGTCATGTTTAGAAACTTAATTTATTGTTCCTTCAATTTTTGAAATGCTCTTTACAGTATGTGTGACTTTAAAGAGCACTTAATAAACTCTTGTTGTACCAAATTTGGCTTTGTTTGGACTTTTTTTGACCATAGGAATGCATTAATTGAATTTCAATGCATTCCTATGGGATTTCGTGCTTCGCAAGACGAAAAATTCGCTAGACAAAAAAACTCGCGGAACGAATTAATTTCATCTTGCGAGGCACCATTGTACTGAACAAATGCTAGCATTCCTGACTCTGCTGTCATCAATCATGTTGTAAAGTCTCATTTTGAAATAATTACACAACATATTTTGAACCCTGACAGCATAGTCTAAATCAGGAGTGGCCTTCCAGATGCTGTTGAACTACAACTCCCATTATCCCTGACCATTGGCCACGCACGCTGGGGCTGGTGAGAACAACATCAGAAGGGAGCCCATTTACTATACCTGGTCTACATAAGCTTGCAAGTAGCATTCTTTCTAAAATATTTATCAAGTTGTGTTGTAAATCAATGAGCCATAATATCATCATACCTATGCTAATACTTGTGGGATTAATAGATCAATTTGGTGAATGAAAACAATACCAATAAGGAGTTCTTTCTGAAGTTTAATGTTCATGTTTGTAAATTTTGCTATCATTAAAACTGTTACAAATAATTGACATTTTGATTATTTCCGATGTTTACTTTCCCTTGACAGACATTGCTAAGTCTGATTGAGCTTTCTTTCTTTCTTTCTTTCTTTCTTTCTTTCTTTCTTTCTTTCTTTCTTTCTTTCTTTCTTTCTGCTTGCATTTATAAGTTAGCAAAATGCATTTATTTCTTTTCTGGTAAAAATACATTAACCAGATTTTATGAAGGCACCACTATTCAGCCTCTGCTTTATTAGTAAAATTGGAGCCTTTTCTTTCCCTTTAAAATCCCCATTCCTGGTCAGTAGTAAATAGTTGTGCAAAAGTAAAGACTAAACTCAGATGAAAGATTTGGGCTGCATGTGAGCCAAACCACATGATTATATGGATCATATGATGGCCAACCACACAATCATAATGTTATTTTGAAGGCCCCAATCAGGAATTGGCTGTCAGCAGTCCAAGGAGGCATCACACTGGGAAATTTGGTCTGCACCTAAATGCCTTATGACTCAACGGTGCTGAATTGGCATCTTCAGTGCAAAAAAATCTCCAACCACCAGGAGAGCAATTTCTGTTGTTTCAGTGAATGAAGCCGGTTATGTAAATTGCCTTTTTAATTTCTTTTACCAAGGGGCTACAGAATTCCATTCTGGTTGCTTCGTTCCAAAACAGTCACCTTTTCAGCTATTCCTACATGGGTGAATTTCTTTTAGACAACATTTGCAATTAGAGAGCACGTGATGCCATGGAGCCTTCATCACATGCCTGCAGAGTTAATGTACCAATGTTGTTATTTTGTACTGCACAGTGCATTTGAGACAAACTCCATCATTAACTTTATGCATAGTTCATAGTCCATTTGCTGGGTTGCTTTGCCCTTCAAGTCGGTTTCTTTAATATTTTACCACCAGGGTACATAACATCGCATTAATTTGCATTAGACACAGTTTTGCACATTGTTCTGCTATGATTTTCAGGAATAACTGCAACGTCTGCATCCATAATTCCATCTACCAGTTTAAAACTAAGTTCTGCAGTAGCCTGAGCACTTATTTTATATACACTGAAGCCCCTCCTGTGATTTTAGAGGTGTTTTTGTTTGTTTGTTCCTTTTCTACTTCTTGTGGACTGGAATCAAGGCAAATAAGGCAGAATAAGTTACTGTAAGCTTAACAGATGCAGATTTATGGTTTTACATGATAGATAAGATTAGATCAGACTACATTGCCCCATTTAAGAATAATTGGACTGTAAGTCTTAACTACATATTCACACAAATGAAACTTCATCCCCAATTCACTGAGTTTTACTATTCCAACATTTTCTACCTTTAAGTCCTCTAAAATCTGCTTGATTATATTGTTTCACTGCTCCCTTAATGATTATTTGAAACCCACTGCCAGAATTTAGAGCACTGCAAAGTACTTATCTTGGTAACAAGTCCATTAAAAGAAAGAGATCTGATTGCACTAAAGTTGCCATATATCTGTTGGGCAGCTGATATATAAAAGAGCACATATAAAATAATAATTAAGTCCTAGGGACATATATTCCTCGTGATACCATATGGCCCAAATATCTTTTAGTACAGTTTAGTCTAGAAAGGGTTTAGATTTTGAGAGTAGAACTGCACCAGCAAGGAATCTACGCACACCCTATTCAGATTTCAAATGCTGTAAAATGAAAGCCCACATTTGGATTTCATGGCTTGTTCTGTATCTGTCTTTAATAACAAAATATTACAGTGTGTGTGTGTGTGGGGGGGACTATTAAATCTTCTTATAACCCTTCCAGGCAATGGCACTGCTTGTCAACTTCCTCCTCGGTGTTGCCCTTGTAGAACTTAGCTGGGAGGAAGATGGGCACAAAACTATTATTTGTTGGCTCTGCCTGTAATTGGCTCTGGCTCCACCTACTGTTGGCCTCCCACCCTACCAGTCCCATAGGTACCAGCCACCATTGCCTATATTGAGCATCTGTTGGATTGACACAGTTCACAGGCCCATTGTTCTATATTCAGCAGGATCAAGTGGTAAAGGCTTTCTAGGACAGGTTTTCCTGAGGTATGAGGCAGGGGCCACCTGTCTGAATGCTCCCCCAAAGAAAAAAAAATTGACAAGTCAAGTGGCAGAGTTTATCCTATTTTTGTTCCCAACCATGCTGAGCATTTATTTTATTTTGCAAGGAGGTCTTTCTGATTGTATGAGAATATACTCCAAAGTGAAATGTCCACAGATATATGTTCCAGGTAAATATTTACAACTTAACAGAGCAATCTTATATATGTCTACTCAGGAGTAAGGATCAATGAATTCTAGGGTTGTCGTATGTCAAACAGTGAAAAACTGATCAGAAAAGTTGTTGAGCTTTTTCAGCAAATTCACAAAAAGGTAAATAAAATTAAGGAAAACCGCCAAAAACAATACTGCCAACATGAGTTGCCATACATCCAGATTTTGTTGGACATTTTAGCGATTTCCGCCCAGACACTGCTTTTGACGGCAGTATTCCGGATATATTCGGGAAATCACGGATATATGGCAACCCTACAAATTCAATCAAACTTACTCCAGAGCCTAACGCTGCAATCCTATTCCCATTTACCTGGGAGACAGTCCAATTGAGTACACATGCATAGGACTGCAGTGTAAATCGGTCAATAAGTTGCTCTGTTTTTAGAAACTGAAAAATAAAGTTAAGAAGAGCCCAGGCTGCTTTGAACACCTTGCTGAAACCATCGTATCTAACAACGCTCATGTTCATGGAGAACATATGTCTTGTATCTACTTGTTTATTTCCCCATAAACTGATTAAGTCTGTCAATCATTTCAAAGTGTAATGATAAATATAGAGTATAAAGTGCATTATTCACCCACCTGTAATACTTTGATAGCTGCTTGGCACTCTTGGCGCTCTTTCCTACTTAAATTCCTTTTCAAATCCATGTTATAGAAGCATCCTACATTTGCCAAAAAAATAAATAAATCCCCTCCTCTCTTTTTTAATTAAAGGCATTCTGAAAAAGCAAATGCTTTGAGTAATAAACTTGGCAACAAGGATTCATATAGTGCTGATATATTGGGGGTTTATTTTTAAATTTATATATTAAAAAGCTTAATGGATAAAATACAGTCTCCTAACAAGAACCTCAGTCTTATGCAAGACTGGAAACCAGATGAAGTCATGATTTTGCAGCTGGCTAGGCTATTCATCTGGAAGTTGAGACCAGCTGCAGTTGGTAAGCCCCCCCCCCCAAGTTGTTGGAAAGCAACAAAGGAGTCTTGATGGGGGGGAAGTATTTTTTTCCTATATCATAAGGCTGAGTTACTGTTTTTTCCTTTTAGATGGTGTATCTCTCTTTGTGTGTGTTCACAAGTATAGATACACTGTATTGAGACAAAGATGCATCTGTCATATAAAGTCACAGGCAAAATGTAAGTTTCCAACAACTTTATTAACTTGGCTCCATATGTACATAAAGTTACAAAGAGGGGAATGGAAAACCAAATCATTTTAGAATTGACAAAGTTATTTCCCCCCTGCAATTATGAACTATTCAGAAGGTAGCTTTTGCTTTAGTGGAGAGAAGAATGGCTGTGTCTGGATATATATTTGCTGTGTACTGCTAGTTGTTTCTACCAGGCCTAAGATACTTGATGCAAACTTCTCAAACTGCTTTATACAAGTCATAACATTAGCTTATCCAGCTGAATGCTGCCTGTGCTGTCAAGAGTGTGTCTCCCATGGCTCATGGAAGACCTTTTCCTGAGCTGGTCTCTTGGTTTTAAACCGGGTCCTTGCACATTCAAAGCACAAATTCTGCCACTAAGTTTGGTGCCCTCGCCTCTTTTTCTAATAATGTGTAATAATTATAATTATTCAACTCTTTGTGGAGTTCCAGCTCTACTCATATATAAGCCAACATCTCCTTTCCATTATATAAATAGCCATTAGGCTGAGGTTGGTTCGACCTCCATTTAGGCATTCACTTTTCAAGTATTGGCTCTGGGAAAACTTAACCAAGGTTTAGTTCATCCATGATGTGAGCATCTTAACCAGGTATAGGCAAACTCGGCCCTCCAGAAGTTTTGGGGCTACAATTCCCATCATCCCTGACTACCGGTCCTGTTAGCTAGGGATCATGGGAGTTGTAGTCCCAAAACATCTGGAGGGCCGAGTTTGCCTATGCCTGATCTTAACTGTTTGATAATAAAGAGGATAACTATTTTTTAGTACTGTTGCTCATAATGGATCCAGTGAAGATTCAAAACACTGGGATTAAGCCAAATGCACAGGATAATTATTGAGGAACTTTTGGAAGCTCATCAATATCTATCTATCTATCTATCTATCTATCATCTATCTATCTATCTATCTATCTATCTATCTATCTATGCATGCAAGGTATGAGTCACTATGAAAAATCTGCTCTTGTATCTGCTTGCTGATAATTCACAAGCCACTAGAATGTGTCAAAATATGTTGGCCAATGTGACTGTAAAATTATCTGCTAACTTCCCCAAGTTCCTTATTAGATTGGTAAGATTCCCTCCCCCCCCCCCATGGTAAATTTGATGGTCTCCATTTCCCCTTACAAGCTGCTGTCAAGTGGTATTGGCAATTAGTGGAAAAATTCTATGGCATTCTATCCTTATTCGACAAGCAGTGTGCATCTATCTTCTCTGAGAGCCTTTATAGACCCCAGGAACCCTGCTTTTTAGACATATGGTTACCGCACCACAATGAGGTTATTCCTTATTTCCTCGCCTTGCCAGGGATGGCTGACCCAAGACATTTACCTGCCCAAAGCAAAGCAACAAATAGCATTCCCTCCCATCCAAATCGAGGAACACAGCTCCAACAAGTGGCTTTCCCTCTCTTTGGCAGTAAAATACAGTGTTAATAAATTGAATAATTAACAATCTGCTGCCCTTTCATGGTGCTAAAAATCAGCTGCCCAAAAGTGCTGCCTCACTCTGGCTGAACCCTAGAAGTCATAGCCAGTGCAGATCTTCTTCATCAGAAGCCACCATATCCCAGCAGGTGTTCTGCTTCTTGCAACCAAAATATCAATTCCGTCAATAAGGGTTCAAAGCAGTTCAAAGCTGAAAAATAGTTTGAGCTTTCTCTGTCGAACACAGATGGAAACATCTTATGCAACTTCTTGAGGAGATAAAGAATGGGAAATATCAAAGCACAAAGAGTTACCCCATTTTAAGATCAACTGAAAAGAGCGGACTCTAATATTTACGTAAACTAGAACAGTTGGCTGCTAGACTGCGGAAGATGATGGAAACCTCCCTTTTCTCTTTTTCCTGTCGCTCCAGGTACCTTTGACTGTCAATATTACTGTTCTCCGACACTTTAGAAAACGATCCAGCAGGAGAGCAAGTTTTTTTCCCCAGATTCATTTTTATAAGCATATGAATCATTAAAGTTTCTTTATATTCCAGCTTTTAAAAAGACTTAGTCGTGAAAATCAATAGCACCATTGTAAAGCGGTTCTGAATGCATCCTTGTTAAGGGACAGCTGAGGCACTTAATAGTGTGAGCTGGAAGCTAGGTCATCAGTCCAGTAATCACTTGATCTTCCTTTAGTTCCCAGATCCCTGCAAGAGAGCCACAAGGTCACCCATTTTGGTTTCCTGCAGGAGACAGAAAACAATAGAGCTAGCACATAATCCCTTCTCCAGGCTATCGTATATTTTTAAGTAGCACCCTCTGAGCACACAACAAGGCTAAATTAATTAATGCTTTATACGTACTCACAGTTCAAAAGAGCTGTTAAACCAAGTTGCCATTTAGTTATAGTTAAAAGACTGCTACATAAGAGCTCATTTTAATTTCAGGGTTTGGGACTGATTGTTATAGTTATTACTTATTAACACCCAAAAGAAAGCTTGGGAGATAGGCAATTTGGAATTAAGATTATTTTTATTAATATAACAATAAGGATTCACAGCCAGTCATCCTAGATCTAATACGTGGGCAGGTGTGCCAATGTCAAACCAAAAGGGAGCATCCTTTTTCCCACCCAGGGCAAAGTGACCCAATTTGGATGCATCACAGCTATCATACAATGGGAGGCAAGATTCCCTTCTCCAGCTAGGGGAGCAGGGTATAGGTTCCATACCTGTGCACTGCACTCCTGATCTGCACCATTTAGCAGAATGCACAGGAGAGACCCTAAGAACACAAACCCAAGGTCCTGCCAAACTGGTTGGCAGGTGAATGTGGTAGGTCACATGCCCTTCACTGCCCAGTGTCAAGGTGTTTAACCTTGGCTCCATGCACAGTCCTCTTACCTGCCCACAGAAAATGCCAGCCAATAAAACAATTACCAGTCAACAGCCCACCACCTTAAGAGAGAGTCAAATCAAAACTCAGGACAGCATGAAGCAGGGGGAAAAGATGCCCCAAATGCCAACTGAGGGCACCCAAAAAATTCCAACTCAGTCTACTGAGTATGGGCAAAGCCCATATTGCCAAAAGGTGGGATGCAGCAAAGGAATGGAATAAGGTTCTTAGGATGGTGCCCTCCATATGAGTCAGAGTGTCAGGACCATACTGATCGGCGTACCCAGGCCACAGAACTGTCACACTCAGCATCCAGAGGAGGTATCTCAAGATGTTCTTTAGAAACGGGGTGAGGCAAATCCACCTCATCCTAATGATGATTTGTGTCATTTCAATCCCACCTTTCACTACTAAGGGTGCCAGAGAAATAACCTGCAGAAAGTGTATGAGGTGGAGGGGGTCAAAAGAGACAACAGCAGCTGATGAAAGAAGGTTCCAGAAGAGGTGTGGTTCAGGAAGCAGGCAGGTTTAGGAAGCTGGCAGCTATGGATCTAAAGCCAGGTTCTTTGGGATGTTGGTCCTGCTAACTCAAGTGAAAACCTCTCTTCAGAAAGACATTTTCATTGTTGCTGAACATCCCATCAGGCTGGCATCTGGACCTGAAAGAAGACTTCATCCTATAAATAAGTCCTGTTCTGCGAATGCTGGAAGGGATGGAGTGAGATGAAAGAGTAAGGCCCTGGATTTAAAGAGGGATATAACTAGATGGTGACTTCCATATTCTGAGCCAACTATACCAAGTTTTAAACAGGACATAACGTCTGAAAATGCAACGCATTCTTCTATCAATATATTACGCTTCAATCTTCAAAATTAATCCCATTTATACATATATTATCCCTACGTGTGTATCTTTCTGGATCTTTATTTCGGCAGGGGATCAATCTCAAGCTTATGCTATTTTCACCAGGCTACTATAAAAAGAAGTGAAATTATGGTTCTTTATAAGGAATTTATTAGCAGGCTTAAGTTATATATGTTTTCCACAGAGCTATAAATAAGAGATGTGGAACCCATGGCCCTGCTGGCTGGGTCTTCTGGGAGTTGGAGTCCAATAACATTTGTAGGGCCATGGCTTTCCCTTCCTTGCTCCAGGCGAGCAACTGGCAGAAGAACACCATTGCACTTAAAATTTGCTCCAGAGGGTTGGGGCGACACTCCAGAGCCAGCAGACGAGGGGTGAGGGATGGGGCGCTGCGGGTAGGGAACTCCACTCATGCAGCCTTAGATACAACCTTAAAGATCCAATCACGTTTTGATATAGCGTGTTCTCCTTCATGGAGAGCACGTGTTGCGGTGGGGGCCGCCAGGACACTCCAAAGTTGGGGGCGGGCTAACTGATCGTTGGCCACTGATGCGATTGGGGCTTCCCTTGTTGTTGGGAAGAAATTAATGTTGCCATTTATTGATTGACAGCCAGAAATGCTAAAACTCCTTGCACGAGGCTAGGGCTTCCTCTTTTCGCCCGTGCAGCGGATTGCCCGTCCCTCCCTCCCTAGAAAAGGGTTGTTCGCTTTGACCTTGCTATGCCTGTCATGGGGTCATCTGCTTTGGAGCGGGGGCCTGGTAGGAATTTTGTCCATCTGGCTGATTGGCTGGGGCCATTTGGTTTTTGCCTACTGCGTAGCAAATCGTCACAACTTGTAAGGTTGCGGTTAGGCATTGGTTTATGGTTTGGTTGGTTGAGGGGCATGGATTGGCTGTGCCTGCCCCTCTAATGCTGCTGCTGCAAGGGATTCCGTTAAAGGAATTGGGGGCTAACTATTGCTTGTCCACTCTGTCAAGGGGGCTCGGGCCATAGCAATGAGCTCCTGGTTGCATTTGGGGTGAGGGCAGATTCCCTGCTCCGCGTAACCCCCAAGTGTATTTCCCCATTCTGACTTTCGCATTGTGCGGAATGTCAGTCTGTCCCCCATGGTGGGGGCAGATAGTCGCAACCAATGCCTAAGCAACCACTCACAAATTTGTATTTTAATAAAGTTGTGGCCAAAATTATGCCAAAAACCTTAAACAAAAAATTCTGTGTGATGTGTGAGTTATTGGGGTGGACCTGGGGACCTTGACACGCAAAAACGCATACCTTTTTAATACAGTAAATCTGCTTGCAAGGCCCCTTACTCTGTAGTCTGCCCTGCACCCACATTTGTCTTTGAGAAGCAGAAAGAATAAATAGCAGCAAAATCCAATGCAGGTTCGCCACATAAGAAGTGTCTCCATTCCTGTCGTTCAGCCCAGACATTGAGATCTAGATCCAAGGGCCTTCTGGTGATTTCCTCGCTGCAAGAAATGAAGTTGCATGGAACCAGGCAGAGGGCCTTCTCAGCAGTGGCACCCTCCCTGTGAAATGCCTTCCCACCAGATGTCAAGGAAATAAATAACTATACAACTTTTGGAAGACATCTTAAGGCAGCCCTTTATCGGGAAGTTTTTAATGTTTAATATTTTATTATTATTTTGTATATGCTGGAAGCCGCCCAGAGTGGCTGGGGGAACCAAGTCAGATGGGTGGGGCAGCATTATTATTATTATCAATATCCAGGCAACTAGAACACAAACAAATGAGATGGAATGAAATTTGTGAGCTAACTTTCATTGGCAAGGGATTAGCCAGTCCGTTTAGTACCTATAGCCTAAACTTGTCGTCTCATTCATTCTCTCAATCCAGAAGAAGGGGATGATTGATCTGTTCCCATGTGAGTTCGCCAAGAGCTTTTATTTTGAAAAGAAAAAGAGGGCCTCAGCTCTGTAAAAGTAAAGAGTAAGGTTCTTAAAACCGAAAACCGAAGCCAGATAATATATTTTGAAAGGAGGAGGTCTAGTCTCCCAATGTACTTTTCAGCTGAATTCCACCCCCCACCCTCAGATAGCGGGAAATGTTTTGAGTTATATCACTGATGGGCATATGAAAGTTTACAGACACGAAGGCAGGAATATTTGTATCCAAATAACTTATAAGCAAATAGAGCTCGTAACTCTGCGATCTACTAGTAATATTTTATAGACAGATGGAATATCTTTCAAGAAGGGTACTGAAATGCTGATAAACAGTAACTCTGATAGTTAAGCTTCCACCCTAGACATAAGAAGAATGCCAGGAGTGAAGATAATAATCTCCCGGGGCATGAAATATTATTAATTTTTCTTAAAGTTCAGTATGAAGTCGATATCCCCAAACACTTCACACTTTGGAGTGACAGGCGTGCTCAAATTAGCTGATCTGAAATATAATGAACATTTGGACCATATGTTATCACAGGAAGCCAATCCCCCCCCCTCCCTATAACACATGGAAGAGATATGCTTATTAAAGCTGAAGTAGAACAGGCTGGAATTTGAAAAACAAATCTAAGAAACAAACTCAATGCTGAGTTCTCTTTTCAATCTGCACCTGAAGTGCTTTAAATGCATGGGTGTGGGTGTGATCTAAGGCTTTTTGCATCTACCATTCCTTGCTTATGCAGTTAGAATAGTAATATGCAACATATGATATAGGAGTTGTCACATGCGAGGAATTCGCTGCTTTTTCATTGCTTTCCAGAATAAAGGATGCTTTTATTAATTGCTTTCCTTATATATATATATTGAATATTTTATTGAATTTTCAAACACAGAATAAAAAGTAAACACACAAGATCCCTTCACCAAAAAGATAACAAACAGAAGAACCAATACAAATACACCAACAAACAGTATAGATAAGAAAAGAAAAAAAAAACCCAACTATTCAAAACATTTTTTATATAACTAACTGGACTTCCTCGCATCTCCCTTACCCTGCATTCTTTATAATAAAAAATACCAGCAAATTATTACCTTGTTTCATACCTTATTTTGTACTTTTCAAATGTTATATTTCTGAATTTAAAATAGTTTTTGTCAATTATTTGTACCTTAAATTAAACATATTATTACTTTAAATTTCGACCTTTTCTTACTTATAACTTAATTTTCTGTATCTCAAAATCAAATTACTGGAGCCGTATTTTTCTGGATCGTGCAACTTCTTAACATTCATACAACTTATATTGTTTTTGTAAATAGTCCTTGAATTTTTTCCAGTCCTCTTCCATTGTTTCTTCTCCCAAATCTCGGATTCTGCCAGTCATTTCAGCCAGTTCCATATAGTCCATCAATTGCATCTGCCACTCTTCCAGTGTGGGCAAATCTTGTGTCTTCCAATGCTTTGCAATAAGTATTCTTGCTGCTGTAGTCGCATACATAAAAAAAGTTCTGTCCTTCTTTAACACTTTCTGGCTGACAATGCCCAAGAGGAAGGCTTCTGGTTTCTTAACAAAGGTATATTTAAATACCTTTTTTAACTCATTATAAATCATTTCCCAGAAGGCCTTCACTTTTGGACAGGTCCACCAGAGGTGAAAAAAGTCCCTTCATAGAATCATAGAATCATAGAGTTGGAAGAGACCACAAGGGCCATCGAGTCCAACCCCTGCCAAGCAGGAAACAGAGGTGAAAAAAGTCCCTTCAGCCTCCTTACATTTCCAACATTTATTATCAGACAGGTGATATATCTTTGCAAGCTTGACTGGGGTCATGTACCACCTATATATCATTTTCATAATATTTTCCTTCAAGGCATTACATGCCGTAAATTTCATTCCGGTGGTCCATAACCTTTCCCAGTCCTCAAACATAATGTTATACCCAATATCCTGAGCCCATTTTATCATGGCTGATTTGACTGTCTCATCCTGAGTGTTCCATTTAAGCAGCAAGTTATACATTCTCGAAAGTACCTTAGTCTTTGGTTCTAGCAATTCTGTCTCTAGTTTCGATTTTTCCACCTGGAATCCTATCTTTTTATCCAATTTAAAAACCTCTTGAATTTGAGCGTAATGTAACCAGTCTCGCACCTTATTCTTTAATTTTTCTAAGCTCTGCAACCTCCAATTGTCTCCAATTTTTTCTATTATTTCCCAATATTTCGGCCAGCCGGCCTTCATATTGAGTCTTTTTCGGGCCTTAGCCTCCATTGGTGATAACCATCTCGGGGTCTTGTTTTCTAATAAGTCTTTGTATTTTGTCCAGACAATAAATATTGCTTTTCTGACAATATGGTTTTTGAACCCTTTATGAACCTTAACCTTGTCGTACCACAAATATGCATGCCATCCAAAAGCATTATTAAACCCTTCCAGATCTAGGACATCAGTGTTCTCTAACAGTATCCAATCCTTCATCCAGCAGAAAGCTGCAGCTTCATAATATAACCTTAAGTCCGGCAGGGCAAATCCCCCTCTTTCCTTTGCATCAGTTATTAATTGCTTTCCGTATAAAGGTGAAAAGGCCTCAAGAACACAGACCCTCCGAATGTTCCTATTTTCCAGGGACAGTCTCGGATTTACAGAAGCCATCATGGTTTCTGATTTGATCCCAGAATGTCCTTAGGACATGTTAGAGGGTATGCAGTTATGAGACTCTTCCCCCCTTTTATTATTCACTTTTTCCAATCAGTATAAAAACCAAGACACATACAACAAAAACCATAATAACAATAATAACACAGATTGACAACACAAAGTTAGATACAGTAATATGCCTATGCCTGCTCCTTGTTTATCACCACGCTCTCCCCACTCTATTTCCCACTGTTATCCGCCTTATCACTTAGATATTTGTTCCAAATTTCTTCGTATTTATCCATTCTTATTTTGCATCAACAAGCAATTCTTTTGTATGTAGCTAATCTGTCCATATTATCATTACACTGGAGAAATGTTAGAGGGTATGGAGTTATGAGACTCTTGAGCCAAGGAAATAAGTAACTATACAACCTTTAGAAGACCCTTGAAGGCAGCCCTGTATAGGGAAGTTTTTAATGTTTAATGTTTTATTCTATTTTTATATATGTTGTAAGCCACCCAGAGCGGCTGGGGCAACCCAGTCACCTGGGTGGAGTTTTATTATTATCAGTGTGTGTGTTTTTTCCAGGGGGTATTCAAGGGTATGCAGTACCAGCACCCTGTTTTGTTGTTGTTAAAAAGTGTGCCACTTACTGTAACAACTTCATGTTGAGTTCTGGCACCTCTTTCTTTGTTGTTAAGAAGTGTGGCACAACCTCATGGTGAGTACATGCATACATTTTTCTGGGGGGGAAAGCACTGATGATGATGATGATGATGATGATGATGATGATGATTGAATAGGATATCCCTATTTTCATCAAAGAAATGTTGGAGGATATGCTCACATCAAACTGCATTGATGCCCCAGCCGTGGCCAAGAGATTTGGTCGGTGTGAAGGCTGAGCAGAATATACACCAGCAGAACATTTTGGTGCAGAAGGAGGTTGTCTAGGTTGGAAAATGTTCCCTGAAAAGAATACCTTTGGGGGTTGTTTCCAGGGGTCCAAAGTCCCCATCAGCTGCTGTTTCAGCACATTTTTTAAAAATTAGGTTGTGTTTCTGCTTCCTAGTAATAGTGGCTTAATCACACATCCAATCAGATTTTAGGCAATTTCTCCAATATTTACTGAGTCGTCCCATGCACCAGGGCACATTAGGGTCTTTCAAAGACACTTTGCAGGATGCAGAGGGGAAGATGGGATGCACATCTTTTATTTGATAAACCTCCTTAAGTTCACTTCCCTTAGGATGCAAGTCAATGCATATTTTAATAGCAGGAGGGGAAATACATCTACTTTTGCTAATAACTTTAGTCTACACTGCCTTACTTCCGCTCAGTTGATAAGTCAAATTATGTTTGTTGTGGGAAAAGCGGCCCTTACACATTTCCCCCCTTAAATACTTTGTCCTTCCTGATGTGGGTGCATACAAGATGATCTTTCAAATACTGCAGGTGCAGATCTAATCCAACTGAAGAACATTCACTGCGTCCCTTGCTCTTATTTGATAAAAGCAAAGTGCCACTTCCATGCTGCTTCTACAATAGAAAAACACACACTACAGCATTCGCAAATTGTGTATCCTGTCAGGCTCAGGAAATGCTAGTGATGCACTTTATAAGTGACAATCTTTCAGGGCTTGTCAGTCAACAAGGAAATGTATTTTCTAGGTGGTGAGGTACAATTAAGTGGGACATTTTGTGATATCAGATGAAAAGTTGAAGATCTCCAGAACTGCAAGTTTAGGGGAGGAAACTGTAGAGTTCTGAAGCAGTTACAGGAAGTGGTAGCTAGTGTTTTTTAGTTTTTTGTTTTAACTATGCAAGAACAACAGTAGATTATAGAAGGAAAGAACTGGAGCAGTTATAGGAAGCCGTGGGTGTAGACCCTCCAAGCATCCCTATTTTCCAGGGACGTCCCTGATTTAGAGAAACCGTCCTAGTTTCTGATTTGACCCTGGAATGTCCCACTTTTCCTTAGGATGTCCCTATTTTCATTGGAGAAATGTTGGAGGGTATGGAGTTATTCGACTCCTGAACTGTCTGAAGGCAATTCTGTATAGGGAAGTGTTGTGGGGTTTTTTTATTAAATGTTTAATGTTTTATTATGTTTTTATATATGTTGGAAGTTGAGCAGAGTGGCTGGGGCAACTCACTAAGATGTGTGGCATATAAATAGTAAAATTATCATTATGGAATGGGATGTCCCTGTTTTCAGTGAAGAAATGTTGGACGGTAAAAGGTTAAGGTAAAGGACTCTGGAGTTGCGGCGCTCATCTCGCTTTACTGGCCGAGGGAGCCGACATTTGTCCGCAGACAGTTTTTCTGGGTCATGTGGCCAGCATGACTAAGCCACTTCTGGAGAAACCAGAGCAGCACATAGAAACACTGTTTACCTTCCCACCAGAGCAGTGCCTATTTATCTACTTGCACTTTGACATGCTCTTGAACTGCTAGGTTGGCAGGAGCAGGGACCAAGCAACGGGAGCTCACCCTGTCGCAGGGATTCAAACCGCCAACCTTCTGATCGGCAAGCCCTAGGCTTAGTGGTTTAGACCACAGTGCCACCCGTGTCCCTGTATGTTGGATTGTAAGTGGGTACAATTTTAAAAAACAAATTATATCAGACCAAAAGCTGACTTTTATCCAGAGGTGACATTTAAGGAAGAAGAAATTTCCAGCATCAGTTCCCACCCAGTTATTTTGTAACAGTACAGGCAACTCCCCATTTACATTCCCTCTGTTTGTGTGCAACCATGCAAACGTGCAGTGCTGGGATCCCAGAAATGGATCCTGGAAATGGGAAGCACCTTGGAGATGAATCCTGGCTAGTGAGAAAATCCTTCCAAGAGACCAAAGAGGACGTCTTCTTGAAGCTCTGTGGAGGGTCTCCTTGCAAGCAGGAGGCCTCCCCGCCTAAAAGCTGACATGCGGGGCAGTGCAGCAGCAGCAGCCGCTTCCTCAACCATTAGCTGTGTGATAGTCAGGTTGTCCCTCTGCTCACATGCATGCACCAGAGGAACAGCGTGGCTCTGTGGACCGGCACAGCTGATGGGCAGGGAGGAGCCTTTCCCAAGGGCTGTCCCTTTTCTTGTGCATGTGAGCAGAGGGAAAGTGTTGTTCTCACATAGTTGACAGATGAGGAAGGTTCTTCCCCGCACATCTGCTGAGCTGATACAGGCAACTCCCGATTTTACACGATTTTGCGTATGCATGCAGGGGTTCAGAATGTAACCCCTGTGTGTAACTGGAGAGTTTCCTGCTCTTAAACTTTAGAGACTGTTTGGGAATCAGGTAGTCTACTCTGCTGCACCTAGGCTACCAGCTGGAAAAGGCCATTGGGAACACATTTTTCTAGTTCCCCAGCTGTTTCTTTGGCTGCTGCTTCACATCTGGGCACAAGTCAAAACACAGTTGCTGACATTTGTTGATTGAGATCTGTGTTCCTGAAGGACCGCATGGTCCCAATGAACCTCAAGCCTTCACTAAGATCACCTGGAGCCTTCTGAAATAACACTGGTGCTGACCAGGGAAATTAGAGCTGGGCTGAAATTGCCGAGAGGATATATCTCCACCACCATCGATCGTGTCTCAGAACAATGCAAAGTCTTGTGCATTGTAGAGGATGCAAAGTAGTGGTCGGGCTGACAGCACAGTTGCTGCAGCAGTGGCAGAACAAAAAAACAGTGGAGGGAAGGCTGTGCTATGGGGAAGTGTTATAGCTCAATGGTAGAATCGTGCACATGGAAGGTCCCAGGAGCAGCCCCAGATTCTCCCACCTCATCAGGTGGGGGGAGGGGGCTTTGTCAAGAGGGTCCTGCTACATAGTCTCATCCTGTCCTTCCTCCCATTCCTTAAGTGCCTCCCACTCATGGTCTAAATCAGTGCAGAGGGAGCCATGACAACAAGGACTGTATGCACTGTGTTACCATGTTATAAATTATATGGCCCATGAGGGTTATACAATGCTTTCCTTCCATTGATCTTTGCCTCTGAAGCAAAGAATGGAAGAAAGAAAGGAAGGAAGGAAGAAGTTAGTATTTAGGATGGCAGAATCTCCACTTCCCTTAATTTACAGCTGGGGTTGCTGCAAAAACCAAGTGTTTTGCAATACTCATTTCTCACTACTGAAAATATTGAGGCATTTATCAGCTGAAAATATAAAATGGGGATCAAACATTTACAGTCATTTATTATTATTATTACTTAGCTGACATGCGGGAAATGATTGAGGTTGTCATAGCTAGTTAAAATTTGAAAGTCTGTGTGGGATTAATTCCAGCATGTACATCTTCCAAAATCACTACTTACAGGAATCATTTGCAAAATTGATATACCATCCATCCAATCAAGTAGCTTAGGCAATGTGGAAAGTGTGCAGTAGCAGGTTGAGATATCTGCTTGAGAGAGAGAGAGAGGAAGAGAAGAGGTTATCACAAAACTGACTGAATCATACAGGAGCAGAGAAAGGTAATTAGTGAAGTGCCAGAAAAAATCAATATCATTAAAGTACTTTTGTTCAATTTATTTATCACTCACTAGAATGAGAGAGGCTGCTATGAAGTTATTTAATTTGTCAGAGATGCAAAATAAGGTCTGCTTAGATGTCACCTTGATTCACAACGCAGGCAGGTTCTTCATGTTGCTGTCTAAATATGTTGGAAAGCAATGAAAGGAAGCTTTTTCAAGGTGTTGTGAAAAGGCCATCAAATAGGAGCACTCATTCACTCACATCTTCTGGAGAGATATGTTCACGCATTTCAGTGTACAATCTGTTCACAAATGTACACAAATAGTTAGGCAGTACTCTTGTACAGTTACTCACATGCAGGGTTCAACGAAAGTATAGTCTGTGTACACAGCAGCTGAGCTGCACAAATCCACAAGTTTACACCCGCACAAAAGCTTGTACATGCGCAGAGACATATAGAGGCATTCAGCCAGGCGCACCAACTCTTGGGGGCGCAGCATTAGGCATAAAACTTTGTACTCCATTTCTGAAATCACAAAGCTTGAAATAAACCTATTGTAATACATTTTAATTTAGATGGCCCAAACCTTTTGTTATTGAATGTAGAGGATGAACAACCCATGTTATTGACTTGGAAGATAAAACTTAAACTTTTATTCATGTTGTGTGTATAAGGGAAGAAATGCATCTTGGAGTCACTAGCAGAGGAAGAGGGGGCGGGGGGAACGCACTGCCCCTGGCACCACAATCCTGGTGGGGTGCCATCGTGGCTGCCCCCCCCCCCGCACTGGGCGCCACATCCCTGCACTATGCCCCTGTGAGTTATCTGTTCTGGGCATATAGCATTATTTCCTGCTTGGCTGATTGTGGCGCCACAGGGGTAAGGGGTCCCCAAACTATGGTCCAGGGACCACCAGTGATCTGCAAGCTTCACTCAGGTGCTCCACAATGTGTTTGTGGATTTGTGGTTGCATACAGGAGCTGGCAAGGGATGCGGGGGGGGGGGGCTGTGGTCTAAACCACTAAGCCTTGGGCTTGCTGATCAAAAGGTTGGTGGTTCGAATCCCCGCGACAGAGTGAGCTCCCATTGCTCGATCCCAGCTCCTGCCAACCTAGCAGTTCAAAAGCATGCCAAGAGTGCAAGTAGATGAATAGGTACCACTCCAGCGGGAAGGTAAATGGCATTTCTGTGTGCTGCTCTGGTGTTGGTGCTTCATTGCACCATAAGCGGCTTGGTCATGCTGGCCACATGACCCGGAAAAACTGTCCGCGGAGTGGACAAACACCGGCTCCCTCGGCCTGTAAAGTGAGATGAGCGCTGCAACCCCAGAGTTGTTCATGACTGGACCTAACTGTCAGGGGGGTCCCTTTACCTTTTTACAGGAGCAGGCACATCCATTGCATGACCTATTCGTGTAGATTTTTCACCATATTTTTATTACTTCTTTCATTTATTGTGTTGCAGTTTTGAAGCTTATTTAAAAACATAACGCTGTGCACCTGAGGTTTCTGATTTTGGCTTTACAGCTTGACCAGGGTGGTGGCGTTGCTGCTGGTTGGCGAAGCCTTGAGAAGGGGCTTTCAAATACAGCTACATTGGCTTGGGAGGAAATCAGACACATATATTCAAACTGTAAGTGGTGAATTCCAAACAGAAGAAACCGTAGCTATCATAAAGGGTGATATTAATCTTCTATTTAATTTTCATCTGCAGCATGCTACACATATTGATCCCTAGTAAGTTATTTACGGCATGAACCCAGTTAAACTTAGTATGGTGTTTCCAGGAGCTGGATATACCCACCTGGGCCAATGCATGTTTTAGTATTTTGTCTATCTCCAATAGAAAACACATTCATGTGGCGGAGCAGCCTGTGATTATGAGCATTCTAGGGGTAGTTCAAAGATTGATCATTATAGATTTGAAGCAGCATGTTCAGGTTAGATAGATTAATTAAAACAGCCAGGTACACGCTGTTATCATACCAAATTTACATCTAGTGTTAAGGTTGCTTTAGTGCAATAAAACGAGGTATTACTCCTGAGCTGTGGTAATTAAATCTGAATAAAGGCCACAGTGAACTTTTCCACAGGAGCTTGAAAATGACGCACATGCCAAACAAATTCTGTCCATCACTGATAATGGAGCTTGATTTTTTTAAAACAGATAAATGCTAATATAAAGCTAGAGAGTAAACAAAGACCCCCCCCCAAAAAAAAACACCCCCACAAATTAATTGCTTATTATTTTGAGCAGTAAATAATTCATTTTTGGGGATTTAAGGAATGCATTTGCTATTTGCCTGTGCTGTGTCATTTATTAAACTAGATGCAAAGTTATGTGCATGCAAGCCCCTTTCAGAAGTGCAGGCAGTGGAGAATGGGCTAGTAGACTGCATGTGGTACTGCCCCACCAACCTACATTTGCTCACTAGCAGACCCCACCTGCCTGCCTTCTTGTTTACAACACAGGTACTCAGCCTGTGTTATCATTGCTGAGCTCAGCAAGGAGGAGGATGGTAGCAAAACTAGAATCAGGTAGTTCTGTTTCTCATTGACTCTGGTTCCACACACTGTTGGCCTCCCTGCCTTCTGCCCTACTAGCCTCAATGGGTCATTGCATTTTTATGAATGGGCATAGGACACATGGCTAACTATCATTTCTGTACACATTTCAGCTGCAACCAATGGCCTGGGGCAGGGGAACAATAGGGGCATATTATGCCCTTAGGATTGGCCCAGGGGCCACCCGCCTCTTGGAACAACTGTTGCAATCCTGGCCAGAGAACACATATTGCAGCCACCTTAAGTGGGACTAAGATTTTAGGGTGAGTGTTGGTTAGGTTTAGACCTTGGGTTCCATGCATGCACTAAAATGAACTGGCCCTTGAAAAAATGAACTGGCCCTTGAACAGCTGTAGACTGTTGAGTAGGGTATAAGAGAGCAAACAAACTGTTTGATCTGAGTTTTATATCTCAAATGTTCTAATAATAATAATAATAATAATAATAATAATAATAATAATAATAATATCCCACCCTCCCCAGCCGAAGCTGGGCTCAGAGCGGCTAACAACAGTAAAAGTAACACAGTTTACATAAAATCACAATCAATTAATTAAAATACATGCTAAAATCAATTCATTCTAAAATAATAATAATACAAAATTGTTCCATCAACAAATGAAGAAAATCATGCATTTCCCAACATTTCTTCCTCTCTGGTACAGGTTTCGCTCGGACTCTCCTGGAACAAGGCCGTTTTCAGTGCAGGCCATGGTAACAATTGGATTTGAGTCAGCAAGGCATCCTGTTGTTCAGCTTGCAGTAGAAAAAGAAACATGAATCCCCTTGCAGATATTGTACATCTCGAATGAGCCTAGGGCACATGGAAATAACGATAGATGGCGGGAGACAGTGCCAGCCATAATGGAGGCAGGCGAGGAGAGAGCAGCTTCTCTCAACGCTGCCAATGAATCACAGCCTTGACCTGCAACCTCTTCTGCTGTTCTGGAGCTTGCCCTAGCTTGAGCAGACATTGCCAGGCACGCTGAACTGTGCCAGACTTGGATGGGAACAAAAACCCAGTAGGCTTGAGGATGGACTTTGAGTTAAATATTATTTATGGCTTAGTAATACTGACAGTGAGGAAAGCTTATAATATCCCACTTGGCTAGCAAGTAGGTACTCTCTCCCATGGCGTCTAAATGGAGTTTAGTATTTTTAAAAAGCTATTGTGTACTAGCACAGTTAGTAGACAAATGTTTGTTTGGACACCATTGCAAAATCCAGCTGATGCTCCCATTTCGAGCTTCCCTCGAGAGGCTTTCACATTAACCGAGAGCAGATTTTTGGAAGAATTTATTGGAAAGGAACGGACGCTACAGAGTGTCTCAAAATACATATTTCATTTAGGTGGCAGAGCTTCTGCCTAGTGCTGTCGTTTCAGAAATGTGCTCGCATGCTTGCTTCCACTTTGATCGTTCTTGGAGAGCCTCTCTTTCCAGAACTGGTCAGAAACAGAGCAGAAGAAAGAAAATTAAGTGATGACTTCAAAGTACTTAAGTACAAATCAAAACAACTAGAGATATAGATACATAGATGTGCTTGTCCTCTTCACTTATTATTATTATTATTATTATTATTATTATTATTATTATTATTATTATTATAAAAACGTTCCCCCAAAATGGATAATCCACAATAGCTACATCATACAACTAGACTTGAAATAGCAGTAGGGTTGAACCAATTACTTAGCATTTTTCGATCATTTCTAAAATTACCTCCTTTGTTCAGGACTAGTTTCAGATATTTGTTATGACCGTGTTCATGCTATTATTATTAATTATTATTTATTAAATTTGTATACCACCTTATGCCCATAGATCTCAGGGCTGTTCACCACATAAAATTACAGTACAGTGGTGCCTCGCAAGACGGAAAACTTGCTAGACGAAAGAGTTTTCCGTTTTGGAGGTGCTTCACAAAACGAATCTCCTATGGGCTTGCTTCGCAAGACGAAAATGTCTTGCGAGTTCCTGCGGGTTTTTTTCCCCCTTCCCCCCTTTTTCTAAGCCGCTAAGCCGCTTATCAGCTGATCCGATAAGCCGCTAAGCCGCTAATAGCGCTAATCCGCTAGTCCTTCAATGGGCTTGCTTCGCAGGACAAAAAAACCGCTAGACGAAGAGAATCACAGAACGGATTCTTTTCGTGTTGCGAGGCACCACTGTATATAAAAAACCCCCACAAAATACATAACAAACAAGGGAAATCAATAATCTTCCCTTCCACAACACATTTTAAATGGGCATGGGATGTCAATCAGCCAAAAGCATGGTTAAAGAAGAATGTTTTTGCCTGGTGCCTAAAGGTGTATAATGAAGGCGCCAGGTGAACCTCCCTGGGGAGATAATTCCACAAGTGGGAAGTCACTGCATAAAAGGCCCATTCTTGTGTTGCCACTCTCCATGCATGATGGGAGTTGTAGTCCAACAGCATCATGTTGGCTATTCCTGAATTGCAACATGAATCCAGACTTGTAATTTGAATTAACAGACATATTGGCTGCATTCATACATCAGTCCCGCCCCCCCCCCCTCAATTCCATGACTGTTAATTTCTGCATTATATGTGAGCTTTCTCTTGATATATAAAGCGTGTTCTCATAGAAGAGAGAGCACGTGTTGCGGATGGGGCCAAACAAAACCCCCAGTTAGTGACCATCCCATTGAGGGCAATGGGATGGAGCAGATTGGTTAAAGCTGTTGCTGGGGCAAAATTGATGTTGCCAATTTAGGGGTGGGTTTAGTCCCCTTATATAAGCAGGGTCCACAGCTTTCTCTTTCTCTTTTGCTGTGGACATCGGATCTATCTACACCGTGTACCTTCAGCGAAAGTCTGGTTGTATTTTCCTGTGATTGTCCTTTTCCTTTGGCCCTTTCTTCTCTCCTTTTCCTTCTATTTTCCCCTTCCTGTTGATTTTCCTTTCTGGTTTGTTCCTAACCCTTCCGACTGGATAGGAGCGGCTCCCATCCTTATAGCTACCTGAGGAGGGGGGGGGGGGAACGAGGCCCCTGGCCCCGGGTGGCTGACGGCCCGGTTCTCGGCCGAGCCTGAAGGCCCGGGCCAGGTGGGGGACAGCCTCCTTCATCCCTCTGCCTCCTTCCCAGCTGGGGCCTCTGGGGCCTGGCCTGGTATCGGCCTGGTAGGCCGCGGCTGGGGCCGGGTGCCTGCGGCTTCGCGGGGCCTGCTCCCTTCAGCCCCCCTTAAGCCTTGGTCCCGGGGAGGCCTGATCCCCGGGAGCCGGGGGTTGTTGGCGCCGGGCGGCGCCTGCCCGTCGCGCGCGGGCCTGCGGTCGCGGCGGCGGCGCGGCCTGGCCGGCTCGAGTGCGGCCTGCTTCTGCCGCTGCCCGGAGAGACTTGGGCCTTGGGCCTGCGGGGCTCGGGGCCTCTAGGAGCGGCGCGCGGCCGCCGCGAGCGGCGGGCTGCGCTGCGCCGGGCTTCCCGGCCTGCGGAGCGCAGGCCTGCGGGCGCCGCGACGCGTCGCGGCCTGGTCGGCCCGGCTGCGGCTTGTCCGCTCCGCCCGCTGCCCCCGCGGAGCCCGTCGGGCCTTGTGGGGCCCTAGCGGCGCCCGGGCTCCCGTGTGCGGCGCGGGGCCGCCTCAATCGGTGGGCCGCGCTGCACCGGGCCTCGCGGTTGGGGCCGCGCCGGCCTGCGGGCGCCGCGGCGCGTCGCGGCCTGGCTGCGGCCTCTGCTTCGCCTCGCCTGCGCCCCCCCCTGCTTTCTGGCCGTTTCCCGGGCCCGGGAGGCCCCGATCCGCGGGCGCAGCGCGCCTGGTAGGCCTCTTCGGCCGGTGGGGGTGCGGGACAGCGGCCTGGGGGGCCGGGGGGGTCCGGCTGGTGGCCCATCCACTGCCCTTGGGGGGCTTCTGGGGCGCCGGGGGTAGCGGCTGGGCTTGAGGTGACTCACCTGGCTTGGGTGGGTTCCCCAGGCTGCTTGCTTCCCAGGCTATTCCTGGCGGGAGCGCCATTTTGCCTCCTTTCGTTTTTGGCGCCATCTGGTGGTCAGTCCCGGTACTGCAGGGTCTGACAAAAATAAATAAATAAAATTAAATAAAATTGAGTGGCGGCCTCCGGTGGCCGCAAGACGTATTGCAGGGAATTTCTTTTCTAGGTGGCGGCCTCTGGTGGATACTGCCATATTGCATAGGCCGCATTGCCCGATACGGTGCCTTGGGATATCGGCCTGGCTGTCTGCAGTGCCGCCACGCCGTTGTGATTTAGTGCTGGGCGGTTTGTTTCGCTACTTCTAAGTACCTAATTTAGTTGTTCATTTGTTTATTTAATTTTCTTTCTTTATTCTTTTGAACCCTTTTTTCGTCAAGTCAACAATAATCTGCCTATTTGGTCCAAATTTGTTTTCTCTCAATTTTCTTTTAATTTTATTTGAATTTTATTTCTTAGATCAGTAGTAGTGATGGCCCCAAAGAAGGCGACAAAGAAGTCTGGTCCGGCCTGCGCCACAAAGCGGCCTATAAAAGGCCCGTCTCAGGCCTTACGTTCCCCTGAACCGGGCCAGTCAGTGAGACGCCTTCAATCCATGGTCTCCAGTTTGGCTGGCGACCCGGTGGCTCTGGCAAGGATGGAGGCGGAGCTGGATGGTCTGATGCATCGCCACTCGACCCCTTCAACTTCTTCTGCCATGCCGGCTCCCCCTGTGGATGCTTCGTTTCCAACATCTTCATCCAGTGAAGAAGAGGGAGAGCCACTGCCAGCCGGTGGCTCCTTGCCTGACGTGCCTCAGGCTCGGCCCTCGGTGCCGCCCGTGCCGCAGGTTGCCGTGCCACGGGGTCGGGTTTCTACCCGGGCGGGGACTGGGAAGAGGGCACCTGCACGGGGTCTTGTCGTTCGGGGGTTACCTTTGCAGCCCGCGGGGGTGGGCACCTCGATCCCTGGTCACTCACAGGTTGTGTCTTTCCAGTCACTCCCAGCTACTTCGCAGCAGGGCGATGCATCAGAGTCATCGGTCGAGGATAGCCTCCCTCTTCCTCCGAGAGCATCCTCTGGTGGTCATCGCCGCCGTAAGAAAAGTTCGAGGAAGCGCGCCAAGAGGAGGCGTAGAGACACCTCGTCATCTTCATCAGGTGAGTCATCCCAGAGCGCGAGTAGTGACGAGGAGGCGCCCCTTAAGTTATACTGGGGTTATGGGGAAGCCTCGGGGCTCCCAAAATGGGTTTGGGAACGCAGGGCGAATTCCCATAGAGCCAGGTATGGTGCAGTGCTAGACTGCCTTGATGGGGTCCTGGTGCCGGACGTAAAGGCCTCCACCAACTCGGCCAGGGACATCATTCCGGGGGCTCACCTGTCCGCCAAGTTGCGTTCCAGGATACTGGACGGCCGCTATGTTGATATATTTAGCCTGGCCCCCCCTTTGGAAGGCCAGGAGCCTCTGGACAAGGGCCTGCCCGCTCCTAAGAAGCGATTGATCATAGCCAAAGCTGACAGGACCTTTGAGCGTTGGCTAGATAGCTTTCAGGTTTTTGCTGGAGTTGTGTCCGCGGCCTACCCCAGGAGATCATTGCATCTTTGGGTGTATCTATCCATTGTCCGTTCCGCCTTCACAATGGCCGGAGAGACTGCTGCGCTAGCTTACGACCAGAATTTTAGGCGTAGGGCGGCTAAGATCCCTACAGCCCGCTGGGATCGAAAGGACTTAGATGTCTGGACCACTTATGTGGCCCCCCGAATAGAGAAGAAGGCCCCTGACTCCCAGAAGTTCAAGGCTGCCCCTACCAGATCGGGGAAAAAGTTTTTTTGCTGGGATTTTAATAAGGGTGCTTGCACACGGCAGTCTTGTAAATACGCACATGCGTGTGATAGGTGTTCAGGGAACCATTCCGGTTCCGCGTGCCAGTCTGGCCGCCGCCCCTTTCGGAAAGGGGGGGGCTCTCAACAGCCCCCAAAAACTGCAGCCCAAGCCCCTGCTGGAGGAGCAGGGAAGTAGCTCGATCTCCTCTTTAGCTTACAGCCCGGTAAGGCTACAGCCGTTGCTTTCCTTGTTGGAGTTGTACCCCGATGCCAAGGCGGCGTCTTATTTGCGTGAAGGTTTTTCTTTAGGTTTTAGAATCCCGGTGGTCTCCACCCCGGTTGCCAGAAACCCAGCCAACCAGAAATCGATTAGGGATATGCCAGAGGTAGCTCGTAGAAAAATTGGTAAGGAACTAGCTTTACGCCGCATGGCCGGCCCATTTGCGGTCCCTCCATTTCCCAATTTGCATATTTCACCTTTGGGCATAGTTCCCAAAAAAGCCCCGGGGGAATTTCGCCTAATACACAACCTCTCACATCCCAGAGGCACATCAGTAAATGATGTGATTCCCCCGGAGCTTTGTTCGGTGAGGTATGCTTCTTTGGATCATGCAATCAAGATGATCCGAAAATTTGGGCCAGGCGCCTTAATGGCAAAATGCGACATTGAATCAGCATTTCGGCTGCTTCCTATTCATCCCGATGATTTTTGGTTGCTGGGATTTCAGTTTGAAGGTAGTTTTTATTTCGACAAGGCTATGCCCATGGGTTGCTCAATTGCCTGTGCGGCCTTTGAGAGTTTTAGTTCGTTTTTGGAATGGGCGTTACGTGAAAAAACCGGTTTAAGCGGTGTCACGCATTATCTTGATGATTTTTTGGTCGCCTCTGCTGGCAATACAGGGGATTGTGTAGTCTTATTGCAAGCCTTCGCTTCCTTGACGGAAGAGCTGGGCGTCCCGTTAGCGGCTGAGAAGACCGAGGGTCCTTCTACCAAGCTGACTTACCTGGGTATTTTGTTAGATACCGTGGCTCAAACATCTAGCCTGCCGCCTGAAAAAATAACCAATTTAAGAATGGTCATTGAGGAGATGATTCCTTTAAAGAAGGTCTCCTTGCGGCAACTTCAGTCTTTGCTGGGCCACTTGAACTTTGCTTGCAGGGTGGTCGCTCCTGGGCGACCTTTCTGTTCGCGCTTGGCCAGACTCACCTCGGGCTTGCAGGCCCCGCATCACAGGGTCCGCCTTCCTTCTCAGGTACGGGCTGACCTTGCTATTTGGCTGGAATTCTTGGAGGAATTCAACGGGGTGTCCTTGTGGCAGGACACTTTGAACCTCCACAACGACTTCCAAGTGCATTCGGATGCTGCGGGGTCCTTGGGGTTTGGCTTGTACTGGGATGGCAGGTGGTGCGCCGAGCGCTGGCCTCCTGCATGGCGGGGGCAGGCTATAACCAGGGACTTAACCTTTCTTGAGTTTTTCCCCATTGTAGTGGCAGTGCACTTGTGGGTCGAACAATTTAGGGATCACCGTGTTTGTTTCTGGACCGATAACCAGGCGGTGGTGAATGTACTGGCCAAGCAGTCTTCACGATCCCCTCGGGTATCTGCCCTTCTTCGGGCCTTCGTTTTGCATTGCTTGCGTTTTAACATTGTTTTTTCTGCCCGCTTTGTCCCAGGAATTTCTAACGAAATTGCTGATGCTCTGTCCCGTTTTCAGATGGAGCGTTTCAGGTCCCTGGTGCCAGTGGCTCGAGACCGTCCGGAAATTTTCCCGGATCATCTCTGGAACCTTGGCAGAACTTAGTCTTACAGGGAGTAGCTGCATCTGTTGCACCCTCTACCTTGAGGTCCTATAAAAAGGCCTGGGCGGACTTTTTGTTATTTAGTGGGCAGCCTTCTGTGGAAATTACCACCCCCCATTCCACCTCTCAGGTGCTCCGGTATCTGGCACATCTATTTCAGATGCGTCGGGCAGCTAGGACCCTACGCCTGCATTCAGCAGCAATTTCCTTTTTTAGTAAAGCATATTTTAATAAAGACCCGTGTAAGAAGTTTGTAGTGCGTAGGGCCCTGGAGGGATGGGGGCGACTCACTCCTTCCAGGCCTGTCTCCAGACGACCCATTACATTTGAATTGCTGGCGCAGATGCGGTCTAAGCTGAGGAGCATCTGTTGGTCGAAATATGAGGTTCGGCTATTTGCAGCAGCCTTTTCGGTAACTTTCTTTGGGGCCCTGAGGGTTGGCGAGGTGGTCCTTGAGCCCAAGCAGGACGGAGGTTCTAGGGGTTTGTTGATGCAGGATGTGAGTGTGTCTTCAAGGGACCTCCAGGTTCACGTCAGGAATTCAAAAACGGACCAACTAGGCAAGGGCGCTGTCATTACACTTCCTGCGACGGGCAAGGGTGGCCCTTGCCCGGTGAAAGACCTTAGGAAGTATTTAGCCCTGCGCCCTGGGGGAGAAGGGCCCCTGTTCATACACGAAAATGGCCGCCCGCTGGTGAGACACCAGTTTGCGGGAGTGTTGCGAAAAGCTGTGGAGGCTTGTGGCCTCCCGGCTTCTGAGTTTGCCCCTCACTCGTTTAGGATCGGGGCGGCTACAACTGCCGCTCACTGGGGTTTGTCAGTTAAGAGGATAAAGGACCTGGGTCGGTGGCGTTCGGATGCATTCAGGACCTACGTGAGGAAATAATGTGCGGTTGTACTTACATATGTGTGTTTTACCCTAGGTCGGGCTGCTATCCGTATTTGGATAGTAGGGCACAGTATTGTGCACTGGGCTGCGGACAGAGCTCGCCAGTCCGGACTGGGTGACGGCCTGGGATTCCCGCGCCACGTGCAGGTGTCCTGGATTTCCAGAAGGGGGATGCTGTGGAGGGAATTGTTACCTCTCATGCGAAGGCGTGTCTTCCAATGGGGCCCTCCTTCAGCGATCGTGTTGCAGCTCGGGGAGAATGATATGGTTTCCACTTCCTGCTACGAGCTGCGTGCTACCATATTACAGGACCTTGGGGAATTGGCGGCACGGGTGCCGTCAACTAAGCTAATTTGGTCACAGCTGTTGCAACGCCGCATCTGGCGTGGTAGTCCTTGCCCAGTCGCCACTGAACGTGCAAGGAAGCGGATTAATTCCGCAGCAAGCAAGCGGGTGGTGAATCTGGGTGGGGCTGTAATCCCTCACCCTCTGATTTCATTCAAGGCGATTGAGTTTTACAGGGATGATGGGGTTCATCTCTCGCCATTGGGGAATGATGTGTGGCTGGATGCTCTAGTGTCTAGGCTAAGGGTGTGGTTTAATTTGTGAGTGGTTGGCGGCGAGCGTAAGGGCTCGAATGGCGGTTAGGCATTGGTTTAAATTGGTTGGTGGAGGGGTATGGATTGGCTGTGCCTGCCCCTCCAATGCTGCTGAAACGGGTTTTCCGTTAAAGGAATTCTGAAGCTTACCATCCCCCTCGTCCAAACCCTGACGGCAGGGTGCGGGCCGTGTAAGCTTCAAGGAACATGCGCGGAGCAGTGAGAGTCTGTGACGCAGCTCCATCTGACTCTGACCATGTTTCCTCCGGGACTGGCTAAGGAGTCAGTGCTGTCCCCCAAGGCGGGGGGGGACAGGTAGTCATAACCAATGCCTAAGCAACCACTCTCAATTTGTATATAAATAAAGTTGTGGCCAAAATTATGCCAAAAACCAAAACAAAAATTATGTGTGATGTCTGAGTTATTGGGGTAGGGGCTTTGTGGGACCTCAGCACGCAAAGCGTGTTCTCATAGAAGAGAGAGCACGTGTTGCGGATGGGGCCAAACAAAACCCCCAGTTAGTGACCATCCCATTGAGGGCAATGGGATGGAGCAGATTGGTTAAAGCTGTTGCTGGGGCAAAATTGATGTTGCCAATTTAGGGGTGGGTTTAGTCCCCTTATATAAGCAGGGTCCACAGCTTTCTCTTTCTCTTTTGCTGTGGACATCGGATCTCCCGCCCGCCCTCCCTTGTTTGGGCTTGCGCTTTGACCTTGCTTTGCCTGTCATGGGGTCGTTCGCCTTGGTGCGGGGGCCCAGTAGGAATTTTTCCAATTGGCTGATTAGTGCGTGCCTTTTGGGTTTTGCCTACTGCTTAGCAAATCGTCACAACTTGTAAGGTTGGCGGTTAGGCATTGGTTTAAATTGGTTGGTGGAGGGGTATGGATTGGCTGTGCCTGCCCCTCCAATGCTGCTGAAACGGGTTTTCCGTTAAAGGAATTCTGAAGCTTACCATCCCCCTCGTCCAAACCCTGACGGCAGGGTGCGGGCCGTGTAAGCTTCAAGGAACATGCGCGGAGCAGTGAGAGTCTGTGACGCAGCTCCATCTGACTCTGACCATGTTTCCTCCGGGACTGGCTAAGGAGTCAGTGCTGTCCCCCAAGGCGGGGGGGGACAGGTAGTCATAACCAATGCCTAAGCAACCACTCTCAATTTGTATATAAATAAAGTTGTGGCCAAAATTATGCCAAAAACCAAAACAAAAATTATGTGTGATGTCTGAGTTATTGGGGTAGGGGCTTTGTGGGACCTCAGCACGCAAAAGCCTCTTCTGGAAATATAGTAGAATATAGCATAAGGTTAGTACTCTTTTCTGTGTTATTTGGGAACAGGTTTCTTTTCCTGGATGTGGACATTAACAGTTAGTGAAACATCAGGGAAATGGAAATAGGCTGCTGTTTAAATGCAGCCATTAAGATAATGTACCTTCATTGGGTTTTATTTTTAATATGGATTACAAACTGAAAAGCAAAATGAGCAATAAGCCCAAATGTTCCATTACTGTGTGTATTTTCAGAATTGGCCAGCTTATATCCTTAATTGCTCTTTCTTAGCTACTATGATAACCCTTCTATAAGGCAGAAAGTTTAAATATCATTTCTGTGGTGGGTGTCATTCAGTGGTATATCTTGGCTTTCCTTGCAAGGGTTTGTTTGGAGAATTTGACATTTGAATAAAGTTTTTCAATTTGTACAAGCAGTAAAAAATAAAAGTAAAGGTTACATATCTTAGTGTTGTCAAGATTTATAACAATAGCACGTCTTAACTGTGTTTTATAGGTTGCTTGAGCCATTCAAATTAAACCGCGACCTACATGAAAGATGTGATCTTCAGAAAACAGGAGAGTTGTTTGCGAAATTTTGAGAAGCCTGATGGCATTTTGAATGCCTTGAGAGTCTTGTAAAAGGTAAAGGTTGGCTCAGGTTCTGATTTGCTATACAATTTTTGCTAACATTTTGCAGCAAAACGTAGGACTTGGAAACATTACTCTTGAGCGTCTAGGATCAGGGTTAAAAAAGGGGTTCCTGACAGTTGCCTGCACAATGCCATTATTGGCCATATTGTGCTTGTGAACAAGATGTCCCTTCAATACAATACTGTACTGCAAAGTGCACACTATACTGATATGGGCAGGGAAGAGACAGCATAGTAAGGATCAGGAAATCTGCTAATTCTGGATGTTCTGATCCTCATTTATCCAACCTTCAGTTCTCCACATTTCTACACAGGGTGTCCACCCCACCCCACCCCCAAAAATGCACATTCTGAAAATTAAGCAACATTTTAGTGCACATTTCTCATAAAAACACATTTATGTATCCAATTTTCCTAATATACATACTTCTTGCATGCTATTTCCGCACATACATGAATTTAGATGCAGACTTTGCTCTAGTATATGCGTTTTTGTAACTATTGCTTTGCTGGAGAACTGCAAAGTGTGACTTTGCACTTGGCTCTGAAGATACCATTGCCCAAGGTGTGAGCTGCACTAATTTGTATGCCTCTGAATATATTGTCACCCAACTCAGCATGAGGACTCCCTAGGGAGAGGTGGTGACCCTCATCTATGTTTGGATGCCAGGCGCCATTTTGAATCAAGATGGTGGACCAAATAAACCATAGGTAAACATTAGTGCATGCACACACAGACACACAAATTGATTTGGGGTGGGTCAGGTGTTTCCTGGGTGAAATTGGAGCCCTGGGTCGGTGTGTCCATGCCAGTGTGTGCACACAGCCCCCCAACTCACAAACTACACAATGTTTTGGGTTCTTCATATTCTTGGGCATCGGCAGACACTCCCCACTCGTTCACCATAAATCCTGATAATCCAGAAACTCTGGATTATTATTCCATGTGAATGCAGCTACTGTAACTAAAATTAATCATAGTAAAAGCTGAAGCTTTAAAAACGGGTGCCTAATCCACTAAATCATGCTGCAAAATGGTTCATACTCACTGATTTACTATAATATGACTAACTGTCTATCTATGCCATTTAAAAAAATGGAAGATGCTGCGACAGGCGTGGTGGCACTTTTTCCTTTCATGCCGTTGGGCCCTCTCTCACTCAGATAAATTGCCCCCACCTCACTGAACAAGTCTTTACCCAAATATTTCTTTTCCTTTCCTCTTAAAATTCTAGCCCAGAGTATCCTGCGAGGGACCTTTGTGAGGGGATAAGTAGTAAGTTGGAGTCTCAGACAGGTTTTCTTTAAATAAACAATAAATATTTATTTAAGGCAAGATAGTATATAACACAAATGGATTAAATTTAGGTTACTTCAGGAATACAGTGTGATTTTACTTTAATTCAGCCTCAGTTGTTTTTGGCATTATAGGTTTGGTTCCTTTATAAGGTGATACTTTCTTTCATTTATCCACCCCATTTAACAATCCTTCTCCTGAGGTACTTTAGGTAATAGACCAAAGGGCTCTCCACACCCACTCCCTTCACTGGGTTTGGGAGATTCTTCTTTTCCTCAGAAGAATCTATCCCCTCCAGAATAGATTTGAGTCCAAAGTAGGCTGTTCCTTTCCAGCTCCTACTTCTCCTGGCTCAACCTCTGCCTCCCAGTAAAATTCTGGTCTATTCCTCCTACAGGACACCACATTCAGTCCTTCACAAAATGCTCAGAGTGGAAGTTGTTTTCCCCCAGAACCAACTCTTTCTCCCATTCACTCTTTATACCTCAACCTGTCTCCCTACCTATCTCCCAACCTCAATTCCAACCCTCTTAACTCCCTTACCCCCTTTAACTCCTTAGGTGAAGGTAAAGGGACCCCTGACCATTAGGTCTAGTCATGGACACTGGGTTTGCGGCGCTCCTCTCGCTTTACTGGCTGAGGGAGCCGGCGTTTGTTGGCAGACAGCTTCCGGTTCATGTAGCCAGCATGACTAAGTCACTTCTGGTGAACCAGAACAGTGCACGAAAATGCAGTTTACCTTCCCGCCAGAGCGGTACCTATTTATCTACTTGCACTTTGACGTGCTTTCGAACTGCTAGGTTGGCAGGAGCTGGGACTGAGCAACGGGAGCTCACCCTGTCGCGGGGATTCGAACCGCCGACCTTCTGATCGGCAAGCCTTAGGCTCTGTGCTTTAGACCACAGCGCCACTCCTTAATTAACTGTCTCTCCTCAAATCCTCTTCTTTTAAACTCTCCCTCCTGGAACCATGGCTAATCAGAGGCTGCCATTCATTAACCATTTGCTGGCAGGGAAAGAAAGGAAACAGAAACACTCGTTCCAACCTGTCCAGCAAAACCAACTTTTTTGTCACAGATGCCGGGTCAGCACCTGAGATGAAAAGGATGTACTCTACCACTGAACTATATAGATTAAAAAAAAATGCAGGTGGCTTATAACCTTTCAACTCTGAGTCACCACTGCTGGCTGGGTAGCTACTGTTGAAAGCCCCCGATTGCTTTGACATGGAAGTAATCGTTCCAGAATGCAAATTTCTGTTCATTCCGATTTGGAGAGATCAATTCCCTCCCCTTTCAGGCTTTAGTGACAGATTTAATTTCTGATTTTCCTTCCTGTAAGAGTAAATACATCTTGCAGATATGTTTTATATCCCTTCCTAAAATGAAAGACATTTCCACTTCCATTGGTCATTCGGGTTTAATTGGCCAATTTCTGCTCGGGATCCAAGTTGCCTGTTTCCTGTGCAAGAGATAATTCAGCTGAATTCCTCTTACTCCCCCACCTTCAGTGTCTCATTGTATTAAAATGCATTTGTGAACTTTGCAGAACATTCCTGCATATGATCCACAGACGTTGATCTAGAAAGATGGAGCCTCCCATGGTTGCCACCGTTGCTCCCACTTTGTGTTGCTAAGGAATTCACAATGGAATAGGAAATGAAATACCTTGAAAAGCCAACAGGGATGTTCTCACCCCTCCTCTTAAATCTAGAATTAAGCGTACTTCTAAAAGTCTCAAAAAGAGAAAAAAGTGGAACAAATGTAGGCATTGTTCATAATTCAGGAAAAGGCATATTTCTTCCACACAGACAAAAAAAAAGTGTTTTCAAACAAAGATCTGCAGAAAGGCTTTTAAAGAGATTTTCTCCACACATACCATCACGCCCACCCTCCAAACCCCAGCAAAACAGCACTTTGTAGTACCAAGCTGTGTCTGTGCTCTGTAGCATTCAAAAGCAATGTGAGGGGGGGGGGGTATGTCTGGCATAAGAGAAAGGAAATAAAATAGATTTAATTTTTAATCCAGTGCCAAAATCCATTTGACAATCGCTTGGCCTTTGGCCATTCACAGTTGAGGCTGACATGAAGATTTGTCAAACTAGATTAGCATTAAGGCTACTCTAAACTGTGTATGAATTGGAATCTTTATTTTTTTGGAGAACAATGGGGGGGGGAGAGAGAAAGAGACAAGGAAACGTTCCCATTAAAACACTGGCATTTAAGTGGAGTGTAGGTGAAATGCAAATGGTACATCAGGAGACTGAAACTATCCACTTAGAAGGCACCACAGCAAATTCATGTATATATTATGATATTAAGTTAAATTAGCATGTTATGTAAGCATTCTCCCATTGTGCCGGAAGAAGGAAATGATTGTTCCTACACAATTTGGATCTGGGTTCTCCCTTTTGCACAGCGCATTGTACGGTATTTTCAGAATAATGAGCCAAGCATTTTGCATAGAGTTTAGCTGAGCTTTTATATTCTCCTTATGGTAATGTGAGAAGTATGAGGGTTGCAGATTTGAAAACCCTGTAACTTTTTGGTTGTTCAAAAAGGCTATGCCTGTCTTGGAAGGCCTTTTAGCCATGTCGCCTGATGCAGCCAGCTCTCCAGTTTGCATGAAGCATGTTCCACAATTGCACAGAACTGTAGTGCTGGAAGGGATCCCAATGGTAATCTAGTCTGACACTTGCAATGCAGGAATTGCAACTGAAGAATTCCTGACAGATGGCCATCCAACCTCTGTTTGAAAACCTCTGATGAACCTATCTTTCGAAGCAGCCTATTGCACTGTTGAACAGCTCTTACTGCTAGAAAGTTATTCCTAATGTTTATTTAGAATCTCCTTTCTTGTAATTTGAATCCATTGGTTTGGGCCCTACCCTTCCATGTAACAGCCCTTTGGATATTTGAAGATGGCTATCATATTACATCTTATGTTGGTGGCTGAGGAGGAGGGGGAGCCATGACATCATTGCAGTGACACTGTGCTCTTCTGAACAGGGATGAGGCAGGGCAGGGCGGGCAGCAGAGAAGTCAGGCAAGATCTGAGCTGGCAGCAGCGGCTTACAGGTGTGCGCACACGCCGAGGGCCTTCTGGCGGTTCCCTCATTGTGAGAAGCAAAGCTACAGGGAACCAGGCAGAGGGCCTTCTCGGTAGTGGCGCCCCCCCTATGGAACGCCCTCCCATCAGATGTCAAGGAAATAAACAACTACCTGACATTCAGAAGACATCTTAAGGCAGCCCTGTTCAGGGAAGTTTTAAATGTATGACATATTAGTGTATTTTTGGCCTTTGTGGAAGCCGCCCAGAGTGGCTGGGGAAACCCAGCCAGATGGGCGGGGTACAAATAATAAATTATTATTATTATTATTAATTATTATTAATTATTATTACCTTTCTCCTCAGAGTTTGCACAATTGCTGGGATCAGCCAGTTTCCAGAATTCTGCCAGTGCAAAACGGGAAAGGTGAATCAGTACTCCGATTCAATTTACATATGCAGAAAAACACACATCGGTACTTTCGCGACACAGCTCTCTTGGGAATATGCCACATTGCCTAGACAGGAAGGGAGTGGAGCAAAAGAATTTGGGAAGGATCACAACTGTTTCAGTATGCTGCACTTCAGCAGTCTTTTAAAACGTCACATGAATGTGGTACTCTCCTGTGGCGCTAATGTTTTTCTTGCCCCTGCTGGCTTTGACATATTTTTTTTAGCAGTTGTTTTGATATGCTGTTTTATTGTTTTTAATTATTCATTGTTATTTGGTAGACACCCTGGGAGCAGAAATCCTGAAAGGCAGAGTATGCATTTTGTAAATGACAGACTAATAAATAGGTAATAAAATTCAAGGAAAACGTGGCAGCCTTAGATTCAGGTTCAGCAGTCTTACAGAGAGAGATTCTAACCCTTTTTTCTACCTCAGTCCGAGCTCAGTGGCAAGAGATTTGGTTGTGTTGTCAGATCCACGAAATAAATCAGAACAGGGTTATTGGTTTCTCTCTGTGTGTGTTTCTCCTTGCCTTTCACACTGTAATCCAGAATCCATTAGAGTATATTTCACATATTTCTCAATGGCTCTTAAAAAAAATGTTTAGATTAGTGCTATGCCAAAAATTCATCAACGATTAATGCAAAAAGAGGTCATGTTAGAAATTCATCAAAGTGAAGAGAAAATGTTGAGGCAGTGCAGGGTAATCATTCTTACCTTACTTTTGAGGTGGCAGAGAGATATTAGTGAGTGTCCTTTCTTTTCATCTCCGAATCCTCTCTTCTGTGGTTTGCAGCCTACAGCCATCCCAAGTGCTTCCCTCCCACTACAATTAAAGTGTGGGGAGCAGGACTGGTAACTCCTCTCATGGCTTTTTCAGATCAGGAAGTGTGGGCAGCTGGGGAGGCTGCAGAATGCGGAAGAAATGTTAATTTAATTATCTTCCATAATTTCCCCCCCTTATTTTTCAACCATTTCTCATAAGCACCAATCCAATCCAATCTACCTACTCTTCCTTTTCCCTATCTCTGCAGGCTATTTCTGAACCAACAAATAAGGTTCCTAGCATCATCGTATATGATATCAGCTTGAGCCATTTTTGCTTAAGAGCAGCAACGCCTGTGACCACCTATGGTTAGCAAATGCTTGCAAAGGTGGGTCAATAATGGGAATCAGAGTTAGTATATTGCTATGCTAAGGGCCATATCATTTTTTTAAAACGACGACTACCAGAGAAATAAAGTGTACAAGTGTATTTCTAGTCTAGATCATATAGTACCTTTTTATTTGTATGTTGTTGTGGGTTTTTTTAAAAAAACTATCTTTAAAACTCACTTCAGAAGAATGCTAACCTTTCTGCCAACATTGGTCATTTACCATGTTGGCATTTAAAGTATTAGATTGGTCATAGCTGAAAGAAGAAAGGTCAACAGAAAGCGAAGAGAAATCTGAGTTCTGACTCACTCGGTTATTCTTCCTGACAACTGGGGTGTGAGGCAAGTGAAAGAATGGATAGTTCCACAGCAGGAACCTTAATTTTATGGGGTTCCAAATGTGTGAGGAGATTCTATGCCTACAAGAGCCCCTTTGCCGCAGTCAGTTGTCTTGGATCTTCTGGAAGGTGACAGGAAATGTGGTGGAGGTTATAGTACATTTAAGGCACTCATTCCCACAGCTTCTTTTATGAGGTAATTAACCATTAGCATAGCGCCTGAAAAGAACTATAGATTTCCCTCTTCCTTGAATCTCTCTGATGTTAGGCGATTGGCATTATTGGTTTATTTCCTGTTCAGATTTGGCGAATTTCTGCTATTCTACTAACTACCAAGTGTTTCCATGTTCCTAACCTCCAGCACTTAGATGTAATCTCTTGCAGCAGAATTGGAAGGAGACATTTTCCAGGGAAACATTTCTAACATATGGGAAGAGTTTTGCCCTCAGATCTGCTGAAGGTGAAACACGACTGGCTACATTCTCCTGAGGTTGGGCTCAGCTTACAAAACTTTGGGAAGTCCTGGCTTAGTAGGTTAAGAACAGGGTCGGTAACACTTCTGGTCTGAAAACCACAAGTTCAGTGCTCAATTATGTCTGCAGAGCTTTGAATCTGTCCAAAATAAACCAGAGTTTCCTGGATGATAGTGTGAAGGGAGACTGGGGTTCTTTTTTGTGCAATTTCCTTTACATAGATATTAAGGTCATTAACTTTTTGAAACAGCCAAGATTTCCCCACAGGTTCTAAACTTCCTGATTGCCAGGCAAGCTGTTCAGTTTTGCTGCATTTCTGCTTCTGAAACCAGAACAGGAGGATGTTATAAACCAATGTATTTAATATAAAATTTGCTTTTCCAAATCTAACACACTGACATGACATGAAATTTATTACGGTCAGAGACCAGCTTGTGAAACACAAATGGAACTACAATCCCAAAAGCAAAACAAAAATTTAAAACAATATACAACAATGGATTTGCCCGACTGTTTGGATTTGTCAGCATCTGATTGAGGCGGCTTAACGTTGTCGGCACTGTTAGACTCTGCAGTGCTGGTTTTGGTTTCTGGACCGGCTGACCTAGGTGCTCCTAGAAGCTGTAGAGGGAACTAACACACTGGATACTGTCTGTTTCAAGACAGTCATACGGGAAACATAGCGATAGCTGTAGGACATGGAAAAAATAAATACAAGAAATGCATTACACAAATGTAATCTTCAGGTATTATGCAGTTTTATTCTGCTCATTTGTAGGTATGTGGCAACTGCTCTAAAAGCATGTTCAATCCTTGGCATCTATAGCTAATAAGATGAGGTAGCAGATCCTCACTGAAGATCTTGGAGAGCGGGTGCCAGAAAAAAAGGGACAACATTGGACTAAACGGGCAGGGGGAATGCTGTGCTGTTGAAGTGTCTCTCCTGTCTCCTGGCATCAACCTACAATGGCCACCTGCCATGGTGCCCTGAGTTGAAAATGAGAATGGTAAATTTCATCTAAATGAAAACATAAGCTTCTGTAAATGGAGGTATGTTGGGATGCAATGTGATAAACCAAATGCCACAGGCATGTCAGGTGTATTAAAATGTATTTGCTCTACTGCTGGTGAACTAGCAGCTTCGATAGATGTCCAGCAAATCAAGATATTTCATGAAAGTTAGGGATTTTGTGCAATTGGCAGGGTCTCATGCAGTAGAGTTTTTTTTTTAAAAGGTACATGTGTTCATATGGCTTGGCTTTGTGATTATAAGCCTTGTTTATGCTGGAATGTTATGCATCTAGAGGTGGTATATCCGGAGGATTGTGGGCAGAAAACCAGGCCTCATAATCTTCAGCCTTGCTCCAGGATATCTGGATGTAATCCAAACAAAAAATAAAACATTTGCATTTGAAACAAACAAAAAGGAGGATGGTAATTCCCAAGAAGCGAGAGTTGTTGTTTTTCTTTAGGAGGATAGCATTGCTATATTTCATTATTCAGATGAACCTCTCTCTTTTTTCCTGCTTTGAGATTGCTGAAGACATTTCATGGTTTGGAAACTGTTTATTCACATCTTCCATATGGAATTGGGAGGGGGGAGGAGAGAGAGATGACATGGTCCCTCCCCTCTTTATAAATTCCTTTCAGACAGTTATTAGCTGTTGTAGCAAGAGAGGCTCCTTTTGATTTTAGTTTCTGTAGTTTACATATGTGGAACATCTGGATGATGTCATCTCACACTTTCTTAGCCCTCCAAGCCTGCAGAGACTTTCCTTGCTCATATCTGCATATTTATTTGTATTTTTCTACCATGCTGCCACCTTACCAGTTCACTGTGCTCCATCTCAGATCAACACAGATTAAGCATCAATTTCATAATTCACATCCTCCTTGTTTTCATTGTTGTATGCTGTTCAGTAATATCGGTATATGATTTTTTTCTGATCTGATATATCACAGTGACAGACATTTACAATGTAAAGAGTTATGGGCCTAACTTTGGATACCATTTGGACCAGCCTAGGGTTCTCCAGATGTTTTAGATTACAACTCTCAACAACCCCAGCCAACATAGTTGCACTGGCTAGGACTGATGGGAGCTGTAGTCTAAAACATCTGGAAGGAACCTGGTTGGTGAAGAAGGATTTAGGCCAGTGTTTCCCAAACTTGGGTCTCCAGATTTTGTTGGACTACAACTCCCATCATCCCTGACCACTGGTCCTGCAAGCTGGGGACGGTGGGAGTTGTAGTCCAACAATAACTGGAGACCCAAGTCTGGGAAACACTGATTTAGGCTATTACTCCATCTCTTTGAGGTTTTGAGTGTAGATAGCCAAGGTAGAGAAAATAGCACAGATCCACAGCCATACAAACACTTATGTCCCAAATCTGCAATTACAATTTTACATCCACAGTTGTGCAATTTGTTTGCAATGTTTCCTCTGCAGAAAATATTCCATGTTCCATTATAATGTTTATTATTTTACATGGCAGAGCAAGGGAGCTCTATTGGGGCAAGCATCTAGTAGCACTGCAGCGCTGAAACCTAGTCCTGTGGCTCTGAGCACAGAATGAGATATGGAGTTGCTGTGTTCAGTCTCTTGTCATTCCCTCCCCCCCCCCATTTCCCCTGCAACTTACGTTGTCACTCCAAGACATCATCACCCTGTGTTGTTCCGTAATGTCACTCCTCATCACTGACTGAAGTTGGTGGAGAAAACAATGACCGCTCCACACTTAAAACGGGGGGCGCCCTTTGCGTGGGGGCACAGCCCCTAGATCTGGAGCGGCTATAACAGCATAGGCTTGGTTTGCCTTCCCTCAGGTGGGATATCTGGAGGTCTCCGCCTACCTCAGTCAGTTGTCCAATCCCACCTGGGGGAAGCGTTGCCAAGGAGACCAGGCCAGGTAGGGGAGGGATTACCTGCCCACACAATAGAGGGAGGATCTTACCTGGGAATTCCCACTTGGCTCCAGAGCTTCTCCCACCCTACCCACCCTCAGTTAATTTCTTATTTACAGGTTAACTTTTCTTCACAGGTTTTGCAGGTTAACTTTTCTTCACAGGTATGCGGGCGCTGCTACGTTAAGGTCACTGTTAAAGGGCCAGAAAGGAATTTCCCTGCATTGGCAGGTTTCGCCTTTCCCGTAGCAAAACGTCACAGCTTTGGCGGTATCAGGCCTTGGGCGGAATCCTTTAGTCCATCTTCCTCTTTGCGGCGGCGATACCAGGGTTCCCCGCTAAAGGGGTTTCTGAAGGGAGGCTTTGACCGTATGCCGAAAGGTCGTCATTGCTCTCTCCTGCGGCGGCAGTGTAACGGGGGCGGCCATCTCTGCTTGAACATATGTTCTCCAGAGCCGGCCCATCCCCCCCCACACACACTGGATAACCCTGATGCTCCCTAAGTCCCCGGCTGGGGACTGGGGAGGGAGAACGCCCAATGCCTGAGCCAAGGTCTACCCACATTTGAAATTTAATAAAGTTGTGGCCAATTTAATCCCATAGCACGTTGTCATGAGTCGTTATTTCACATGACGGGGGGGACCGTGTGGGATCTGGGCACTCCGCCTGTCCACGCAAAACACCAGTCGAGTCCTGAGCACTGCAGCCCAAGTTAAGTGAGGAACATGTTACTTTTTACAAGTTTGCAGCAACTTTCCCCCCAGAAGAAGAGATGAAGGGCTGACCTGGAAAAATGTGAGGAGAAGTACTGTGCAGGGTGTTTGATTTTAGAGAAGGGATGGCTACGGAACAGCCTACATCACTTTTAATCCAACTATGTAAGGAGCCCCGAGTGTATTACACAATGTCACAGATATCTTTGAACTTGGGTTGGAGAAATAAGACTCCTGGTTCTATCCATCCTTTCTACAGGAAATCAGCTGCTCTCAATATCAGCCTTTGCAGCTTTCTGTAATTTCAATAATCAAAAGCGACTGGTACATCTTTGGTGGTCATGAAAGTCTTTGCTCTTTTTTGAAACTTCAGAGGCAAGGCTGATCTCAAATGGCAATTGTACAGCAGTCTCAAAAGTGGTCTATGACAGACACATACCTGCAATATCTCTTTATCCATGTTAACCTGCAAATATTAGATTTTCTCGCGTGCAACAGTGTATGGCATTTTCCTCTATTCCCCCTCCTCCCACACAACTGCATCTTCACCAAATTATGAAATGATACATCTTGCCTTTATAGTTCAACTTTTTAAAGTTGCCCAACTATACAAAGAAGGTGGACCGAAACTGACATAGTCACCTTTCAAGAAAAAGAATAATCTCGTGAGAGCTCATGGGATTTTCTATTACTCATTCTCCTTGATTTGATGTCTTAGTTTTATCAGAAGATTCCACAAAGCAAAAAGATGAACTTCGGTGTGTGTGGGAAATCTAATCTTATTAAACCGGGATTGTTGTCAATTGTCGGAAAGCTGAACTGCAAGTTCAGATAAATATAGGATTTGAAGCAGCTCACAAGAGGTTTAGCAGATAGATGGTTGTTCAAGTATTGTGACTTTGAAAGAGAATTTACTTATTTATTTATTTAAAGTGTCTGACTTCTAATTAATGTGTCTGACTTTTTCAGGATAGTGTCTTCACAAAATATGTTAAATGCAAAATAAACAAACCAGGAATAAGTATGTAGAACCTGCTTAAGAGCAATGAAAGGGAGGGTATCTGATGACGGTATTTGGAATGGGATTTCTGTAGGTGTGGAGCCACCGCTGAGAAGGCTCTGGGTTCAAGAGCTTCCAATTGGGTCTTTCGTGGCAAATCAGAGAGTCAAATTTAAGGCCCAGGCAAGTTCATATGGGTGTTGAAAGTTTTTCAATGAAATGGTCCCAAATTATTTAAATGATTTTTTCTATGTCTGTTCAATAACAGTAGTACAACAGCAACATAGACAATGGGGGAAGGGGTAGGACTCAACATTTGTGAAGAGTCCTGCCCTGGTTCACTACAGATGACCAACTCACATAGTGGATTTGCTTAGTCCAATGGATTCTAATGTGTGGTGAAAGTTTGTCTGCCAACTGAGATGAAGAAATGTGTGAATAGCATTTTAAGCATTGATAGCAGCCATTTGTAAAGAAGTGAAATTTGTTGGACACCTGCCCGCATCAATATTATTTTTGTACGGTGTCCCTTCCAACTCCACAATTCTGTGACTCTGAAGCCTCTCCTCACTTGGAATTCCCAGCAACTGGTATGTAGGGGCATACTGCCTCCTACAAAACACAGCCACCATGGCTACTAGTCATAGGTAATTTTACTGCCAATAGGTAGCACCATCCTAAAAGAAATTTGATAGACTTGTTGATCACTTGTTTTATCACTGGTTTATGATTGCATACATGGTAACTCAGAGAGAGAGAGGTGCAAATTGGTGCAAGGAAGTAAAGACTGAAACAAATGACACATCTTAACCTGTCAGTTTGCATATCTTAGTACAGAAAGTATTGATCTGATGTGTAGAGATCTTTCCTATTCTAATTAATTCAGGAGGGTTCTGGAAGCTTCTCTGTGTGAAAGAAACAAACAGAAGGTTCATGATGTTTGGGTTATTCCTTCAGAGAAGCTGAGTACAGCTGGTTTAAACTGGTTCTCTTATTTGTTCTGTCAAGGTTATGCTGACTATAAAAGTAAGGCCAGAAGAAGCTTGGGTTTCACTTTGTCTTTCTATCTTTCTTTTCCTTCTGGTGTGGTGTTCTGCACATAGTATGCATATTGTTAAAGTTTAGACTCATTATAAGTTATTGTAAGTTTTAAGTTAAGTCTGCTGCAACTGTATTTCTTATGGACAGTGCCAATCCTGAATGTATTGGATTTGTGACCATTATGCTCATTTGTCTTAAGTAGCAGTAAAGCTCTGCTGGATGAAATATTAGTTGCCTCTGGTCTATTTTTGGGGAATCCTGCAACGTGTTTAAGTTTTTACTCTGCTAACTACACGTCGCAGTTCTACTCTGGATCAATATTGAGTAGAATCTCATGACATAACCATGGGATTAATACTAGCTGAACTGAAACTCAGACAAGAGAGAACTACAGGACTGATAAAGCCATAGAAGAGGGAAGAGCCTCTTAGTTCTGTTCAAAATCTAGGCATTGTAGAATGGTTGATGCTTTAAAAGAACAAACTTGGCCTTCAGGCTCACAGTCTTAAAAAGAAAGACAAGACCTCAAGGAAAGGGAAGCGGACAAAAAACATGTAAGGGGAAGGAGATTATAGGTCAAAGACTTGGGGAAAGAGGCAGGTTTTCAAAGACTCTTTAAACACTTGCAAGGAGAGTTCCCACAGATGTCAGGAGTTCTAGAGATCTAGAGAAAGGAAGGAAGAGGAAGGAAGGAAGGAAGCCATGGTTAGCAAAGAGGAAACTACAGTGGTACCTCAGGTTGTTACATACGCTTCAGGTTACAGACTCCGCTAACCCAGAAATAGTGCTTCAGGTTAAGAACTTTGCTTCAGGATGAGAACAGAAATCGTGCTCCAGAGGCGCGGCAACAGCAGGAGGCCACATTAGCTAAAGTGGTGCTTCAGGTTAAGAACGGACCTCAGGAACGAATTAAGTACTTAACCCAAGGTGCCACTGTATTGGCAGAGCAAAGATGTGTAGAAGAAAGAAAGAAAAAGGAAGTAGCAGTGATATATAAGAAGGGGGCATGAGTGAAAATATTTAAAGAAATTGTGTGTGTTTAATTCAGCCTTAAAAACATGAGAGAAACTTCTGGGGACTGAATATGAGAGATGTGAGTGCCATTCAAGTGTAACTGGGGGTTGGGGTAGGGTGCTTGTTCAGGACTATTATTTATTATTTATTTTGGAGATTTGCAAACCGTTTCACAGCCAGAAGCTACTGAAGCACTGGACATAAAATTAGAAAAAACAGACTTGGTAAACTAAAAGCCATTTCTACAGTTAATGCGTTATAAAATGACCAGGGACCGCACCGCAAGGAAAGCTTTCTTAAAAAACAACAAGTTTTTAATAGCTGCCTAAATAATAGTCCCAATATATATAAAACACTGTCCATATCCCTGGTAAAATCATGGGATAGGCAACCCGGGCCTATATGAATTTGATGCTTTTCAAATGTTGCACCCATCTGTGGACATGTCAGAGGCTGGTCAGGAAGGGAAAGAAAGGGGAGCAGCTCTGAGTAAGAGCAACATCTCATCTTGGCCAAACAGGATTACAGACATGACCAAAGACTCAAAGACTCAAAAGTTATTATTTTTTTTGAGGTTGTTTTTTTTTTAGAGAGCAAGGTAACAAGTTGGTGGCATTCCTACAGCTTTTAAAAAAGAAGCTCAGTGTTTCAAGCTCATGAGTCAAACCTATAAATCTTGGCTCCAGTTACAGATAGGTAGCCGTGTTGGTCTGCCATAGTCAAAATAAAAAAATTCCTTCCTGTAGCACCTTAAAGACCAACTAAGTTAGTTCTTGGTATAAGCTTTCGTGTGCATGCACACTTCTTCAGATACACTGAAACAACTTCTGGCAACTTCTGTTTCAGTGTTTCTGAAGAAGTGTGCATGCACACGAAAGCTTATACCAAGAACTAACTTAGTTGGTCTTTAAGGTGCTACAGGAAGGATTTTTTTTTATTTTGACTATAAATCTTGGCACAGCCTATTTCCATCATTTAGTATCGCCCATTGAAAGTTCTCTGCTGCCTTACGAAGCAAAAAAACCTTGGCTTGATTAAGATTGTCACTTCCCCCGTTCTGCCCATTACACAGTAACTTTGGAAATTGCCCGTGGGACAGTTTTCCCATGGGACTGCATTGTCTGAAATGTCTTCTGCACAAGTCTCAGCAGCCACTATGGCCGGATCTAGACACATCAAAGAAGTGATTCAGTTAAATGCGTTGTAAACTTCATACAGGGAAATCCTGTTGGAGAAAGGCTGGACTCCACAGCGCCATCTGGTGTCACAGTGTTATAACGCATATAAAACTCTTTATCTTTACGATAAGTCCAAAGTTTTGAGTTTTGGATCCTGTTATAAAGATCATAGTAAACCTCTCTGCATGGTAGGAAGGGGAAGCATCTGGATTCAGGCATCTGGGAGGGTCCATTGACCAGCAGTAGGGTTTGTGCCTTGCCTCTCCTCAGTCATTCTTTGACATCTCCATCATCTAAGGAAGAAAAGATTGGCAAAAATATTTGTCTCAGTACTTAAAGGGCAGCTGCTAGCCAGACTGGACAGCACTGAGCTTGGCAGACCAATGATAAGAGTAAAAGGGATCTCTCTATGCTCTTCCATATTTACTTCTTTTTAAAACAGTCATCACTAGGTAAAATCAATCAGATGCACTGCATTATATAGGCTGGCATTTTTCTACCTCAAGTGAAGTCTGCAGCCTAGTATAATTTGTTTCCCCTCTAAAACCTCCCTGCACCTTTGTAGCTCTTCATGGGAATGATTTTATTTGCCTATGTTTTATGAGACACGACATTAGAGAGAAGTGCCAATTTTTAAGGAACTCGGAAGCCAAGAATATTTAGTTTCCCAAATTGAAAGGATGAATAAAAGAAACAATGCACGTTGGGTCGGAATGCACTGAATGCAATCCAAAACCTTTATTGGTGAAAGATCACAGGGCTCTCCTGACTAACAGAAACAGACAAGTCATTCTTTTTGATCCGATGCCCCCAAACCTGTGCTACACAGAAAGCTGCAATTAGTCAGTATTAATTAAGTCATCACTTTAAATCCAGATCTATTTCACCTTTTACTACAAATCCATGAACACAATCTGACGATTGTTCAAGCATATCTATGGCTTGGCATAGGAAAGGGACTGCATTGCTGCTTCTCGTCTTTGATTGTGTGCGTATCTTGAATCTTAACTCTACTGAACATTTGAGAGACTCTGGAAGACCTTGCCAATTTTGCCAATTGCAGTACATTTGAGAATCCTTTCCTTTAATCATACAAAGGGGCTGGCGTAGGGCAATGGCTCGGTTTGAAACAGACAGTCGTCTCCAGTTCAAATCCTATCTTGAACCAAGAAGGTCTCTCTGCTTCAGGCCCCTCCCAGTCTTAAAAATGTGGGTGAAAATAATAATGATAAATAATAGTAATCCATTGGATTTTTATCTAGCTCCTCCTTCCGAAGGAGGCCAGGAGGAGCAGACATCAGATTAAAATATACAAAGATTAAAACAACTGCAACTAAGCCAACAGTCTCCAAGGCTGCTAAGAACTTCAGGTCCTTCTAAAAGCTGCTAATGAAAGCTGCTAAGTGACTGCCATGGGATTAAGATCTGCTATAGTATTGGGTACTTGCTGGGTATTAGTAACATGGAAAGCTAGCTCTGTTGTGCGATAGCTTCAGTTGCATAGTCTCCCTGTGTCTGTTATTGAGCTCCAAGGGAGTGGTGAATCTGAATAGAACCACAGGATAGTATACTGCACCATATCAATATTGCCTAAAAATCATATTTGTTACGGGTGTGGCCCTTAGCACCTCTAATTTCTTCTAGCATTTTGGAGATTGAAGGAACACGGGAAGGCCTTTGCACAGCCTGTTAAAATGAAAGGTATTTTTGTTGATGGAATTTTATTATTAACCTTGCATGGAAAGAGGCAGAAAACACAATTATACACCTACTGCTCTCGTGATCAGATTCTAAACTGCATTTTAAGTCCAGATTGGGTGCATTTTGTGGCCTTGATTTCCATAAATGCATACCGAATTAGCAATTGAATGCATGTGTCAAAATGGTTCTCTAATTCACATGAAGAATTCTGGATTGCTCTGAATTCTATTGAGATAGAAGGAGTGACTTAAGGAAATAAGATACAGACTTATTCCCTGCTTTGGTGGGAGCAGAAGTTATCATTGTCAGCTTTGGGCAGCATGAACCCCTGTCCTCTCAGTTACAGTTTTGAGATCTGCCAGTTGTTGTTGTTGTTGTTGCTGTTGTTGTTGCTGCTGCTGCTGCTGTTACCTGCCTTCACCCTAAGGTCCCAGGGCAGGTTTCAACATTAAAACACAATATTAAAGATAGTTTAAAGCAACTTAGAATGACAGAAATAAATTAGCATGATCAGTTGAGGCAGCAGTAAGTGATAAACCATAATCTGTTAAAGATCCTTGTGCAGTGTCAGGCTGGGACCAGGAAGACCCATGAAGCCACAAAACTCACTGAGTGACCTTAGGCCAACCCTCTGTCTTTCAGCCTAACCTACCTCAGAGGTTTGTTGTGAGAATAACTTGTCATGAGGGAAGCCAATTTGAGCTCCTTGGAGTAAAGCTAGAGTACTGATGGGATATAACTGCGATAAAAAAAATAAAATAACTATTTCACACATCCAGCTATTACATGATGAATCCTGAATGCGTGATATCAGTTCTGGATTAGAGATGAACTGCAGGTCTCTTTCTCATCTATCACTCTGCACAGAGGAAATCTTACTTTTGGAGAGTCCCACCTGCATTCCAAGTACGGAGAGTTATGTGCAGGCAATGCCAATGAGAATAGGCAAATCTTCTTTAAAATATGAAAATGAAATGTAGAGTATCCATCATAGTGAAGGGCATCGTACTTGAGAGTTATGGCTATGTGGCTTTCTGGGAAGCATGGATTGTAACTCATAGCTTACTTGAGTCACAAGGAACATTTCTCAGAGTGATGGTTTTAGCCACTAACCACAGTGTATAAAATTTTTATGTTGTGCAACTGGTGGCAGAAAAGCCCTGCAGTCACTCATCATCCACTCAGACTGACAGGAGTGGAGCCATCATTGCTTCCAGATTCCGCCCACTCCACCCAGATGACTTTGACTCTCCTTTTGAAGAGAGTGGTCCTTATGGCCATTCAATGTTCTGTGGTGCCTGTTGCCAAGTAAGGCTGCAGATGGACCAAGTCCCTTTCTAATATGCCACTTGGCAACCTGTTCATCAAACCAGCTCCTTTCCCCAAATTAATTTCTCAAGCCAAAAGTTTTGGGATTCTTTCCCAACACTTAGAGGATCCCTGAGATCCTGAAGAAAAAAAATTGCCACCCCCAAACTGAACACAACTAGCCACAATCCAAACAGTTCCTTTTGGATTTTCGCCTGATATCCCATCTGGCCGTTACACAAGATGAGCTTTTTGAAGCTTATATGAGGGACTCGTCCTTCCATATTGACAACTTCTTGGAACTCATTGGTCTCTGGACAATTTGTTTGTCATATGCTGCAGTCATATTTTAATGGCGTCTATGTTTTCCTTGGCTTGCTCTCAGAGTGAGACAACATCTTGGGAGACATTCTCATACATAATATGAGCCGTTTCCCCACAAGATTAGCACTCCATGTGCTACTGTAATGCCAAAAGGCCTGGAAAACCATGTGGGTAGGGCCAGTCACATGGTTTCTTACCATGAAAAGTGTTTTTCTTGTTATAGGCAGGCAATGATATCATAATAGAATCCAGGGCATCACAAGTCCCATTAATTGTGAACCTCTAAAACTATAATATGGATTATAGAGAGTGTGTGTGGAATCACAAAAAGGAGCTCCAATTGTGATTAAAGGGAATGGGCATACCAAAAGCACGGCCCTGTGGAAAATGACTTGCACCTTGTCTTCATCATATTCTGTGTCAGAACACTATATAGCCCCAGAATGAGAGGCCACAAGAGTTGTTTTTGGCTGCAGAATTCAAAGCAGCACCATATGCAAAGCAAATGAGGCACTGATGTCTTGCTCTTCCTGACCTGACTCAGTGGCTGCTTCCCGTGATAGTGCCTACTTAGAGTGAGGGCTGCTCTGGTATATGCTAAGAACCATTTCCTATGAAGGGATGGGCCCTTACCAGCATAGGATAGCACTGTGAATGTGCTGAAGCAGAGATATGCAGAGCAGGCAAAAACAAATCTGAACAGCATGAGGTTCTTCAGCTTAAAAGATCAGACAACTTGGCCTCCTTAGGCTAGTGGTACAGTATGTAGCATACACTTTCTGTTTCACTTATCACATGCATGATAGGTTGTGATTTAGTTTTATATATTTAAATGGATTTCTTGTTCCACAAAGAAGAATTATTGAGTCGCCAGCAGGCATTGTTTCAAGCAGGTGAGGCACAGTCAGGATTAGTAAAACAATATATTTATATATGTCAAGTTAAAAATCTTCTGTTAGTTATTCTCCTGTGAAATTTTCTCTCCAAATTACATGATTCAGTGATAAGATGAAATTTGCAGGTGCCAGAGGAAGTTATTAACACAATGGCTAAATGGCCCATTGGTCCCAGAATGTAGGAAGTTAGAAAAGAAAATAAAAAAAGAAAAAATCCAGTTACATATAGAAATGCTTGGTGATGGGATTATTGTAGCCTATTATGCATAGATTAAAAAAGGAATAATGAGAAAAAAATACGATGGATGTTTTTTAAAAAAATTGTTTACAGTATTTTTGTAGAATTGCTTCTTTAAAAAAAACACTTTGTGAATTACTGCAGGCCATCCTTTAGTATTTTCCTGAGGGTTTATCCATTGCAAAAAACCCAACAAACTGTATTAAAGCACCTTAAAGTCAAACAGATTCATCATAACATAGACTTTCACTGACTAGAGTTCACTTTCTGAAATGAAAGACTATGGTCCCTGTGTGTGAGAGTATTAAGGTTGGAGGAGAAATTTGATTCCGAGAGTATCTATAGGCAATCATACCTAATTCACACTTTCTGAAACAATATGAGAACTGAAGTATAGCCATCCTTCAATATTTGCACATCTCTGAACTTCAAATTGTTGTGAAAATTCACCAGCATTTTACTGTAAATTTATCAAAAAAAAAAACACCCAACAATTTTTTTGTATGCAGCTTTCCTAATTTGTACATTTCTGCAAGCAATTTTCCATTATGCCATGTGTTATTAGGCATACTTAACCTAGCCTATGCATCTTTGCATACATTACTTTCTGGAGAACTGCATTGCAAAAGTTTCAGAAGTATGAATTGGACAACAGGGAGTCAGTGTGATGGGGGTGGCATCCCTCTGCCCCCCAGCTAGATCACTGAGAGGTCCCGGATACCCGGCCGCAATACCGCCCACCGGGGAAGGTGAGCGGACTTCTCACAGTGGTGGTCCATGAAGAAGGGCCTCAGATTACAATTGCAGAGCCCACTTCAATTGACATGGGGAGAGAAGGTCATGGAGGTATTGCAATCCTGAGCCATTTAAGGCAAAACCAGTACTCTGAACTGGGCCCAGAAACTGTCTTGCAGAAGCAGAAGTGCTTTTACCCTCACACAAGACATCCCTGGATGCAAGCCGATAGATGACAACAGCACTGGTGACAGCCCTATCTTCACCCACACTGAATGTATGTACAGTGGCAGTAATAGCTCTCCAATCATGCTTCCAAGCCTTTGAGAAGCTGTCATCTCCACAGAACCTTTGATTGCCCATTTAATTTTTTAGAGAAAGGGGCTTTTTTCCTAATGTAAACTCTAAGAAATGTTTAAAGATGATAAATTCTGACCATTTGGCAAGTTGAGGAAGAGCTATCATCGGGAATAAAAATGACTCCAACTCCTGCACAGAAAGAAGCCACTGTCTAGCCTTTTATAGCAACCTGCCATGCGATGTTATCTAATGGGATCGCATTTTAAGGGTCAGGCAGCAGGTACTCTCCACATACTAATTCTTACTTATCATTCTGGTACTGTTAGGAACAACCAACGCCTTGCACACCATTATCTCCAAAGGTTACTAAAATGCTGGGCATGCTTAAAACAAGAGCTTTCTCCCCAGCCCCCTGCTCATTTTTATTCCTCCCCCCTCACAGCAAGGAAGTCAGAATCCTGCATATCTGTTGTCATTACAATTTCCATTTCAACAGATTAAATACTTCAGGTGGGAGACTTAGAGAGTATCCAAAAGGCTTTAAGGAATAAAAGGAAGGTAATGCGCATGATTTCAAAATCTCTCATTCAGCTGCCGTGAAACTCTATTAGACACATGTTGCAAGCTCATGTCTTAGTACCTTTGTCAATGTTTAGAATGGGATTGAATACATTAAAGAGGAATATTACATTGGCTTTTGCGATCCAGGTAGTGACATGGAAATGGCACTTTTAATCACTGTTAGATGATGCACTGGTGTTTACATTTACTGTTTACTGTTTACATTTACGGAGAGGGAGGACCCACAGGTAATCAAAGACCTACTTGAGTGGTCCATGAAATTCTTCACAAAATTAAAAGTAACATGCACATATTTTCTTCCTTTCCTTTCCTTTCCTGTGGTGATATTTCCCTAGTCTTAAAATACCTGTATAGGTTTTGCCTACATAGGAACCCCCACATTCGCTTTGGGTGAAATGTTGGTGTGCAGTTGTACTGGGAATGACTACACCCGAGTCTAATTAGGAATAATCAAGCTAACACCAGTCACGTGTGGTATAGAGTATATCCCTTCTTCAAATATCACTGACCACAGAAAAGAATGTCCATTAACACTGTCAGGGCAATAAACAAGGGCAGCTGATGAAATGGATAGGAAGAGAAGAAATAAGATTGGATAATCCCCAACTGCGGCCCCTACTTGCTCCAACTGTCATCACAGGCGCTTCTGCAGGTCCATCCCACTCTGAGGAGTATGGAGAAGACAGAGCTGCGACTATACAGCTGCAGCAGTGGCCCTTATATGAATTATCAATCCTTATTTATCTAAATTATTCTGAATAAAGGGAAAGAAGAGGGGGGAAAGAACCAACTTCAGTTGAAGAGTTTGGATTTGATATCCTGCTTTATCACTACCGTAAGGAGTCTCAAAGTGGCTAACATTCTCCTTTCCCTTCCTCCCCCACAACAAACACTGTGAGGTGAGTGAGGCTGAGAGACTTCAGAGAAGTGTGACTGGCCCAAGGTCACCCAGCAGCTGCATGTGGAGGAGTGGGGAATCGAACCCGATTCACCAGATTACGAGTCCACTGCTCTTAACCACTACACCACACTGGCTGAAGTTTACTTTTACTTCCTTTTTATTATTTGTAAAAATGTAAAAGTCAGATTTACAGCTACGTATTTTATATGGGCCTGTGGATTCTATACAGTATAGTATATCTGATAGATTTAGAGACTTCCTCAACCAACAATGAAAGTCTGCATAAATCCTTCTTATTTTGCAAAACAATGTATAGAAATGTTAACTGGTTTGTCTTACTTCTCATTTGCAAGACAGCACGTTTTATTTACATCTTCCTTCTGTCCACCTGGGATCTCATGTTGATGCAAAGAAGCTATGAGGGAGCTACACAGCTCTAAGCGCTCCCTCTTTCAGTGTTTTGTTGAATCTGAATTAAGATTCCCTATGGGAAAAAACACAAAATCGACTCTTGGTATCCTAAGAACCCTAAAGCTTTTCAGGGATTTGTTCAAAACGAAAAACTGAATATCTCCTCTAGGAAAACGACATGTCATATTTTTATTGTAATGTGCTATTTTGTGCTTTTTCCTCTAATTGGTTTGGAATCAAACTACCCAGCACATGTTCCTGATGTATTAGTTTGCAATGATTTGTTCCAAAGACAAAGTATATCAGCAAAATTATGAGTTTCAGATAACAAGATAATTATGATAGTTTTCATCCATCATCATTCGTATTGTTTACTCATGGTATTATAGGTCAGGATCCTGAATGAAGTGTTTAGATTGGTGAGAAAATCACACTGCTGTATTAAATGTAATAAAAATGAAGCAAATGAGTTCATTAGTTGCCTTTGATAAATGAGTTTGAAAGCATGTTAATTGTATCATTTTGACAACAGTTTTTCCCTCCCTTACTCTTGCTTGGAAAGGAGGCAGAATCAGAGTCATCCTGATTCATCAGGGGGGTATCCTAGGACAGCCAATGCATATGCAAATTCCAGTCAAGACACATTTTTGCATCCAGTACACTCACCTTGAACTGACTAGATCCGGCTTTAGAGCCAGATGTGAATCCACATGGCCAATGCACCCAGCAATTTGCAGCAAATTGTTACATTTATTGAAATACAACAAAACTTGAGGATCTGCAAAGCAACAACCTAGTTAACCAAATCAAAATATAGCCTGGGTAGGGAAGCTTCCTAGTTGAAGGTTAAATTCCCTCATGAGTCATGGACAGGTTGACAGGCTTTGCCTGTGTTGTTGGAGGAAAGGATTGGAAGGAATGCTTCCTCCTTGTGCCAAACACCCTGGGAATCTGGTTTTGGCATAGTTTGGTGTTCACCCCAGGACCACTGAGCCTCTTGGGCTTGCCAATCAGAAGGTTGGCAGTTTGAATCCCCATGACGGAGTGAGGTCCCGTTGCTCTGTCCCAGCTCTTGCCAACCTAGCAGTTCAAAAGCACACCAGTGCAAGTAGATAAATAGTTACCGCTGCAGTGGGAAGGTAAATGGCATTTCCGTGTGCTCTGGCTTCCGTCATGGTGTTCTGTTGTGCTAGAAGCCATTTAGTCATGCTGGCCACATGACCCGGAAAGCTGTCTGTTGACAAATGCCAGCTCTATCGGCCTGGAAGCGAGATGAGCACCACACCCGATAGTCACCTTTGACTGGACTTAACCTTCCAGGGATCCTTTACCTTTTCTAAACAAGATTCCCAGCAGTATGAAGTAAGCAAAAAAGAAGAGTCCGAGGCCACTTGACATGGTTCCCAACAAAATTTCTACTTAGCCCCTTGAACAGGTGACTAGCAGGGCCCATACTGCATAGGGAGAGAGGATGAGTGCAGCAGAGATGAAACTGCAACATTTAGAGGGTGGAGTGAGCTTATAAGGCCAGCTACCCTCTGATTGGTAGCAGAAGCCAACTGATGAAAAAGCCATCACCCTAAATTAAACCAAGGAGGAGACGACTTGAAACAGCTGCAGCGTGGTTACTGCTTCATGCAGTGGCCGCAATATGTGAGCCAGTTAGACATGTAACTCACCCTATTTAACACTGCACATATCCACAACACAATGGGAATTTTCTTTGTGGCTGCTTAGAATGGGGAAACTCCATCTGTTTGGTTGATCCACACGCCGTGTTGCTCTATGCTTTACAGCTGTTGTGTGAAGCAGTGACTTCCCAGGAGATGCTTTGAGTAGCCTTCACAGAGTGAGCAAGATGTGTAGACTGACAATGACTGAATAAAGTATGGTGATTAGAAACAAATCAAGTATCCTAGTTTATCAATAAAATTTGAAACACTTCACTCTTTAGGGACATATTGAGCTCCACAAGAACTTCAGTTGATGATTTCTCCTGTCCTGCATTAATTGATTTAGTTTCTAGCAAACTATGAAGGAACTGAAACCAGATTTCCTCCCAGTACATTTTGTTCAAAACATTAGCTTTCTAAAGATCTAACTTGGCATTATGGGGCCTGTGTTGAAATACTGATTATGATACATATCTTTAAATAGATGCTACTGAGAAAAAGTAGAATGACAAGGGTCAGTAGCCTTCAAGCATTCCCTGCAAAGTCTATTTAGATCTTAAGCTTCATAATTATGACCCTGAAACCGAAGGAGTTAAATTTTACTCCAGAAATATTTGTTAATATTTTGGTAGAGTTCTACACAGATTGCAGGATATTTCTGTGATAAATGGCTACTGTGCTGGAAGGATTCTCCCCCCACCCCACCCCGAAACATTTTTAAAGGAAGTTATTAAATGTTTGTCTTCTCAGTGCCTTCATGACTATTGTGTACCAGGAAACAGATGGTATTTGACTCCTTTCCCTCCTAAAAAAGAAGGAAATTACTTCAAATTCCAATCAGTCTCCCTATTTGAATCAAGTAATCTAGTCTAATTCATATGGAATCCGGTCCAATCTTTATTCAACATCTGCAGTTACAGAACACTGATTTCATATACTTGTTTATTGTATATAACATGCAGCCAATAGGGTAAGAATACTTGTTTAATAAACAATTCATATATAAGAAGATAAGATCATATAAGGGTCCATACAAGTGATGGGTTTAGTCACAGCTTGAGTTGGTATTCAGCTAGAGCATTACTGAAGAAAGCCAAGAATTATTGTTTTTAAGTTCTAGGTAATGTTGGTTGCATTTTAATTTGTATTTTAAAACAGCAGTTGATCACAGCTCACTTTAGATATGGCCTCTAAAGCTGCGTAGCTTTAATTATTGTACAGAACATCTTTCTAGTGCCTTCCAGATTTTTGGACTTCATCTCCCATCATTCCTGTCAAAAACATTTGGAGGTCACTAGGTTGAAGAAGGCATGGTTGTTTGAGAATAATACAGAATGGAGTGTCAATTTTCCCCCCCAAAATGAGTTTATAAACCTTGTAGTTATTGCTAGCACTAAGACAAATCCCCCCCCCCCCTGTTCTCCATCAATGAATGAGAAAAGGAATTACCTTTGAAGATTATCAAATGGTAGGGGCAATTTCAGTGTTCATGAGATGGGTGCTGGGTTTCTGTTGTGTTTACTTTATTTTCGAGGTGGCTGGGGGACTTTGTGCATGCACTTCATTTCATTCACTCTGTTGGTCCGTATTATTCTGCCTTGCTGGGCGCCCACGCTTCCTGAAAACCCCACAATGTCCTCAGCTGAGCTTCACTTTTAAAAGCAAGAATTGGGGTAGCAGCTAGCCTACCTAACATGCACTTGGACAGCTGTTTTTTTAAAGTGACGTATTTTTGCTTTTTAATGAAATAAATGCAGAATATTTTTTGTAAAAGTTCATAAGAAATACTTCCCTTAAGCAAAAAAGAAAGAAAGAAAGAAAGAAAGAAAGAAAGAAAGAAAGAAAGAAAGAAAGAACCGGGTACAGGTCAGGAGAACCCACAGAACAGCACATGGGGACGGGAATTGGAGGGGGAGTATATTCCATCTGATAAACAGCAATGCTACAATATTGAATTCCACCCAGTGCGTTCATCAGTTCTATGCTGCTTTAGCGACTTAAGAAAACAAAATGACCATACATCAATTTTCAGTGCAGAATTTTGGTTTCCGGTTGTAGAAAATGCAAATTGTGGATACAGGGATACAGAGGTGTGCATTCCTCATCCTATCTCCAACATGAGTATAAAAAGGAAATGGTTCTTCTTGGGTCATCAGAAAAAAAAAGTTGGCTTGTATCCTGAAGCCTGAAGGTTTATGGCTCTCATAAAAATATTTTAACTGAACTCTGGATGTTCTCATTCACATAAATGTCATATCTATTTAATGTGCTCACACACTTTTCGGTTTCAAATACAGTACAGTACAATAACTAAATTACAGCAGTGGTCAACGGTGAGTTGTAATTCACCGGCAGGTGATGCGAGAGCAAATACAGTATACAAATAAGTCAATGCTACTGCACTGAGAAGTAAGGCCTGTATTCCCCAAGCACCACCTGTTTATTTCAGTTGAGGGTTCATGGTACTCTGTCCAAGTCCCACTGAAATAGAAGGTTCTGAAGCATTGTCTAATGCATTACCTTCTAACAAAGCAATCCCAGCTATAGGAAGCTAGTGTAATTTATGCTGTGGAAAATTATGCTGGGGTAATTTATCTCTGTTCTAAACTCCTTCCAGGACAGGAACTGACTGAGCTGGCCCAATTCCAGCAGAGGGAGAACAAGCCTTTAAAATAGTTTGACTTACACCACCCTTTCCCCACTGGGCTGCTAGTCCATGTGACTGAGCTGAAAAGAGTTGGGAAAAGGAATGAATCTTCCCTGCCCTGTCCCACTCACTCCGCACCTCTGGAAAGCCCAATTTTGGGGACTTGTCTTGGTGTCTCTCTCCAGCTGTGCCAAGATGGGGGAACTTCAGTTCCAGCTCAGCCCTTGCTCAGCCAGATCAGCTGGAGACGCACCTATTTTAACGCCTCCCCCATCCCGGAGGACCTTGGGCTTGGATTTTTCCCTAAATTGCAACCCCACCTTGCATTTCCCACCTGCATTTGCCATATATCTGGCAGCTGATACTTTTTTTTTTAACCCATCTGATCAAGTTCACATCTAACATATTTGCAAAAGAATTTACAAAAGCAACTTGATATATATAAAATGAGACATGTGCTTGCTTTTTAATAAAATGAAATGGAATAAATATAGCTATGTGAACACAGTCTGACCCACTCAAACAATGACTTGGGAATATTGTGGTCCTCTTATCCGCTTGATTGAAGGCCGTTGCATGTAAGTTACAACTTGTTCTTAAGACACAAAGGGATATTAATCTTTTTTTTTAAGGGCTCATAAATAGAAGGAAGTTTATATTTTGTGTAGCCGGTTAGGAAGAAGACATTGTTCTTTATTGTGACTCAGGGCCAGGAATCTAAAACCAATTCCTGTTAAAATGTACATTTGAGTCATCTCCTCTCTCAAGGCCTAGTATGGAAAAAAATATTCTTCTGGGAAAGACTCATTTGGAAACTCACCTTCAAATGCAGATTTTTTATTTTAGCCTTGGTTGTACTTGAATTCTGCAACCCAGAGGCAGAGCACACACTTTGCATGCAGAAGTTCCCAAGTTCAATGCCTGGTAGCCCATTAATAGGATAAGTTAGCAGATGGTAGGAAAGACCACTGAATGAGACTCCGGGGAGAACAGACAATACCAGACTAGATGCACAAACAGCCTGTCTGATAGGAGGCAGCTTCCTATGTTCCCATCTTAAGAGTTAGGAAACCTCTGCCCAGATTCCCACCCAGTTGTTGTGAGTCAGAGTAGTGAGCAAGATGGGCAAATACTTTGATAAGGCAGCTTCCTATGTTCTGACCTATGGCATGATAAATTCTTCCATGTCCTGTAGAATAAACTGCTCTCACGCTTCATAGGAGATTGTGAGCTGTATTTGACTAAGTCGTACTCAGAATCGACCCATTCAAATCAATGGACAATCATTAACTAAGGCCACACCTGCACTATAAATTTAAAGCACTTTGACAGTCATGGCTTTGCCCAAAGATTCCTGGGAACTGTTATGGGAGCTAAGAGTTGTTTGCAGTCCCCCTGAAGAGCTGTAGTTCCCAGAGTTCCCTGAAAAGAGCAATTGATTGTTACACCACTCTGGAAATTGTAGCTCTGTGAGAGGAATAGGGGTCTCCTAACAACTCTGAGCACCCATAGCAATCTAACGCTCCCAGGATTCTTTGAGGGGAGCCATTGTTAGCATGGTATCATAGTGTTTAAAATTTATGGTGAGGTTGTGGCCTGTGTCATACTCAGAGTGGACCATTGCAATCAATAGACTAAAGTCAATAATGGCTAAATTAAGTTATTTGACTTCAGTAGGTGTATTGTGAGTAAGGCTTTGATTCGGGTTCATGCGTACAATAATCTTTCATGAAGTTAGCTCCATAATGTACATTATTGCTCCCTCCCCCCCACACATTTTCACCTTCTTTGCTCTAATACAAAACTCAAATGCAGTTAGACAGGCCAACTCTCATGGACGGAGCCTGCTTAGTCTCAGAAATCTCACTGGAGTCTGAGTTACAGTTCCATTACTCCAAGGTAAACTGACACCCCTGTGCTCTGCTTCTGGTGAAACGCAACCCCTGCTTAATTTGTGTAGTAACTCTATGATAGAATGGAAAGGAGAAGGTCTCAGAGGGTACGGAAAGCAACTGTTTTACACATTGCTTTAACTACACTTCTGATATCATTGAATGCTACAAAGCCATTAAGGCAAGGCTTCCCTTCCCTTCCCTTCTTTTCCCTTTTCCCTTTCCTTTTACAAAACTATTCTGCTCAAGTGTCTATTGGTGGTTAATCCAAAGGCTAATGCCTTTTTCTCTCTCCATCTAATCAAGTAACTAGGTAGTATGGCTTTGAACTCCTCCTCTTGTGTGTGTATAAGCTAGAAGAGGTCAAACCAATTGATTAAAATACCAACTAGCAGAGTCTATATAATGTGGTTACAAGGTAGCCCCAGTTGTTTCCATATGCACCTCATTAGATCTAATTGCATTGAAGTGAGCTGTAATTCTTTGTTAATCTAAACCAGCTGAGAGACGAGAGTTCTTCACACCAAGCGCAGTCAGGTAAGGAACTTCAAGGACTCTTTGTTACCAACTGTACAATCAACAAGGTTCTGCGCCCAACCTTGCCTTTCAGTTCTAAAAGGAAGCAAAATCATTGATTGCCTTACACCAAAGTTTCAAGGCAATTTAGCAGGCAACACACTTCAATAAAAAGTATATATGTGATTATCAGTTTAAGCACTACAAGTGATCACACAATAATCCAGTGTTTCCCAACCTTTTTTGGGCAAAGGCACACTTGTTTCATGAAAAAAATCTCGAGGCACACCACCATTACAGCCCCGTGACGTCAGCGCACAGCGTCACGCCGGGAGGGACATGAATTGCTAGCAAATTACATAATCACCTCCTTGAGGGCTGGCTCATCTTCTCCGAAGGCAGAACCCCATTAATTAACAGGACAGACTCACACCATAGCCAAGACGAGGGGGGAAAACCTCAGTCATGCACAGTCATGCATATGTGGGGGCTAAATGAGGACGAAGACCGGGCAGAGAGCAGGGTTCAAATCACCCCACCTGGCCAGGACAATCCCTGGGTGCTCCCTTGGGCCACTCGCCTGACCCACCTCGCAGGGCTGTTGTTGCGAGGATAACACGGGGAGAACCATGCGCGCCCCCGGGAGCTCCTTGGAGGAGAAAGCGGGCGATGAATGCAATGCACGAAATATATGAGAGGCAACCAGGTTTTGCAGGTGAGGGGCCCCCGCCAGCCTCCGCTTCCAACACTCAGCGCAACGACGCCGAAGTTTCCCCCCGGGCTCGGCTCGGGGAGCAGCGCTGCTCCCCCCCGGCTCCCCTTCGCCCTCCCGGCTCTCTCTGCCGCCCACTGGGGACCCCCCTCACCTGCCAAGTCCGGAGCGCCGGTGGAAGTTGCATGCATGCATGCAGGGCGCTGCGTTGCCATTGCATTGCACTGCACTCCATGCAACGCCTGCACGCATGCATTGCCTTGCACGCCTGCCAAGGGGTCTCCCCGCGGTCCGATGCGTCCCCTCCGGCGTGGATGCAGCATTGCAAAAATAAAAAACCCCCGACGCAGCCCTACCTAGGGGGCAGCCTCCGCCTCCGCCGCTCCGCCTCCGCGGGGATCCCCGGGCTCCATCCTGCCGCCCGATCTCCGCGGGGGCGCAGGCAGGCTGTGCGGGGTCTGCGCGGAAGAGCCCCTGCCCGCCCGGCCGCCGCCGCTGCGCTCATTCCATGGCCGGGAGAAGAGTGCTTCAAACAAAACGCCCGGCCCGCCAGGCCACGCTGGGAAACGTAGTTTGTGCACCCCGCGCGGGCGCGGAGCCCAAGGGCAAGGGGACTACGGATCCCGGCAGCCCCCGCGCCGGGGACGGAGGGGGAGAGGCCGGGTGCAGGGATGGAGGGACGGGTGGGCGAGCGAGTGAGTGAGTGGCAGCCGCCAAGCCTTGGCCGAGAGCCAGGAAGGGCCTCCCCGGAGGAGGAGGAGGAGGGAGGCGCAGAGCGGGAGGGAGGGAGGGAACCCCAGGGGTCATCTAGTGACGGCGCCCCAATCGAAAATTTGACTTTAAAAAAAAAAATCTTTCAAATTTTTTGATTTTTCCCGCGGCACACCAGGCAACATCTCGCGGCACACTAGTGTGCCGCGGAACAGTGGTTGGGAAACACTGCAATAATCAAACCTGCCTTCCCCAACAACCTAAACATCATAACTTGCAAAAATGACGCAGCTCAATGACACTTTTGTTTTTGAACAGGGATTTCTGTATCACCCACAGATTACATGCTGAGATATATATACCTGAACATGTAATCATGGGTTGATCAATTCTAAGTGTGTTTTTCATTGTTTCAAAAGAAGACCTAGAATGCAACATCACCACCACTCCCAGCAATGGCTTAGGGGAAAATGCCTTTCACTGTGCCATATATATCCCAGCCTGGTGCAACAAAGAGGCCTGGGTTGGGCCTAATTCTGTCACAAGATGGTAGCCAGGTTGGCATAGGATCCAGGAAATCCTGTCCTGGCCCAGACACCCCGTTCCCCAGCACAGAAACCCAATTTCAAAAACCCAGTTTTGAGGTTTATTATCCTGCCTGCAAGTTCATTTGTCTATAATACTACAGAAACCCAGTTTTGGAAGTTTTCCCTGGCTACTGGTGGTAGAGATGCTGCCCACAGTAGATTCTCACTGCCCACAATTTGGGTGGATGAACTGGGGTGCTCCGCACCAGCAGGTCTTCCCCAATGGAGAAGGATGGTGGAACCAGGCTTGGATGGGCAGAGGGACACTTCTGTCACATCCCAAACCCCTCTAGCATGATGGGTTGGGGGTCTGGATTGTTCTATAACCACGTTGTTCATCTAAAAGGAAGGCAAAGGCAATATTCATCAATTAAATTTCACAGCCACAATAATTAAGGGGAGTACAGTGTAGAATTGATGTCTTCCAGTGAGTTTAATTACTTCCCTGATGGCTTTAAGTTGAGGGTGACTTCAAAATAAGGACTCATTCTATTAAACTGAATTACTTTCATGGCAGTTTAGATGGCAGTCAGGTTTTCTATAGAAGGGGAACAGCTTCCAGACAAATATACTGGACGTGTAAATAAATGCTAATCAACTGCATTCATTAAATGAAAAGACCACATAAAGTTTTACTAGCTCTACATACCTTTGAGTTATGGAATAAGTTTCTTTTTCCCCTTCCCCTTAAATCAAGACTCAACACTTAGGTCATTAACTCTGCAGTGAGAAGCATGTCTGCTCTGAGTAGGTGCTAAGGCTACCATCCTCTGAACTTCTGAATGACAATATTTAATGGCTGGACAATGAAACTTACACTTAGAGTACCTTCATGTTAACTAAAGTCATATTCGGGTACCACCTCTAACTGACTATCACATGTGGTGGCAGGGGGAACAAGGCTGTCTCCCACCCTGTATAGAGAGAACATCCACATAGGACTACAGTGATAGGACTATCTTATCCCATTGCCTCCATAGTAACATGGTGGGAGCAATTGTGCATGTTTCTTCTATGCAGGAGTTCCTGTCCCTTCCCAATTAGGTAATAAGGCTACATGCAAGTGAGGAAGGGACCTTATTATGAGCCAAGTTCCATGTCATCCTGTCCATTTAAGCATTAAGCCTATATATATAGCTCTGCAGTTTTAATTCTATCAATGCTGTTATTTTTTAATGATTGATTTTCCAATCTTTTTAGTTATTGTTTAGTCATTATTGTTTTTATCTGTAAGCCACCTTGAGTCTGGTATGGAAAAAAGGTGTGGTATAAATAAACAGCAGCAGCAGCAACAACAACAACAACAACAACAACCCTACAGAATGAAATGAAGCAGGGGAGGATAGAGTGGAGAGCCCCTTATATTTCCCCAGAGTGACAATTTAAAGAAAATGACCAGCAAAAAGTCCTGTTTGGCCATCAGAAAGAAAAACTTGTTAGCCAAACATTTTCTCTTCAGAACGTCCACTATTCAAATACATGAATTTCCCTTTTAAAGAAGCACTGAATGAGTCACCTTGCCTTGAAGAAGGAGGTCTGTTATCTGTCCAGTTAATGTTTGGGTAAGATGCACTATCTCCTATATTAAAAAGGGAGCCTAGAAGTTGTGGTAAGATAAGTTTAAGTTGTCATTATTAATTTTGTAGTGCAATATTGCTACAAACAAAAAACCCTCCACACCTTTCTGTTTAAGTGATTTTTCAATTACAGTCAAACAGCAGCTCATGGGGAAAAGAGACTTGATAACCTTTAGAAAAAGTTACAAACTGGCTATAACCATCATTTTTATCTGTTTGAGCCCATCTCGCCTACTCCCTTACTGCACAGCACAAGAGTTCCTCCATAAATTCCACATGCTGTGGACTTTTAGATACAGATGCATTAATTGATAAATGCCCCCAAATAGATTAGTAGTTAAATAGCTAAATATATAAATAGACATTTAGGTACTCCCTGGAAAGAAACTTGACAGCCATAGAGAGCTGCTCCTGTTTCCCTGTCAATAGCAATTTGGTCTAGTCACTGAACATAAGCATTTAATAAATGCTGACGATGGCCGTAATAATGAAGCAGAGAGAAAGGCTGAATGCCTTCATCCTTTCAGATGCCCTTGTTCATAATTTTGTTGCTCTGTGGTATCCCTCTTTAAGACGGAAAAGGTTTTTTTTTTTTGCTGCTTTACAGTAACTATCCCAGTAACTATCATCCTCAAAATGAAAAGTATTTGCTTAGTAAACTGCACTGGCACAGTCAAGATGGTTCACAACTTGTGATATTCAAGTAGCTTTATTTTGTGTGTGTGTGTGTGTGTGCGCGCACACACACACACCTATACACACATAGACACACATATCTAGGCTGTGCATTGGATTCAGCTGAATCCCAAAGCAAAATAGAACAAATTGGGTTGATTTGTGTCCTGCCCAGATTGGGTTGAAGCATGACTTTCAGCCGGAACCCACGGGAACTCAGTTCCGGCGCCTCTCAGGTGGGCACCATTGCTAAGAGAAGAAGGGAGGCTTTCATGGTGAGTTCTGGCACTTCTTTTAATAGAAAAATAGCACTGGGTTGATGCAGCTACAAATCACTACAGAGCAGATCAGGTTGTCCTGGATCAATCTATAGATATTTGTGCCCATCTGTAGCTCAAAAATGTCTCTCAGAAAGCAAGAGAGAGTGTCCCCAAGCTGTTGTAATTATTCATTACAGCACCATATCTGGAGATCACCAAGACGGGGCATGGAGAGATGAAGACTAGAATGATCTCAACACTCTCCAGTAACGGTGCTTCTAGGGACTCTTTTATAAGTTCTGCCTCTTACAAAGCATTTGGTGGGGTTCATTGAATTTTGTTCAACTTGTGTTTGTTTTCTGTTCTTTCCTAATCAATCCTGGCCCCATCCCAGCTTATGCTTTGCAGCCTAGTGGAATCGCACAAGTTTATTTTCTTTTTTATTAGTCAGCCAAACCCTGTGGCCACAGCCTTCTGAAATAATTCTTAGTAGTGGTAGTAATATTTTCAGTTGCTAACAGAGATTACTGTCTGACATATTTTTTTTCTGTGATACCAGTGAATAAGTTACTTTTCCCCATTACTAACACTCTGACCCTCAAAAGCCTCCTGCATCTGAATTATCAACCCCCATGCATAGCTTCGTGCTGCTGCCCACCAGTGTCTTCCTGCTGATGACAAGTATCTGAAGCCTAATTTTTAAAACCCCTCAGATGTTTTCAAAACCTTGTTGGAAGGAACACTGCAAAACACAGGAGCATGAGAATTTGCATATCAGAGCACTCAGTCTTTTTAAAAAATATATTTATTCTCATTTTGAGGAATAGCAAAATTTACAGGTGGCTCTCATGAAACCCCCTGAGGCTACCCACCTGAAATTTGGCCATATTAATTCTCTCCCCCACACACATTGCAGGGGTTACCACATTTCCAAAGTTCATGTTCCTTTGTGGAAAAAATAGAGACGTTGTGTCCATTTTAATTTTAAAATATTTTAAACTTCAAAGGTGGCTAGCATGAAAATCCCTGGGGCTACCCATCCTAAATTTGGCAGGGTTAATCCCCTCTGTAGGGGCTACTATGGGAAAGTGTTGAACTTCATCTTATGCTTAATGTGCACAGTGAAGCTAACTCTCCATTTTTTCTACAAAAAAGGCAGGAAGGAAGCTTTATCTCTTCCCCTCCCCAGCTGTGGTCCATTGGAATATCAGCTTCTTCTCCAATGGGAAGTTTTCAAACTAATCCCTATAGTCATGTGAGTAGCGGCAGGAAGTTTTCAGGCAAGTCTTGGCTGGTAAGGGAATAAGCCTCGCCTCTTGATATGCTGCAGGTGGTATGTTCAGATTTTGCAGAATGGAAAACCAAATTCTACATTGCTTCTCACCTTCACGTAACTTTTTTTTAAAAAAAAGATTGTTTTTCTTTTAAAGGAAAAACTAAGATGAGAAATCATTGGATGGGGGGAGGCCACCTCTAGCTGAGCCTCATCTGCCAAATTCCATCCCTGAAGAATTTTTACAGCCAGCTTTAAATCCTTAAAACAAGGGATTTGCAGTATAAACACTTACACAAGCTGAATCTTGATGGTTGCAGTAGTATGATTCCTCAGGATTCAGTATGTTTGGCCTTTACAAACGTCTTTGTAATTAACTGATTTATGTTTAATACACACAAAGTAGGCCACCGACAAGGGACAAATAAGCTCTTGCTTGAGCAAACTCTAAGCAGTTGGGAGGACAAATTGGACACTGAATTCAGAGAATACAAGAGAGTTGGATTTCAAGCCCCTTTCCCATGATGTGTGTGTGTGTGTGTGTGTGTGTGTGTGTGTGTGTGTGTGTACAAGTTGGCCCAGAGTCTATGGTGGTGTGCAATTTTGCCTTTATTATCAAAAAGTGCAAAAGTCACAGGTTTCCCCCTGTTTCTAGGAAGTACCATCTGTGAAGAAAATCCCTCTCAGAGAGAGAAAATTGGGAAAGAAGGAGACCACACAAATGCTCTAACTCTGTTACCAATGCCCTATTCTCACAGCCTAAACTCAAAGAATGACTGACCCACATCTTTAAGGGATTAAGCTCTCCCCAAAATCACTATGATTGGAGTTACCTGAAAATAATTCACAATGATTTAAAGCTAGACCTGCCCATCACAATGAAAGATTCTGCCAACCTTCTGCCACTGCCCTTACAATCCTTTCCCTCTCAAAACTCTGGCTATTTTCCCAGTCAACTTGGTTTTGTTTCTCAGAAAAGAAAAGGATGGGGAAAGGCCATCATGGAAAAATTGTAGAAAGCTACTCAGAAGCCTGGAAATTCCCTGATCCACCTTGACACACCTTGTTAATGGCGCTATCTGACTCAGTAATGTCAAAGATGTACAAACAGACCTATGTACAATGGTACCCTGGGTTAAGAACTTAATTCGTTCTGGAGATGTGTCCTTAACCTGAAACTGTTTTTAACCTGAGGTACCACTTTAGCTAATGGGGCTTCCCGCTGCCACCGTGCCGCCAGAGCACGATTTCTGTTCTCATCCTGAAGCAAAGTTCTTAACCCGAGGTACTATTTCTGAGTTAGCGTAGTCTGTAGCCTGAAGCATCTGTAACCCGAGGTACCACTGTATATCCCTAATAGCCAGTGTATTCTTAGGCATGCTTTTGAAGGGTTCAAAGCATAATAGAATCTTCTGAGCCGTTTTCAGGCATTCATTTGATTACAACTGCATGGGCAGAAATTCTCTGTCTTCGTTCTTTTAGATTGTGGGGTTAGACTTCTTATGTATTGTTTTTAATATGTTAATTTGTAATAGTATTGTATTTGTATTAATGCAAGCTGAGAGCTCTTGAAGCAATCAGTAAGTGATTTTTACCCTTCGTTTCCTCCTACTCCTATTTCCTACTCATTCCATCCATCCCAAGCTCAGCTGCCCACACCAGACCCCTTTTGGTTCCTCTATACTTTTATTGTGTGCCATTCTAGCTATTCCTCTGCTGCCATTTGCTACCTTACTTTGCTTCTTTCCTTCTTCCTCTGTTAAACCCTTTCTACTCTTCTTGCTACCTTAAGTTCCAGTTTGTATTATATCTACTGAAAGCTCAACGTCCAAATGTCAGGAAATCCTTTTGTTATAGAATGCTTCTTTAGCACTCACGAAGCAGGCTATATTGCAAGCTGATCACTGATAAGCAGAGAAAAATTGTCCATTCTGTTTAATGTTTTGGACTTTTCGCTTTCATTCTATCCCTTGTGATGCTCACAGATGACTCTCATTCAATTCAGTTGGTCTTGAGCTTTATTTAATGTAGAGACCACCAACTATGAGGGTGGTTTTGCAGGTTTCTAACACTTGCTTAGATCATTATGAGACTTAGATCATCAACACATTTTACAAGGCCAGCTGAAACTTCTCAATCTAAACAATCACAGCCCTGATCAGTTTGGGCAGAATTTGAACTGGTGAACCACAGGTGGAATCACTTTTGTTTCCTATTATGAGCCCCTTCGGCTAGTTCCCATAACCATCTGTAACCTTTTCACCTACTTAGTGTAAATCTGAATGTTTTCTCCATGTTAGTCTTCTTTCCTCCTTAGTTAGTTGCTGTTTTCCTGAAGCCCCCCCCCCCCCCCGGTTTTCTTGCAAAACGTGGGTCACAACTTCCTAAAAACAGTACATTGCAATCCGTGGCCTCCAGTGTATTGTTTTCTCCACGAAGAATACTGGTTGTCTTCATAATTAGTTAATTCCCACACTGCCAGCCAATTCTGACTCTTCCAAGAAGGCCCGAGGATGAGCAGAACACGTGGAAATAACCCAAATACATGATGAATGGCTGAAAAGCAGAGAAAGCAGCCGAAAACTCCTGCAGAGCCAAAACAATCCAGCCAAAGCCAAATAAACAACTGTCAACACACGCAGCACCAGCTGTGGAAAAAGACTAGCGAAAACCCAACTGTGCACAAGTGTTAGCCAGCTCACAGCATTAATCTTGCGGCAACAACGGATGCTGAGACAAGTAGTACTAGCTAATCTGCCTATCAACGTCTTCCTGTTCCTCTTTCCACTCAAGCTGACTTCTTCATCTTGGGTTTATATCTCCCATATTGCCAAGCAGCTACTCAAGACACACGGAGGAAAAATTATGCTGATCTGCAATCATCACAGCCTTTCCCCCAGAGCCTGACAAATCGTACGATAAAGGTTTTGCAGAGATGCATGCAATGGGACTCTTCTGTTGGATCTCTTTTGGTTGGGCTTACTATAACAGAGGCACCACCCCTGCACATGAGGGAAATTGCATATTGAACAGGTTTTGCCAGCACAAAGTAGGAGCTGTGGATATGCAGTGGATCTACTTTTTATTTTCAAACAAAGTTAACAGAGGAACATACGAGGAGCCCTGCTAGATCAAATGCCCATCTAGTGGCTAACCAGATACATAGGGAAAACCCACAAACAGGACATGAGCACAATAATTACTGCTTCACTGTTGTTCTCTGGCAACTGGTATTCAAGAGTGTGGTGACTATGATCCTCAAGGTGACAAGTGATAGCTTAATGGTCCATGAATTTATAGAATCCCCTTTTAAAGCCATTTAAATTGGTGCCCACCACCATTTATGGAAGCAAATTCTATCATTTAACCCCATGAGCAGCGTGAAGAAGGAGTTCCTTTTGCTTGTCCTGAATCTCCCACTGTTCATTGGATAATCCCAGGTTCTAGTATAATGATAGAGGGAGAAACTTTCTACACCCCATGTATAGTTTTATAAATATCCAGCATGTTGCCAGACATTGGTACCATTCCTCGTAGGGGAGCACCTCCAGGTCCTTGATCATTTTGGTTCCCATTTTCTTACACAATTTCCAGCTCAACAGTGTTCTTTCTGGGATGTAACTACCACAGCAGCACATTGTTCCATGTATGGCTGCACCACAGTTGTGTATAAAAAGCATTATGACATTGGTGGTTATATTTTCAATCCCTTTCCTCATGACCCCTAACATGGATTTTGCTTTTTCCACAGCTGCTGCAGTCTGGGTTAACATTTTCACTGGTGTGACCCATGCCCCCAAGATCCCTTTCCTTGTCAGTCACTGCCAGCTCAGACCCCATCAATGTAATATGTGAAGCTTGGATTGTTTGACATGCATGTCTTTCGCCGTGCCATGAGAATATCTCCTTCAGCTTGGAGCATTGAGCCTGTCCTTTAACTATGTATCTGGATTTTTTCTCTCTTTATTTTCTCTTCCTGCTGTATGTAGTCTCAAACTTGAGTCGCTTAGGGTGCTGGAATCTCATTGCAAGAGAAAGGTGCTAAATGGAGTGACAACTTTTTAAAATGTCTTTTAAAAATATGTGTTTAGAATAAAAATTATGCACATTTCACACTCGCTATATATGTTTACAATGGTGGGAAATGCAGTAGGGGTTAAGCATAGACATTATGCAAATTTCTCATAAAATTAAGACATTCATTTTAGCATTTACTTAATGTATTTTACATTACATGTTAACACATGCAATGTGCCAGGATATTAGAGTAACTATTAATCTCTTCAACCAATTAACTCAGCCCAGAACAGTCAATCTCCAGCAAATGGGTCCCTCTGCAGCCCTTATATACTGTATCTAAAGAAATGGCATTAACACAAGACTCCTTTTTTTTTTTTTTAGATTTCCCAGCAATGAAGGAAAACAGATAGCCTGGACATGTTTGTTTATTTATATTTATTTATCAAGTATACTGGTAGCCTGACCTTCACCAATGGTCCCACGGTGGGTTATGTAGAAATATTACAATTCAAAACAGTAAATGAACTTCAATTAAAATAGACATTAGCATCACATCCGTAACAGCAACAACATTAATGATACAACAGAAAGGAGAGCATCTCAGTCTGCCATCCCCAAAAGCCTGGATGAAGTTGTGTTTCTGAATGCCGGTGATGAAATGCATTCAACAAAAATGCCAGATGTTGTACCACAGAGTGACTCTTCCCCAACATGGGCATTACTGCAGGGAAGGCCATCTCGTATTCCACTGCCCCTTGAAGCTCACAGGGTGGCAGCACTGTTCACAGGGCCTGGTCTACCTACCTTAACACTTGACAGGTCGATCTGAGCAGATGCTCCTACAGTTATCTAGGAATCAAGTTGCTAAGGCTCTATACATTAGTGTAAGTGCCTGGAATTGATTTTGGTAGAGAACTGGCCACTTGTTCAGATCTTTTAGGACTGACATGATAGGAGTCTAGTCAGGGACACTCATGAGCACCCTGGCTGCTCCTTCCAAACCATATTTAAGGGCAGCCCCATGTAGAGTGCAGTACCACAATCCAATCTGGAGGATAGCAAAGGCAAAGGATGGATCACTGTAGCCAAACTGTATCCAGAAAGGCCCATAGCTAAAGAATGAGCCATAGCTGGAAATAGGCAAACCTGGATCCTGAGGTCACTTGGGCCTCAAGTGACATCGCTGGATCAAAATGTCCCCTCACGGTCTGCACCTATTCCTTGCATCCTTTTTTACACAATAACGCTTTCCCCATGTGGAAGCCTTAATTCAGGCATAGGCAAGCTCAGCCCTCCAGATGTTTTGGGACTACAACTCCCATCATCCCTGACCACTGGTCCTGTTAGCTAGGGATGATGGGAGTTGTAGTCCCAAAACATCTGGAGGACCGAGCTTGCCTATGCCTGCCTTAATTTGTTCTCCCTTTCATCCCAGTGGTCAGCCTCTTCCCCTCCCTTGAATGCTCTAAGTGAGAGATGGAGGCATTATCTCCACTCTGATTAATTTTGTGACACTGCAACATCATCATGCAGCATTGATGCACATGCTTCCATCACCCAACGTGGAGGTGTGTTGCAGGCTTGGAAGGCATTTCACTCAGCTGAACATGTAAACATAAAAGTACAGAAAGAGCCCTTCTGAATCAGGCCAAATGCCCATCTAACTCAGCATCCAGTTCTCACAGCAGCCAACCAGACGCCTGTGCAAATGACATGAATACAGCAGCACTCCCTCCACTTCTTGTTCCCAGCATCTTGGTGTTCAGAGACATACTGTTTCTGACACGGGAGATGAAACATAGTCATCATGGCTGCTAACCATCCTTCATGAATTTGTCTGATCCTGTTTTAAAGCCATTCAGGCTGGTGGACCAAATCTGACACTGAACTATGCACTGTGTGAAAAAGGACAGTATTTTGTCTGTCCAGAATATGACAGCATTCTACTTCATTGGATGGCCCTGTGGGAGAGGGAGAAAAGCTTCTACTTAATTTCTCTACACATACAAGCCTTATTAGGTACAGTCGTACCTTGGAAGTCGAATGGAATCTGTACTGGAAGTCCGTTCGATTGCCAAAATGTTCAGAAACCAAAGTGCGGCTTCAGATTGGCTGAAGGAACGTTGGATGGTTGACTTCCAAAAAAATAGCTCACAAACCGGAACAGTCACTTCCGGGTTTGCGGCTTTCCAAAACGTTCGTGAACTATGCTGTTCGAAAACCGAGGTATTCTGCATTTTTCAGGGTGTGCCTGGTGCGTGCAGGAACATTGAGGTAGGACCAGTGTTCATGATGTCCCCATCAAACTTTAGTCCTCCCACATTCTTTCAGATGCATGAATATGCAATAGGGGCAGCAAAGGAGAGAGGGGAAAGCGAACATTTTGTGGAAAAATTCCCCCCAACTGCTTGTTTACTTTTATCTACACACGAAACATTCCTGATAGTTAAAGAGAGTTTCCCCAATCATATACACTGCAGCTGAGTATTTTCTGTGATGACCCAATAATTCATGCACTGAAGTGTTCCACACATCAGCATCCCCATATGTTATGTTGTTAGTTGGCCTAATGGATGGCAGGTTTTCGTTCTCTCTCTTTTTTATGACAGTTACCTTTGTTTCCATTGACACCTCAATGGAGAGGGCATTTGCTAAATGCTGGCAAAACCTAAATCCGCTTGCCGCTTTCTGAAGTTTATTTTAAGATGTTCTCTATTTTCTGAGGACCATTTTTTGAAATACCGAATTTTCCCTCTATCGGACCATAGGAGGGGGAGAACAGGGGAAAAAAATTCTCCCCCTCTCTGCTCAGCACCCCTTCAGTGAAGCGGCAGGAGAAAAGGAGCCCCTTCCATTTCTCCTCCCGCTTCGCTGAAGGGGCACTGTGTAGCTCTCCCTCTCTGCTGAAGCCAGAAGAGTCTTGCTCTCCCGGCTTCAGCAAAAGGAACCTGAAGCCTTCGGAGTGCAGCACGAGGTCCTGCTGCGCTCCAAAGGCTTCAGGTGGCTATCCCTGGAGCCTGGAGAGTGAGAGGGGTCGGTGCGCACTGACCCCTCTCACTCTCCTGGCTTCAGCGAAAGCAACGCGAAGCCTCCGGAGCGCGGAGGGAGCGCTCCCTCTGCGCTTTGGAGGCTTCGCGTTGCTATCGCTGAAGCCAAGGCGCCTGCATTCGCTGCATAGGATGCACACACATTTCCCCTTAATTTTTGGAGGGGGAAAATTGCATCCTATAGAGCGAAAAATACGGTAATATCTGCAGGCCTGTTGTTGTTGTTGTTTACAAAAGAATCCACCTAGCCAATATGTTTGCATGTTGCACAAACCAACCTAGAGATACAGGTGAAACACTCTCTTGGACTGAAATTCAACTAGATACTAACTGTAGCTTTTATTTTTGCTAGGGGGGAAATATGCAAAGGGCATGACCTCCCGCTCTGTGAAACAAACACTTCCCATTTTCTTTTTCTCAATAGTTTCAATTACCTCATTAATATTTGTTGTCATGCTAAACAGAATATACTTTGGAACAGCTGTTGAGCTGGGTTTCAGGGAATGACAATTGGCTACTAATAGCTACAACAAAGAAAATTATGAGAAGATTGTTTCTGAAGCACAAATGTTTTCTGTTGCCATTTTCCAGCCGTGAATATGATTTGGGAGGGGTAGGAGAGAGAGAAAAAGAAATAAACATTAAGATGTGAAGTACTGAGGTCTCCCTGCTGTCTGCATTGCATATTCCATGAATGGAACATCATTTCGTTACTGGGTAGCTAAACAACTGCTTAAGTGATCGATAAAGGCCATTATCTTAAATCATAGCATGAATTCCCAATATCATACATAAAATCAATAAAACACATGAAGAACACGATGGAAATTTCCCACTAAAAACAAAGCCTGCTGCTTTGGAAATAATATTTAGTAGGCTGGATTTTTTTTGTTTTGCTAATTATGAGCTCAGTGGCAGTTTATTCTGCAGTAAATCTGCTGGTGTGAGATTAAACCTGTTATTGAACAGAGTTTTGAATCTACTGCAAGGCACTCATCACCGCTGGAGAGTGAACATTGCTGTTATCTCATTTAAAAGTTGGCCAGCAAAGCAGCCCATTTGTTTAAAATGCAATTAAGCTGGTGTCTTGAAGAGAAATTAGCAAGGAGTACTTCATTCTGAAGGCATAACAGGTCTGTTCATAGTCACATTTGCCCTGCAATCGGGGACACTTGGGGCAACCTAGGACCTCTTTCTGAAAGGATGGCCATGGTGCAGAAGCCCACAGAGAAAGATGCTGCACAGTGAGATGGGTAAATGTTTTTTTAAAAAATCATTATTGCGGCTCAAAATTTTTCCCAATGCATCATGTCATAGGCTTGCAAACAGAATGGACGAGTCAAGGCAAGTGGGGTCAGGTTGTTGAATAGGAAAAAAATGTTTGCTTAGAATCTGGATCCAAGTCTGGCCTCTACATAGATTGAGATTGTGTGATTTGGGGCCAGCCATTCTTTCTCGACCACTGTTTGCCCACTGCACAATGGGAGTAATATTGCCCATCCCCAGAAGGTTATTTGAAGATGGACACAAAAATGGTACGTCTTTGGCACTTTGAAAGTCTGAAGCTAAGGTGGTTGTCCTGTAATTTTCATACTTACTGAATCAGTAAGTATTGATGTAGACCCCCTCTTCACACTGAACGTGACAAATGGGTCATGAAAGAAGTGTTGTGAGGAACTCCTCATTTACAAGACCACTGGGTTGCTTTGTGCTGTGGCAGGGAAGTGCATATTCTGCTACTAGAAGAGGACTTTTGCCTGAGCTATCATTGGTTCTGATTTGGTACCAGTGTCCTATGAAGAACCTTGGTGAGCTTGAGGGATGAGCTAATGAAAGAAGGGGTAACTTCTTCAGTGGCATCCTTCAACTGAAGTTGAAGGACAGAATAAAGAAGGTACTTCTTCATGCAGCGCAAAGTCAAAACTGTGGAACTTGCTCCCTAGGAGGAAGTGATGGCCACTAGCTTGGATGGCTTTAGAAGAGGATTAGACAAATCCATGAAGGAGAGGGCTATCGATGGCTATGAGCTATGACGGCTATGCTCTAACTTCATAGCTGGAGGCAGCGATGCTGCCGAATACCAGTTGCTGGAGGCCATGGAAGGGAAGAAGGCACTTGTGTGCATGTTCTGCTCCCTGGTTTTCCCACAGGCCATTGTGAGAGCAGGATGCTGCACTAGATAGGCCTGATCCAGCAGTCTGTTCTTAACCAAAGAGCCAAGCATACACATCACTGACAAGGACAGATTTATTTATTTTTTAATCACCCTTGGTATTCTGGGATTCTTTAATTGTTTTGCCAGTAAAAAAATCAGACTCTTTCTGTCCTGATTATAACCCCAGGCATGTTGGCCAACCCATAACTTCCTTCAAGACCATCTGCCACTCTCACTTTCCTCAGAAGACAGGCGGCTTTCTCTGGTCTATCTGAAGTGGTGTGAGACAGACGTCACTCCGTCAGACCATTTCCACCACTCACGCCCCAACATACTGCACAGTAGAATGACACCCAGCATCTTCCACACTGTGGTGGGATCCTACCAGATCTTTCTTCAAATGTCACATAGCTTGTGATAGAAAAATTGGCCCTGCACCTACATTATTTCTAATACCTGTGGAGAAACAATAATGCCTTGTGAAACCATGCAGGGAATGAGAGCTCTGCAAAAACCATGCCTGGAAGGTACCTTAGTGTCATTACCAGGACACTGTAGGGGGAGAAAAGACAGCATGGGTGCTGTCATCTTTCCCCCTTATAGCGACTGGGTGATGACACTATGTCATCATATGTCATGCGTCCAAGTTCCCGGCTTGATAACACAGCAAGTGTCATTAAATAAAAAGGAGGATTTATTGCAAAAACAAACAGATAGCTCTGGATGGTTGTAACCTAACCTCCAGCATCATCTGTCAAGATGACCCTTCTGAAGACTGTTTCTGGGTTCTACAGAAGAGATTGATTTTTTGAACCTTGCGTCTCTTGCATTGTTTCCAGTCTAACAGCCTGCCCCTTAGCCGACTCTTAGGAGAGATTGGATCAGCTCCAAGCTCTTCCCAGTCTGACAGACTACTTCCTTCTCTGTTCCCGAGAGCTTCCCAAGAGCTTTGGCCCGCTCACAGTCATTCCCTTATCAACCGGCATTCCAAGGGGCAGGGGAGTTGGCTTTGTCTGCTGTTCAACCTGCATGAAAGTTAATCCTCTCTGTTCCTGGCTGCTTTCTTCAGTTGGCTGCAAACCTTCACCAGGAGCTGGCTCATTCCTGACACCATAGAGAGACATTCCCAGGGTTTTTAGGGCCCCACTAGCCAAATACTTCACAGGCATACTGCTGAGTGCTCTGCTGATGAGTTTCAGCTTCATTTTAAAAGACAATGAAGTCATACCAGCCCTCAGACCACCTCGTAAAACAGTTAGCCAGCAATGCATTCACCCTGATCAAAATAATTGCCCCCCAGCTAACTGCAGCCTCCTCTTCCTCCTCAACTTTGGGAGGCTATATCTCCCAGCCCAGTCCCTATGTTTGAATATAAACATTTGTGCACTTAGCCAGATTCTCTGCCCACACTTGCTTACCTTGGCCCTGATGTCTAAGTGTTTGTAGATTCTTTGTGGACAGCGGCAATCTGCATACTAGTTGTGCGATTGATCTGGTCCTGTGATCCCAAAGAGACAGCCAAGGCACACCTAAATAATAGACATGTAGTCTCTGTTTGCAGAGGATCTATGAAAGCATAAACTCTCCGTGTGTTTCCAGAGAGACTCAGAATTGTAAGTTTATTTATGTTTTTGGATAATCTGTAAATTATGTGCATTTTATTTATTTTAACTTTTGTTAATTTTATATATGCAGCTCCATTTGTTTGTTAAATTCTTGCTTTGTGATGGTCTGATGACTAGATTCAAATAAACAAATCAAAATCCTTGTACCCTTGCATTTTGACTGTGTGAACAAAAGTTATGTTGCATTTCTTCCAATTTGGGCATTTATTTGTATGCATTCTGTGTGTGTGTGTATACACCCAGGAAAAAACCCTCACATTTCCTCCAAGAAGTTCAAGGTGGTATATGTGGTTCTCTTTCCCCTTCCACTGTATACTCACAACAACCCTGTGAGGTAGGTTAGTCTGAGAGAGAGAGTGACTGGCCAAGGCTGAGTAAGGATTACAAACCTGGTCTCCCAGGTGGCTTATGAACGTATAACAATGAACACCACCATTCCAATAATATAAATAATACTTTAGCAACTAAATAATATAGCACAGAAAAATAATAATGAAGCAGCCAAATGCCAAGAAGCCAATGGGTAGTAAGTTTTAATGCAATATTCATCCCAACATGAAAGTGACCAAAATTCAGTAAACACCAGTTAAACATTATTCTAGAAACCTGCATCAACTTTAATTTCCAACTGGAAGAGATGGATCTTCCAAATCTATTTGGAGCCCTGCATAGGTGGCACATCACATACATTGGACGTCACTCAGAAAAGAATTCCGAAAGTTAGGGGCCACCACTGAAAAGACCCTCTCTCTAGTGCATGCAATTCCAGTTGTACACCTATGTCAGGGAGAATTCAGAGGAGGTAGTGACAGAAGAGGCGGAGCAGGGGCTCGGGGATGCTGCAGAGCCCTTCCACCGCCCAGGGACAGAGGAAGTGGAAGAGCGGGTGGAGATTAGCCACGAGGAGGAAGGGTTCAGGGATGTTGCAGACCCCTTCCACTGCCCAGAGGCCTGGGAAGGGAGCTCAGACTCTGGAAGGGAGGGGGCTTTCAAATCAACACAGACAAGGAGGGAAATGAAACGTAAGGGTCAAAGACATCTCACGCGATTTCCCCGCCTCCTTTGTTGGCGAAGGAATTGAAGGAAGCCACTCCCAAAACTGACTCAACGGGTTCGGACGCATAATCCTGAACTGTAGCTGTTTCTTGTACATATGGAATAAAAACTGTAAATATCAAGCTGACTGTGCCGGAGTGTTAATGCGAAGGGGAGACACCACCTTTACAACCTATTACAAGCTACAGCCATTGAATAGCTTGTCTTACGTTTGAGGTTAAACTGCACACATCTCACTTTGATCCTTGTTTCAAGCCCAAAGTGAAAAAACAAACTGCAGTCCTTAAATCTACTTACGTGTGTGTGTGTGTGTGTGTGTGTGTGTGTGTGTGTGTGTGTGTGTTTCTGTTAAAGAGAAAACGGGGGCCAAAGGTTAATGTGGAGGCTAGTTTTCGAACCCTAGGAATTCCCTTTGTTGAAGTGAGCTCCCATGGGGATTCTTCAAAGATTTCAAAAGGCACAAGAAATAGCAGAGGAGTTGGCAGCATCCCTTTTCCCCAAGAGGGATCCAAAGAATCCACTTTCAACAGAGAAACCTGTGGGTTTAAACAGTGCACTTTAATTCACTTGTAGGCAGAAGTGAATTTATAGTGGCAGCATGGAAGTCTGCAGAATTAAAATCTTTTAACAGTTTTATTATCTCCCCCCTCCCTGCCTGCCAAAGGCAGCTTCAGCCCTAGCTGTATTTAGTTCAAAGACAAAAGAAGCTGTAGCTAGTGTTTCAATGGAGAATGTTACTTTCAGATAACACTAGAGATTTTAGATCCCCGGGTCATTTTATTCATTTATCTGAATAAATAACCCCAAAGCAGATCTTCTTTATTTTATTTTTTTAACTCTTATGGTTCCTTTGGACATATTCTATCAGGACATTGGAGGGGTTGTGGCTCATGTGACAGAGAAGAAAGACTAACCCTGGATTGTGCTTTGCCAACTTCTCCCAAAATGGGACTCATTCCTTCTCCACCCACACTGCAGTCCATGAGACAGAATCCCCATTTTTCTTTCATTTTGAACCAGTCTACAGTATTAGAATAATAACATGGGGCTGTAGCCCTTCAATCTGCAAAGCAACGGATCACATGCTTGAATATTTATTTATTTATTTGTTCAATTTATATCCTGTTCTTCCTCCCAAAGCAATAAAGACATATTAAAATCAAGTCCAATGCAGATGCGGAGCACTCTTCCATACACACACACACACACACACACACACACACAAACATATATACAAACAACAACAACTGTTATACAGTGGTACCTCGGGTTACATACGCTTCAAGTTACAGACTCCGCTAACCCAGAAATAGAACCTCGGGTTAAGAACTTTGCTTCAGGATGAGAACAGAAATCGTGCTCCGGCGGCGCAGTGGCTAAAGTGGTGCTTCAGGTTAAGAACAGTTTCAGGTTAAGAATGGACCTCCGGGACGAATTAAGTACTTAACCTGAGGTATCACTGTATACTAAGCTTGAATCCTAGAACAATAGGCAAGTAGGATCATAGAATGCAACAACTGATTGGCTTGCAGCAGTAGCCCAATCAGACGCCAGGAGGAAGCTAATCAGCCTATTAAGCTGTTAGGATCGTAGAATGCAAGAACTGACTGGCCTGCAGTAGCTTGCCCAATCAGGCTCCAGGAGGGAAGCAGAATCAGCCAATCAGAGGGGACTCATTGTGTAAAGAATGTTTATAAAAGCGTGAGGTTTTTTGGGGGGGATTCAATCACTATTTTACAAGCTGCAATAAAGAGCATGAAATCACTGCAGGACTCCGAGTATATTTCAACAACAACAACAACCAAAACACCAAAGCATACCTCTGACTTTGGAAAACCAGCACTGCAATCTAAAGCCCAGGCAAAGATCAATGGGGCTTAATGTTTAAGTGGGGCTACTGCCACCCCACAGCCCTGTTGCCTCACGTCGGCTGGTGCTGAAGTCAGGGAGGGGGGGCAGGACAAATCATTGCACAGCGTGGTGCTGGCAATTGCAGATTGGGCCCCATGCCATCACGTGATGAAGGGCCAGCTCAGCCCCTCCCCAAAACTTCTCCCAGAATGCCCCATTTGGCAGAGAAGACTTTCCTCTTCTAAGCCCTCCTCAGCCAGGGGGGCAAAGGAGGAAAATAGCTTTTACCCTCATGTACTAACCTTACATAGCTGTTACTTTGGCACCAAACGTGAAATTCCCAACCCTGATACACTGAGGAGAGGCAGAAGGCAAGAGAACTCCAGTACCACTGTGCCAACCTTTTCTTCTGCAATTATTTTTCCTTGCCACTTTCCCTCCTCAACTACATGCCATTTTTCAGCTCAAAAAAAATCAAAACAAGCAAACAAAATGCTCGGAAATAACACGTCCTTGCCTGTTTCTCCGCCAGTTACTTTTTCTTTGCTGCTGTTTTTGCTAGTGGGAGGCAGGGATCCATAGTCTGAAGTGATGGAGTCTCAACACACGATTGGGATGGAAGTGTTGGAGGCGGTTCTGAGGTGGCCAGTTGGGTTCAACCGTATCCCTATCAAGTCTGTTACAGAACCAAATCCCTCCCTTTTTAAACCCGGAAAACGTGGCCTCTCACAAACAAATCACCTGCCTTTTTTGTTTGGATGGAACAAATGCTGTTCTGTTTGTAACAGTTTAAAGAAGATTTCTCACTTGCCGGGGAAAATGTTAGATGCTTCGGGAAGCCTTTCACACAGCCCACAGAAATGGGAGTTAAAAGTAAAGCAAAGTTAATTTCTTTTTAATTATCTTTTCTTTCTTTTTAATTATCTTTTGATCACAGATAAGAGGAACAAATTACAAGTGTTTCTTCATTATCGGCAGAGCTTGATGATGTCTGGTATAACACATTGGTAATGTTTCCTATTTTCTTCAAGATGCTCTGACAAAATTGGCAGTGCAGAGGTGGGGGGGGCGTGATATAGATTTTGTGGCTTGGAAGGTGGGGGGAAGGAGCTTAGGAAATTCTAAAGCTAATTACACCTGCAAATTGCCAGATACCTCCCACCCCTTCCTTTTCTGTTTTGTTCCCTCCCCCCTTTAATTCGAAGCAGGTTAACCTACAGTTAATAAACATGGTTAATGAATAGTGGCCACTAGCATTAATGGCTTTTTAAAAAGAGTAGACAAATTGTATCGTGTAGGAAGCTTATCAGAGGCTATTAGCCAGAATAGCCAGAAGTGCAACCTCTGTGTTTTAAATTGAGACAGGGCTGTCTTAAGCATATGTGGCGCTGGGATGCAAAGATCTGCCTGGTGCCCCCCCCCCAGGTTGTCCAGTCCCAGGTGAACAGGAGGGCGGAGCCGGCCGGCCGCCTCAGCATCTTACTAGCTTGGTCACCCCTGAACGCACGTGCAGAGCCACCCGCAGCAGAAGAGCCCACCATGGCGCTCCAACCAACGGGCAGGCTCTTCCCCAAACTCAACTCTTGGGCCCTGGACTCTCGGCCTGGTGCCCCTGAGAGCCCGGCGCTTGGGTGCCCTGCACCCCTAGCACCCATGAGTAAGACGGCCCTGAGTAGAGGCACCACGCCCCTAGCTGCCTAATGCTAGGAAAAGTACCTCACTATTTTGCTCAGTTTCAGCAGTGAGGCGGATAGACCTCAAGCTCAGGGGCCATATGTCGCCCCCCCCCCAGGCTTCTCTATCTGTCCTTTGAGACTCTTCCTCCACAGCCACTTCACTCCCCCCTCCAGGCCACACCCTTCACCACCCATCCTTTATACCCTACTTGAATGTTTTCTGCCAGGACGAAATGTGCCATTGAATTCTGATGGTGCTTCTTGCTTCCCTGGATAGAGTAGCATGTGAGTGTTGAGACTACCCAGCATGCATTGCTCCACCCACTTTTGCTTATGGCTACACCCAACGCTAGTATTCAGCCCCCAGAAGGTTGCTGAGAAGGCAATGTGGCCCTTCCTTACCCCTGCTCTATTTACAAAAATGAAATAATCTAGGGTGTGGAATACATGGCAATATGACATAGGAAAGGTCTTGCTGGATCAGACCAATCTACCCCCCCCCCAATGATATTTTATTAAGTTTGAACATTTTCAATGTATACAGTCAAAACACAATCTCATCTTTTCTCTTGTCTGTGTCGACTTCCCACCTCTTTTTCCATGGAGTTGTTGTTTCTCTCCTTCTGCTGTGCCTTACCTTCCAGCTATCAAATCAAAACCACAATATTATACCGTAATTTAATTACATCTGTTGCTCATGGCTCAAATCCTGCTCTCAAGTTCATCATACTATAGTATTTCTTTAAATTGTCTGAAAAAAGCAACCATTCTTCCATAAAACACAAAACATTAGATTCTTTTAATTTTGCTGTTCGTTTTGCCAGTTCTGCATAGTCTATCATCTTAGTTATCATCTTACTTATCTTATCCATTCTTCTTTGGTTGGAAGTTTTTCTTCCTTCCATTTCTGCATGGATCAGACCAATCTAGTTTGACATTCAGTTCCCACAGTAGCCAACCAGATGCCTCTGGACATGCAAGCAGGACATAAGTGGCGTTGTGCTCACCTGCTCCTCTTCTCCAGCTACTGGTATTCAGAGGTCTCTGACATAACCATCAGGACTAGGAGAACAGTAGTTCTATGAACACACCACAGTTCCCAGGATTCTTTGGGGAAAGCTGTGTGCTTTAAATGTATGGTGTGTCCGCAGCCTCTGAGTCTAATTGATCAGTTGGGGCATTTAGTTTCCATAGGCAACAGCCTACTTCATCAGAGAGAGAGCCAGTGTGGTGTAGTGGTTAAGAGCGGTAGTCTCGTAATCTGGGGAACCGGGTTCGTGTCTCCACTCCTCCACATGCAGCTGCTGGGTGACCTTGGGCTAGTCACACTTCTCTGAAGTCTCTCAGCCCCACTCACCCCACAGAGTGTTTGTTGTGGGGGAGGAAGGAAAAGGAGAATGTTAGCCGCTTTGAGACTCCTTCGGGTAGTGATAAAGTGGGATATCAAATCCAAACTCTTCTTCTTCATCAGATGAATGTCAACCACTGAGAAAGAAAAGGATACATTGGAGGATGGAAACTAAGTCAGGATAGAACAAGAATAAAGATGTATGAACAATGTGACTAGGGCTGTGCTTGCTACAATTCTACAAGCACCACCGCCCACTTTTCTTGCCCAGAAGAGCATCTGGGGACATGGCAAGAGAAGGTAACAATGTGGTGAGGGCTCCCAGACTTGGAAGCACCAAGGATGAATTTGGATACAGTGAGCATCATTTGCAGAGTGCGCATCCACTCTCGTGTAGCCCATCCTTATGGTTAGATTTTCTGGCTATGTTCCCGCTATTGATTTTTAAGCCTTTGTTTCTTATCCTTCTCTGCAAACAAGCACAATGGAAGTGCAACTTCAAATGCTCATTATGCACGGCAGCATTCTCCCAAAGTTACCCCTTAGGAGCATATCCTCCAGCATCTGAGAGATGAAACCAGGTACACTTGTTTAACGTCAGATGAATGATTCACAGCGCCTTTTGCTGAACTAGTGGATCAAGCGCTTCCCAGGGAATCTGGTGGCATTCCCTTCCAAAGCGTTTCTTTTTTTTGAAATGTCAATCTCATCAAGCAACACATTTCCCTACAATCTGGAAAGCACATGTTAATGCATGGAAACCAGATCTGTAGAAACATCGCTGCCATACAAAATCTCAAACAATGATTTTCGTCAGACTCGCAGTATTGAGACCAACTGGTGTGCGTGTGTGTATTTGTGTGTGGATATAGATCTAGACGGCGTTTCCGTGTGCTGCTCTGGTGCAGGCTCAGCAGAGCAGCTTCGTCACGCTGGCCACATGACCCGGAAGTGTCTCCGGACAGCGCTGGCCCCTGGCCTCTTAAGCGAGATGGGCGCGCAACCCCAGGTCGGACACGACTGGCCTGTACGGGCAGGGGTACCTTTACCTTTATAGATCTAGATCTAGATCAATATGCTGTATATCAAGAAAGAAGACTGAAAATTAGAAGATGCACCACCAGAGTGCTTGCATCTTTCCAGCTTTTTATGGGAACAACTAAAGCTCAGTTTTAGGGAATATATTTTGCATGCAGAATCTTTCCACTCCTGGCGTTTCCAGGTTGGGCTGAGCAAGATTCCTGTCTGAAACCCTGGAGAGCTGCTACTGGCAGTTGGTATAGACCAGGCATGTCCAAACTTGGCCCTCCACATGTTTTGAGACTGCAGTCCCCATCATCCCTGACCACTGGTCCTGTTAGCTAGGGATGATGGGAGTTGTAATCCCAAAACATATGGAAGGCCAAGTTTGGACATGCCTGGTATAGACCAATGATGGGGAACTTGTGACTCCAGCTCCAATTGGGTCCAGCCAGAATGGCCAGTGATCTGGGATTATGGGTGTTGTAGTCCACTAACCCATCTTTTGTGAACACATGGGTTTGAGTAAGCACATGGCAACTTTCTTTGTCTGAGACTACATAAGGGATACTTGAAGTCACCTTTTGGAATATGTGGTATAACAGCTTGGGGTTGCAAAATGCTACACATAAAATTAAAAGAGAGGGTCAGCAGTGTCCCACCTCTTTAAACAGTCACTAGTGGTGAAGAGGCAGGGATGGGTTGTTGTTTTTAGCAATGAGTCATGTGGTACAATAACTGTGTGTGTCTTGAAGGTGCCACAGGATTATTGTGTGCTTTGGTTAAATAGGCTAACCCAAGTGTGGAGGATCCACAACAAATTGTGGAAGCCCCTAAAAGGAGTCCTTCTAGACACAACTCAACCCAGCCTGGAGCAGGATATCATACCGTGTTAGGGGCTCAAGCAGACCAGCTCCTCCTCTCTCCTTCAAAATTCATCTCCAACCCACCCCAAACAGACAATTTCAACATTCCAAGGCACTCACACATCCCTCCCCAACTTCTAGTTCCTCCAGAACTACTTTCCCATCTCCACCAGGCTAGAAGTTAGACCTTCCCACAGAAATCACTGGTGAAATCCAGAATTTTAGCATAACGCTGATTGGGTAGCAGCAGCAACCCCCTTCCTATGAATAGATTAGACAAATTCATGGAAGATAATGCTATTGGTGGCTACATGACAGTGTGCTCCTGAATACCTCTTGGTTGGGAAGATCAGGAAAGGACTGTTAACTTCATGCTCTGTTTGTGGGCTTCTCATAGACATTTGGTTGACAGTGGCAGGAAGCAGGATGATGGACAAGACTTTGGTTTGATTATCTAGTAGGATTCTTCCTATGTTTCCCCTCTGCCTCCCCCATTAACCTCAAAGGCAGAAGTACTGTTTCACTTGTGTCCTGCTGTAGACTTCCAGTAGGGATCTATTTGGACACTGTGAGAATAGGACGCTGGACTAGAGGAGCCATTGGCCTGATATGCCCTTTCCAGTCAGTGGGTTATTTTAAACCTTTTAGAATGAAAACAGTTTGTATCTGTGCCCTCAACGTTTCCTAAAACCTGGAAGCTCACAGTGCTATTGTGCTTCTTCCGTTTCCCTTTTCTATGAATAAAAAAAAAGCCCTTTTGATTTACAAACATAAACTTCTGCACATCCCGGCAGTCTACCAATTATGTAGAAAACACTGATTATTATTATTATTATTATTATTATTATTATTATTATTATTATTATTATTTTGGGGGCATTTCATTTCTAAACTGATAGGCTATCAACCACTTTAAGTTTACTATTAGGATTTGTAGGTCTGGAATTTCAGAATCTTAATATAATTTTCTTTGATATAGGGAGGGGGTGCATCCAGCTTCATTAGACAGATATGAGAAAATGTTTGGGGTTTTTTAATTGTTGTTTGTTTAATTCATATCCTAAACAGGGTGGATTCCCTTTAGTTACACGTTCTAACACTTTGTCCAGTCTTGTTTCAAAAGCGCCAAGCAATTTGGCATCCACTGCTGCCTCTGGGAGACTATCCCACAATTTAATAGATCTTGGTGTCAGGAAAATTTCCTTTGTATTGCCAGTTTGTTCCCCTGGGTGCATATTTTAGCTAAAGGAAAGAAGCCACATTCTGGATGCTTCTACTGGTATTTCAGACGTTGGGTTATGGTAGCCAAACACCATCTGGTTCCCAGCTGGTACTTTCTATTTCAAGACACCTAAAACCCTTCCAACCCTCTTTGGCTCATCTCTGCTTTTGAAAAACAGCTCCTTAATCATTTTTAATCACTGTATTGTTTTGCTATCTGGAACATTCCTTTGTATATATACAATTATTGGAAGGAAGAATTTAATTATAGTTCAGAACCTGTTATTATTATGAACAAAGCAGCGGAGCAGCTTTTTCCCTCTCCATTTCAATCTAATTATCTTTAACAAGTTTTAATTGTATATCTTCTCCTCCCCCACCCCTTCCACCACAATAGACTGCAGCATGCAACACTGTCTTGGGAGATGTACAGATCTTTTTGGATAGGGAATGAGAATGGTGGCTGTGCTTGTACATCCCAGCATACACACAAAATCATGGAAAGGAAAAATGAACTCTAAGACATTAAGATAATCTAATGCTGATTATCCAAATCAATTGTTTGGCTGGGGAAACTGCAAGGGAAGGGTAGCTATCCTGCAGTTCAAGAGCCTGATCCAACTTCCCAATACATTTTTTCTGGTTCACAAAGACCCTGAAATAATTGTAACAGAGAAACTTTGTGTAATGGATAAAGATAGATGCAGTAGAAAAGATTTGAGTAAAAACACTGTGGGATTGGGCATGGAAAGTCAATGTATGGCACAATGTAACTATTTGATATGAAGATTATTCTGAAAATGTTTGAATAATCTATCTATCTCTATCATCTATCTATCTATCTATCTATCTATCTATCTATCTATATCACACAAAGAGCACAATTATTTTGGTGGTGGTATTATGCAGTATGTGTTGAGGTGGGTAAAGCCCAGCACTCTAATGTGAAGTCAATTCACCCATTCCCCATAAACAATATCCTGCTGAATGACTGCTGGAGGCGAAACCCAGAAAACTGGGGGGCAGGGAGGGGGATGGAATGGAGTGTCCTGGCCGGGAGCATGGCAGAGTAGGCTAGAGGCTTGAATTAGAGCACTCCAGGCTGCAAATTGTGTTGCTTCATATCCAATCTGTAATGCTAGCACTCATGGCCAAGTGAAGCTGATCGACAATTCATTCAGGTTTGGCAAAAGGAAATGTTCATAATTTACTCATGGAATTCTTTACTACTTTGACATGGTGATGACCAGTAGATTATATTTCTTTGAAAGGTATTGGGCAAACTCATAGAAAGTAGGTCTATCAGAAGGTATTAGCCAATGGAACCTCTATCAGCAGAAGTGGTTTTACTCTGAGTACTGAGGACAGTCAACAGAAGAAGGCTCACAATAACCTTTTAGGTATTTAGACTGGCTTACTGGAAAATAAGAATGAATAACTGGGATTATTGATCCTCAGTCTGGTCCAGCAAGGTATATCTGATATCTTTCAAGAAAAAATGCAGCCTGACAGTGGATAGAGCTTGTGAATGGAATGTGTGAAAGTGCCCAAAAATGACTGCAGAATTACTTATTTGAATAAAATTTGACGTGGGAATCACAAAAATGGTAAATTCTGTGTTCGGTTCTTAATTCAGCTGTGCATGTGAGTTCATGGGCAGATGATACCAAGTATAGATGTTAGATCACTCTAGCGACTCCATACAATTGAGGTCACCTGAGCCTTGAGGGACAGCAAAGAATCCAGAAAGACCCTCCAAGCTATGTACCCACTCCTTCAGAGGGCGTGTAATCCCATCAAGAGCAGGGAACCTCCCATCCATCTGATCTAGGGAACCACCCACTAATAGTACCTCAGCCTCACAAAGCAGGGGTGAACATGTCAATGGCCTGAGCCATCCAAATGTTCCAGCTAGGGCTTTGACAGAAGCGCCAGTCATATCAGCTGGAAAATCCTCCAGAACCACCTGGAAACCCACTGGATCCATTGGCCTCCATTGGTGGACCATCCTCTTAGGTCCCGCAACTCTGCAGCAGGGAAAAGGTGCCGAAAGCCTGCATTCCATCAGGAAGGGATCGAAAAGGAAATCAGAGCTTTCTTAAACACAGGTGTGCAGCAGCAGCACATGAATTGATGCAGCATTTGTGCTGATGGAAAGGGAGCAGAGAAAGAGAGAGAAAGCCAGACCTCATCCATGCAGAACTGTAAATCAAATGGCAACAGCAAGACTCTGTGACAGCTGCCACTTTTAGTGTTGTCATGAGACAGCTGTCTTTATCCTCTTCCCTCCTTCTCTCCTCCTTGTTAAAAAATTAGTCCAATTCAATAACACAATTTAGCCAATATAAAACAAATAGGCAGGCAAAACATACAGTAAAAAGCTGATGGCGTAATGGCTGGGTGACAGATGATCGCTCCTCCGACTTCATTGCCATGCTTACTTCTATTACATATTGCAGGCCTTGTCACTCTGCAAAACCTCCTGCCAGGCCCAGCAGCAGTTAAATTAAGGAAAAACTTGTTCATCCTCCTGCATGGAAGGATGGCTTTCCAAGAGACACACACACAAACCCTGGAGTGATGTCACATGCAGTTGGTATTAGTACATTCATAGTGGGCTGCAAAAGGCAGACAGAATGGGAGAAAGAAAAATGTTTCCCTGTATATTTCTCCTGATGTAATTCTCAAATGCCTAGGGTCAAGTGATAGCACTTTCTATCTAGGCGCCCATCCAACTTCAGGTCAGATTAGTTGACCTTTGAGCATAGTATTTGTCTGCTTTGTCTCTGCTCTACAGGTCCTCAGGAAGAGATCTTTCCCATTACCTACTTACCTGATCATTTTCTTTGAAGAAGCTGGAGATTTAATTGCAGAGAACTGCCTGGGTATCTGTTGCTTCTCACCTGGGAGCCTTGCCCTCTTAGAAACCCAACTCTCAGCTGCGGAAGCCACTGCTGAACCCTGGCCGCAGGACTGAAGGAACAGTTTTATGAAGCCCCATGATAGTGAACTGAGGCTACGGGTAGGGGAGAAATCCAGTTCAGTTTGCATGCAGAGGTGAGCCCACCTAATTCTCACTTTCTGAGACAAATACATTGACTGAACCACAACTATCTTTCAAAATCTGCACTTTTCCAAAGTTTGCAGTGTAGCTCTCTAGCCACAAACTGCACAAAAAATGCATATACTAGGGTAAAATATGTATATGTTACAGAAAATAGCATGCAATCTATTAGGGAAAATTGGTTTTAAAAAATGTGTCAATTAGGGGAAATTGCATACAAAGAGAAATTTGCACTAAAATGTTGCTGAATTTTCATGAGTACTTACACACACACACACACACACACACACACACACACACACTGATGTGGAAATATGGAAAACTGAATTTAAGATTGGGAAAAAATGAGAAACTGAGAGAAATTGAAATTTACAGATTCACCCGTCCCTAACATAGATTAGTACATAGAGGTAGAACTAATCCATGCCCCGTGTCACCCTAGCTTCTTCAAAAGTATAGCACAATACAGCTTTGTTTTCAATTCCTTCTTGGGATTCTGGGATCCTCGGCAAGAGCAATTTCACTCTTTCCAAACCATGCTGACCTCACTGCATATCTTCTGAATCCTTCTTTGTTTTCCCCCTTCCAACCTCCTCTTCCCCCTCCCAAGACACCAGCTTCAGAATTCTTAAATTGTCCTGCTGTTTCCAACCTCAGGCAGATGCAAAGAACTCCTGCTGTGCCTCTTGCCCACATCACTGTAATGACAGGCAGCTTTGGGGCTTCCTCAAACAGCAGGGGTAACTTTTCCAACCTGTCAAAATCCATTCTGTCAATAGGATTCTCAATGGGGGTGGTGCTGCCCCCTTGCTTCATCCAGATGGTGGTGCACTTCTCACCTCATTGCTGCTACCTTGAATTCTGAAAAGTGCTCCCAGGGGCAACTTTAAACGGGTCTCTGGGCCGTGTCAGCTTCTTGAGTGTGGGCATGGATGCTGTTATTTCTTCCCCTTCTAAACATGGATGCCACTGTTTTTGTAGAATAGAGGGAAATAGCCTCTGAACCAGATGGGCCGTCAATGGCTCAAACACTATGTTTGCTTCTGATTTCTGGTTAATCGCCCAGGGCCATGCCACTAGTTTATCAACTTTGCTTGCACAAAAGAGTAGCTCAAGTTTTTGTCTTCCTTGTGGTGAAAGGTATCTACTTTCAGTCTTTCATGGATGGGTTTTCATGGGTTGGTGAGGGCTGCAGAGAAAACACAACCACCCAGCTATCTTTGCCATATAACATTTGCAATTTCTGTGTTAATGTATACTGTTCTGGCACTATCAGTGTGAAAGAATAAAAGAGCAGACCAGCCACCAATTTTCAAAAGGTGGTATACATTTTTGTATGCTCAGTAGAGGCATGTTGCATTAGTTTATCCCATTACCTCTCAAATGATCAAATATCATCGTTGTATGGCAAAATGAGCCTGGATATCTGAACTGGTCAGCAGAGCAAGAAAGCTGTTCTTACATGAATCCTAAATATCCTCAGCTGGTAAAAGGCACTCAAAGTCTCTTCTGTCACCTGAGCAACACAACAAATCATGGATTAACCCCAAAGTGTGAATCTACATCTTAAGAGAAAACCTGACTCTATCCAAGTCAGGTTGTACACTAATCACCAGATAGGGTCCTTCAATACAAAAAGAAAAAGAAAAAAAAGACTAGGATTTTAGAAGGGGGTGGGTATTTTTGCCTTGGAGAAGGCAATACATTGTTGGCTTTGCAACTGATGGGACTTTGAGCTATGTTTGCCTTCAGTGCCACAATGGGTGGCTAAGAGGCGGGAAACAGGCAGGGCAGTTAGACAGGACCAGCAAGCAGGGCAGACCAATGGGGAATGTTTTGTGCATATCTATTTATCTATGACATCTATTTCTGACCGACAATCTCTTCTGTGTAGATTGCAAATTTAAGGAAGTAAAATACAGTCATAGCTCATGTTACGTTTTTTCAGGTTGCGCCCCGTGTTGACCTGGAAGTACCGGAAAGGGTTACTTCCGGGTTTCGCTGCTTGAACATGCACAGTAGCACTAAATTGCACTTTGTGCATGCACACAAGCACCAAATCACACTGCACACTTGTGCAGATGCGGCGCTTCAGGTTGCAGGCTTTTCATGTTGCGAATGGACCTCCGGAACAGATCCCGTTCGCAACCAAAGGTACCACTGTACTGCTGAAAGCCATCGATAAGAAAACAAAAAACCCCAAACACAACAAAACTATTGTGGATAAAACAACTGGAAACCACCACAGAGCATCATAAAATCAAAACAGATAAACATGGCTAAGGGGATCAAAAAGGTCATTCAAGGCACTTAACGTCCTAAGCCCACATCAAGGCAGCTAATGTCCTAAAACCACAGGCCTAAGGGAATAAAGAGAGCTTCACAGAATTGTAGAGCTGGAAGGAATCCCACAGGTCATCTTGTCCTGTAATGCAGCAAACTTAACTAAAGCATCCATGACAGGTGGTTATCCAACCTCTGCTTAAAATCCACCACTCCTTGAAGGAGTCTGTTGAACAGCTCTTACTGCCAGAGAGCTATTGCTAATGTTTAGTTGGAAACTCCTCTCATACAGCTTGAAGCCATTGGTTTGTGTCCTACCCTCCCAAAGAGGAGAAAACAAGCTTGCTTGACACTCCACGTGACAGCCCTTTAAATATTTGAAGATGACTACCATATCTCCTCTCAGTCTCCTCTTTACCAGGCTTAAACATACCCAACTCAACCATTCCTCATAAGGCTTGGATTCCAGACAATGAGTAAAATGGTTCAAAAACAAGAGCGAATGTAGGCAAAGGCTACATTAATATGGCAATTAATTGAACATTTCAGAGTGCAAAGAAGCATCAACAAGAATTACCCACCTGGTCAAAATGATAACTCTCCTAAAGCTTGCTGGAACAGAAATATCTTCACTGGTTGCTAGATAGTGAGGAGGTTATTAGCCTGGTGGGATTCCCTGAGAAGGCATGAATTCTAACTTGCACTGGTTGCAAACAATTTTATGCACCTAGTGCTCAACAAACATGTCACAGCGTGCCTTCATAGGCTTAGCTTGCTCATAATTAAGACCATTTAACAAGGAAAAAAACCTCTGCTGGATGTCAACACCTGGATGCAAGGGCAAGAGAGATGTATGGCCTTTTGTTGCTGTTGCCTTCACTGCTGCAGTGGATGCTCACCTCTTCTCAGTCAGAGCTATCCTGAGTTTCCCACTGCCTTCGCCATGCCATTGTTCTCTGCCAATACTGTGCCTGCAGTGCCCCAGAGTCCTAGGGAGAGAGAGATGAACTCATGCCCATGGGAGAGGGCTCCTTGCAGCTGCACAGACCTCTTATTTGGCACATTCTGCTCATTGTGAAAGCAGACGCCACTGTGCTAAGCTGATGAGTGAGATTCACACTGCATGAAACATTAACTTAGCAAGTGATTTACATATCTAATTTATTAATGTGTGTGCACGCCACATGTGTGCCCAAACTAGGCATTTGCAACACAGGCACACTGAGAAAATTTATGAAAGTTGGGGAATTACGTCTCCTTCACATGGATTTATATGTACACTCAGGGCCATTTTGACACAATACAATTTTTTCCCTGACAGATTCCGTTTCTCTTCTAGGAGAGCTACATGCGCACCATAACATTTGACAAAGGGGAAATGCCTGTTCTGCTGTGCGAGCACGCGGTAGGAGCCCCACTCTAACGGCAGCTTCCAACCATGTGTTCATGTGGCAAAATAGGTAATAAAAGTTATAATTGATGGCACTTTAGTACGTTCAAGGCAACTGATAAACACCGTCTCAGCAATCCACACAACCAACCTGGAAGGAAAGGCACCTCCGATATGTACATTTTTCAGATGGGACACTATAGATTGCTCTTCATATCCTATCTCAGGAATGCCTGAAGGTAGATCAGTATCATTTATTAGGGCTGCATGTGGAAAAAAAAATATTTGCCTTGGAACATGACTCATGGGTTTGTTGGGTTGCTTTAGCTAAATGGTATGGACACAGATGGCGCTGTGGTCTAAACTACTGAGCCTCTTGGGCTTGCTGATCAGAAGGTCGGCGGTTCAAATCCCCACAACGGGGTGAGCTCCTGTTGCTTGGTCCCATCTCCTGCCAACCTAGCAGTTTGAAAGCACACCAGTGCAATTAGATAAATAGGTACCACTGTGGCAGGAAGGTAAATGGCATTTCCGTGCACTCTGGTTTCCGTCACAGTGTACCGTTGCACCAGAAGCAGTTTAGTCATGCTGGCCACATGACCTGGAAACCTGTCTGTGGACAAACGCCAGCTTTCTCGGCCTGAAAGCGAGATGAGCGCCGCAACCCCATAGTCACCTTTGACTGGACTTAACCATCCAGGGGTCCTTTACCTTTACTTTTTAATGGTTTGCAATGGATTCAAAGCAGAGGGTTGCTTTACCTCATTGTCTGAAGCCTTGGGTGGCTTCCTTATGGACCACAAGGTCAAAATCAACAAATGCTTATAACTCCCTTTTTGGGGGCAGAATGGGAAGAAATATACAGTCTCAGAACTACACCCTTAGAAAGCTTCCCAATACTTAGGACCAGTTTGTTTTATTTTAGACTGTCTCAGTTTTGACTTGGGTGAGTCAGCCCAGTCATCTCTGTGGTGGAGGATCCTCACCCTGGACTAGGAATGGGAAAACATGCAAATTTGGATTTCTCTCAATTTATCTTTTTTTCCAATCTTATGTTTGGTTCTTTGCATTTGCACATCAGTTGGTGATTTAGTAATTTATTTATTAAAAAAATAGTCCACATGAAAATTCAGCAATAGTTTGGTGTGATTTCCCCCCTAATATACACATTTTTGCAAATCAATTTCTTCCAGCAATACATTTATACTGACACTTCGCCCTAGTATATCCATGTTTGCACACATTACTTAACTGGAGTATTGCAAAGTTCAGAAAATTCTGGATTTTGAAAGATGGTTGTGTTCCAGTTTGCATATTGATATGGAAAGTGTGAATTAGATAACTTTGTCTTCAAATGAGAACCGAATCAATTTTCTTTGCCATTCCTACCTGACACATTCCAAGGTGGATGTGCAGCCCTATTCTTTTGCTCATGTTGCAGAGAGAGAGAGAGAGAGAGAGAGAGAGAGAGAGAGAGAGAGAGAGAGAGAGAGAGAGAGATTGAGGCTGTGTTACTGAGGCACGTCTAATGCTACCCATTCCTGGGTGAACTAAAACTTGTACTAGAAATTTCTTGGCTCACAGCCCTCACATTTAAGCCAGCCCACTAACAGCTCTCTCTGTATGTTTGTCACACATTGCAGTATACACATATATATTTTTTCTCACTCTGGAAGTGATACCTGTGCAGAAAATCATCTTGTGTGCAGTGACCCTTGAATTTCAATTTGTCATTCAGTGCCATATTCAGAATATGTTTAACAATAAAATAATATTAGTCTTTAGCTGTCTCCTCCTGAGTGACACACAAGTTTCAGTTTCTCTGAGAGGGTTCTTCCACCTGCTCATTAAATTATTTTTCTATACCCATTTGCAAACAGCCTAGCAATACACCCCCCTTTCCATTTATTTTTAAATTTGATATGTCAAGATTATATATATATATATTTTAAAAATGCCTGTATTAGAGCTAAAAAAACCCCAAAGAACATGTTCTCTGCTTGCCTCTTCAGTCCAACACTCCTTCCTTGAAAAATAAAAATAAAAATAATACCTCAATGTGCACATTATAACATTGCTTCTGTATCCCAGCTGGGTTTAGGGATAGAGAACATTTTGGATTCAGATTTCATTTAAAGGCAAATCTACCTAATTTGCACTTTTTAGTACAATACAAAAAATAAAAACTGAAACATACCTATTCTTCAAAGTTCGCACTCTGTGAATTTTGCGAGGAAGTTCTCTACCCAAGTAATGTGTACGTAAATGTACATAGCAGGATAAAGCATACAGAAAATGAATATATTAGTGAATTACATACATATGTATCACAAACATAAATGCATGATGTCAGGCAAAATTGTATACAGAAATTCGTGATTTAGAAAAAAGTAATACTAAAGTGCTGATGCTTTCTCATGGCTTTTTAAAAACAGAAAAACAGCAAACAGATGTAGAAATGTGAAGAGTTGAACACAAGACTGGAAAATTAGAAAGGGCAAAAACCCGAAGCCCATCAAAAGCCATGGCACACGTGATTTGCAAATAGCAACTACCCAATTAAAATATTGTGCAAACATGCCTACGTTTTGGATAGTGTTTTGTTTTGTTTGCTTACGTGCATTACTTACATCGTTCCATATATTGGGAGGACCAACACAGATATGCATACCAGAAATGGTGAGCCCCCTGTGGATATGAAATCAACCCTTTTGTTCAGACAGATTACAAACCTCCAAATTAAATCAAGTAAAAACAACAATTCGTTAATCTTGTAGGCAGAAAAAGCTGGTTTTGCAGATTGGCTGCCCTCTGTGACAATCTCTTTCTAAACTTACTATCTGGGCTGAGTCCTTATTTATTGCCTCTCATGAGATCCACAAGGCCACACCCCCTATCATCCATAGTAATGCTTTTTGAAGCACCAGAAAGTATACTTTGCTGCCTCTATTGACTCATCATTGTTCCGTCAGACAGAGCTTTTCCAGGTAGTTCAGGGCCTTTTACGGTCTGGCCTGAAGGAGTTGACAGAACCAATGGTAGCTCACTGTGACTTATTTGCAAAGCATTTTGAGGCTGAATTACTACCCAGCTGCCAGTCTCCCTTTCTTGGGCAAGGTTCTTGAGCAGGAGGTCGCAGACCAGATCCAGTTTCTTGGAGGAAACTGGTTTTTTAGATTTTAGATTTCATTTAGGGATTAGGCCTAATTCTCCTTAACCTCTCACTGGCTTTCAAGGCCACTGATCATGATATCCTTCTGGACTGGCTGTCCTAGTTAGGGATGGGTGGCACTGCTATGTGGTGGTTCTGGTGCAACTTGGAAAGACATTTCCAGAGGATAATGCTTGGGGAGTGCTTTTTGGCCATTTGGAGCCTTCAGTATGGTGTTCCTCAAGGTTCAATTTTACCCCCATCTAGATAGGCCCAAACCCTGCAATCACCATATGAAGCTCTTCTTCATGTACCTCCTCTGTGAGAGGTCTGGAGGCCAGCAACACCAGAATGGACCTTTTCTTCAGTGGCTCTGCCTGTGGAATGTTCTCCCCAGGGAGGCTTGCCTGGTGCCTTCATTGCATATATTTTCATATCTTTAGGTGCTAGGCAAAAACATATGTCTTCTCCTGAGAGCCAGTATGGTGTAGTGGTTAAGAGCGGTAGTCTCGTTATCTGGGGAACCGGGTTCGCGTCTCCGCTCCTCCACATGCAACTGCTGGGTGACCTTGGGCCAGTCACACTTCTTTGAAGTCTCTCAGCCCCACTCACCTCACAGAGTGTTTGTTGTGGGGGAGGAAGGGAAAGGAGAATGTTAGCCGCTTTGAGACTCCTTAAAAGGGAGTGAAAGGCGGGATATCAAATCCAAACTCTTCTTCTTCTTCTTCTTCCTAGGCCTTTGGCTAATTAAGCAATTTATGGCCTTTCAGACCCTCCAAGTGTCCCTATTTTCTAAGAACAGTACCAGATTTACAGAAGCCATTTCGGTTTCTGATTTGATGCCAGAATGTCCAGGTTTTCCTTAGGATATCCGTTTTCATTGGAGAAATGTTGGTTGGGTACGGCCTTTTAAACTTGAGGTGTACTGTTTTTGTATTTGGGGTGTGGCATGTATTGTAAACTGCCCTGTAAACCTTGGATGAAGGGTGGTATAGGAATGTAATAGATAAATTAAATAAATAAATAAATAACAGATATGCAACTACATCTATGCACTGTGTCCATAAATATCATGCTGAAAAATGCACATTATGCCTATACAGTGGTACCTCAGGTTAAGTACTTAACCTGTTCTTAACCTGAAGCACCACTTTAGCTAATTGGGCCTCCTGCTGCTGCCGTGCTGCCAGAGCATGATTTCTGTTCTCATCCTGAAGCAAAGTTCTTAACCCAAGGTACTATTTCTGAGTTAGCGTAGTCTGTGACCTGAAGAGTCTGTAACCTGAAGCGTATGTAACCTGAGGTACCACTGTATAGAGCTGTGCCCATGTTTAATGCACAACTACAAGCGATGCAGGGGTCGCAGGAGAAGAGCAAAAAAACAAGCTAATACAGATTTCATTTGAAGTCAAGCACCTACTGTAAAAAGTGGTATTGAATGCTAAGGCAGAACGCAGGAAGAGTGGACGAGTCCATTTCTCAAGCTGTAAAATAGCACAGAGACAGAGGCTTCTGCCTTTCCTAGTTAAGGCATGTGTCCTGCAAACTGACAGCCTCCCTGTTCAGAAATATGCATTGCTGTTATCACATGTTTGCTATTACGAAACATCATACCTCTCTTAATAGACTTGGCACATGTCTGTCTCAGATTGCAGTTTGCTTTCATTGGGGGGTAGACTAAAGCTAATTAGACAGGCAGCCTTCCAACGGTCTCTTTACTAGGAAGGGCATTCTTCATTAACTGAATTCTCTCCTTGCCTTAAGCCTTACCTTCCGCCTGGGGTTTTTTTCTGGGTGCAGAGGGGAAAAGATGACTTTTTTGTGTGTGAAACGTGCTGAAATTGAAATGTCCCATTTGCTGCAGAAATAGAAGTTGTTCTCATTGTCTGGTCAAATTAATTGGCTTAATTATTAAGATATAATTGTCTTTATTGCTGTTTTAATATGGGTATTGTAAACCACCCTGTGATTCTGATGGATGAAGGGCAGTCTAGAAATAGAGCAAACAAACCAAACTTTTTCCTATTCTACAGTATGTAGATTTGTTTTATCATTTTGCCCCCCTCTAATACAGAGTATTAGACTGGGATTCAGGAGAGTAATATTAAAATTCCTTATCAACTATGAAGCTCATTAAGTAGCCTTTGGATGAGTCTCTGGCCAACTTTGGATGTAACTCTAAACTGTGGTTTGCTTGGCTTAACTCTGGCTTGTTTATACATCTGAATCTGCCCCAGCCAATTAACCATGGCTTAACGGGGGCCAACAAGCTGCAGTCTGAAAAGGATACTTTCAAGCTGGCTTGTGAATCACAGCTTATGTTAACTGTGGTTTGTTGATACGTTTGAACCTGGTATCCTGGTTTAATCCTAGTTTATTGCATTGGCCTGGCCAGGACGGCTTCTCTTTTATATCTTGCACATTCTTTGCAGCATCTGGACTTGACGAGGCATGTGACCTGTCCTGAGCACCTACTCCAGCTGAGGAATCACACCCCACCTCCCCGAGTTGCAAGCCCCACCTGGGCTGTGGGTCCTTGCCTGTCTTAGTCTCCTAATCCTGCCTGCACCTCCTACAATCCCGCAATCAGAATAATTCAACCAAAATAACCAAAACTAATGAGGTCCATGCCGTGAAGTGAATTGATGGGGGGATTTCAACTCTCCCATCTCCTGTGCCAGCTGCCAGCCACCACACTGTGATTGTGCCACAAGCTAGGGTGGCAGTATTTTGAAGAGCAGAAAAGAGGACACATCTGGCATTTTTTCGATCTTAAATTCAGTGTGCTCTTCCTCCTCCCCTTCCTGCCTCATTCTGCTCTTCTTTATTCCCCCCGAAAAGAAATATTTTCCTCCTCTTTTCTTTTAAACCATCGGCTTTCCCAGAGGTTTTTGTGGTGATGCAGCAACAGTTCCAGAGCTCTGGCTGTCGCCACCTTTCTTTTCCATTGAAAAGTTTATTAAGTTCTATTCCCCATTTGCTGTTGTTGTTTTGGATAGGTGGCTGATATGGCCTTGCAATAAATAAAACAAAATATTAGCTAGAAACAATTTCTGTAATGCCATGGCCATGGAAGAAAGGGGACTTGTGTTGCTCAGTTCTGGTGATGTCATGGGCGCTGTGCAATAGGTGCTCATTCTATTTGTACAGCCACTGTCCACACATAACTCACCATAGCACGAAAAGCATTAGCAAGAAATGAGGTGAAAGGTGAATTTCAATTCCCCAGCGACACAGATTAGTGTTTTGAGTACAGGGGTGAATTATATTTCCCCACAATAACAGTGCTTGCTGGAGGTAGGACATCTGGGTTTTTGCACAGTCAGCGCTCGCAAAGACTGATCACTTCAATAAGCCCCAAGAGGCATAAGGCTACATCCTCCAGCAGTTTGTTGCCATCTGCATGCATTTGCTTATTCATTAACACAGATTCAATCTGTAGTATTTCCTGGTGGCTTGTGCCATGGCCAGTGAGGGGGGTGTTGCTCAGAGTGAACCCATTGAAATCATGACCGTTAGGTCATTCATTTCAGTGGGTCTACTCTGAGTAAAACTTAAGTCAAATGCCAACCTCTAATGATAAAGTCCTGCATCTTTTCATACCCTCCAACATTTTGGGAGGGCCATTAGGAGCAGCCCACCCCTCAGCTGCCTGCTCGCTCCCCTCCCTCACCTACATTTGAACAGTTTTCCTCCTTGGGAGCATCAGGAGATGTGGTGGAGGCCGGTGGAAAACACAGTAAATTTTTTGCCAAAGTTTGGCATCGGTTTGGGTTGAATCAGACAGTGTTGGGTTTTTGATTACTCTTTGACCCCTGGGTTTGTGTGGCAATTGCTCTGTTTCTGGGGCGCTGCAAAATGCAGGATTTTTGCTGTGAAATGCTGCTAAATTCTTGCCAAACTTTGGCATTGATTTGGAGCGAATCGGATAACGTTGTATTTCTGGGTATTAACTATGAACTCAGTATTCTGTATCAATTACTCCATTTGTGGGGCACTGCAAAATGTGGGCATTTTTGCTGCGAAATGCTGCAAAACAACTGCAAAACTTTGACACAGTTTCAAGGGGATCCCAGATTTTGGGGTTTGTAAATTTGGGACCCAAACCCTAGCGATCTATCCACTATATTAGAAATCAAGTTTATACAGTGTTGAAAGATAATGACATTCTATAAAGCAGCAATAACTGTATTATGATACCTTGGTCAGAAGCACAGTGATGAACTTCAGAGGAAAGGGGAAAGGCAAGGCAAGATAGCACAAAACCAGGAACAGCTTCAGATCATTTTGCATTCTTCTAAAACTGCAAAACTATATCATGTTGTCCTTAAGGAACCAAGGCCAATATGATTCATTTGATTTTGAATTCCTTTAATGTAGCTGAGCACATGGTATACAGTGTATATACTGCAGATTATCTATTGCACACTAGGATTAATGATGGGGGGGGGATTCATGAATGTAGATGAGTTTTCAAAGTCATCTTGCTAAGATTTCCCAGCAAATATTCCTCCCCCACCCCTGTCCTTTCCTCCTTTCTGCTTTTGTGCACCTTTCAGTTACCCAGGAATTTTGAAAACCTCTGTTTCTGACACAGATCATCCTGCATTCTGCAAGGAACTGGACACCCCTCCTCCCCCCAAAAAAACCCACAAATTTGCAAACAGTGAAAAATGCTCCAAACTTTTAAACAGCGGTTGGAAGATGCCTGAACTTTGCTTCAGGCAATTTCCTGAGAAGCTCAGCTATTTCAGACCCAATAAAATGTCTATTATGCAGACAGATTCAGAGTCGGCAGTTTGTTTTTTGCATGGGTTACATGTTTCACTTGTCATGTGGCAGCAGATTAACAGACATCAAGAACTGAAGAATGGTCTTAAATGCGGGAATGGAAAAAGCACCCTTCCATATTGCTTTTAGTTGTGCCCCAAGCAACGTCTATTCCAGAGTGATGTGCTGATAATGAGCAATTCTTGCGTGATGTAGGTCTTTTCCCTCCCTTGCTTTGTAGGTGATGGGACTCACCTGAAAACTGGGGCCTCTGAGAAGAAAGCCTGTCACTTTTTCTCCTGTGCTTCAGGGAGCTGATCAGCCCTTAAAACTGACTGTATAATCTCTACCTGACATTTCCGATTTGAAGGTACTTTCTGGGTGAGTATTTCGCAGTTTGGAAAACGCTTATGCATTGTATGTAAAATTTGGAGCCAGAATTAGATTTTTTTCCTTCTTCCCTTCCATCGATAAAATATTATATTGTGAAGACAAGGTTTATAAATGAAAACACAGGTGTACTCTTCCTAATGGAATAATGCTGCTCTTGTGAGGCATTAAGCAGTGATTTTTTTTAAAAAAAGAAAAGGAAAAAGCTCAAAGTGATGGGAAAGGGAGTATATGCAAAAAGCATAGTACAAAAAAAGACTTTCAGAGGAAAACACGGCAGAATCAAAGCATCTTGGTGGAAGGAAGGCCCTAGTAAAGACTTTTAAAAAACCAAGTATCATTTCCCACCCCCTTTTTCGGATGCGGGTGGCGCTGTGGTCTAAACCACTGAGTCTAGGGCTTGCCGATTGGAAGGTCGGTGGTTCGAATCCCCGCGACGGGGTGAGCTCCCGTTGCTTGGTCCCAGCTCCTGCCAACCTTGTAGTTCGAAAGCACGTCAAAGTGCAAGCAGATAAGTAGGTACTGCTCCAGCAGAAAGGTAAACAGTGTTTCCGTGCACTGCTCTGGTTTCACCAGAAGCGGCTTAGTCATGGTGGCCACATGACCCGGAAAAACTGTCTGTAGACAAATGTCGGCTCCCTCGGCCAGTAAAGCGAGATGAGCGCTGCAACCCCAGAGTCATTCGTGACTGGACTTAACTTTCAGGGGTTCTGAACCTTTACCTTTTATCTTTTTTTATCTTCAAAACCACAACAAAGTAGGTAGCAAGAGAACATCAACAGCTCACACCTTTTGTCTAAATCATAGTCATTTGGGTGACAGTGAAGTGCATTTTGTTGAAATAGGGTTTGAGGATCTCTAGTTGAAGTTCCATGATATTTCTGTATAAACTTATCTTTATTGGTTTGGCTGTAGCGCTCCCTCTCCCTCCCTCCCTCCCTCCCTCTCTCTCTCTCTCTCTCTCTCTCTCTCTCTCTCTCTCTCTCTCTCTTTCTCACACACACACACACACACAAATACACAAACAAAAGAGCACTTGCAATTACTTTTTAAAAACATAATAAATTACAGTAGCCATTCCATTTACGAAGAATGTGCAGGGCTTTGGCTGCAATCCCAAACTTACTTACTAGGGAGTGAGCCCAATGGAATATTTCTGAATATACATGCAGCGATTTGTTGCACACTAATCAAGTTTCAGCGATAAGATTTGTTTTGAATCCAGGGTATATATCTGGAATATGCAGAACGGTTTAAAATATATTATCTGGGCATGTACAGAGTGCATTCCCATCGGTATGAATACCTATGCCAGCCCTAGGTGATTGTGAATCGAGAACCAGGTAATTCTAGTTATCTTTCATTTCATTTTTAATTTGTATTTCACTTTTCCACATTACTGTTCTTAAGGTGGCTCCCAAACCATGGGGCAGCAAAATATATAAAGTAATCTCATTGTAGTTCTGTAACATATCAAAATACAGATTAAAAACAAATTAAGAAATTTCAAGGAACCCTGGTAATATTTATAATACAATATAGTATTGACAAAATGTCACCAAACGATGAAACAAGACCACCAGTTGCAACAAATATAAAAATAACAAACCATCAAGACAATAACAGCAAAAATACAATGCACAAAATGTCCAAGATCACCCCAAAAGGACAACTGAGCAGCCAAGGAGCATCTCTTCTTCCAGGTCCTGCTGGAATTTTTATTCTGTATATATGCAGGACCAAAATGATTTTGAATTAGCCCTGCAGATCTTAGTGCCTTAGAATCAAGTTCTCTAATCTTTTGTCACAGGCTCTGTACCATAGGCAAAGAGCCACAGCACAAGAGACTTTGTTTTTATTGGTGATATAGAAATATTTATTCCAGATTCATCATTTTATTTTAATGCCCTGTGAAGATTAAATGCCAACTGCAGCTTTGATATAAAAGCCTTAAGGTTCCGTCAAGAGTTATTTATTTTTTCTGATTGGTGGTTTTCCTACTTGAAAGTAGATAAACTTCAAATACAACAATTTTCAGGCACTAAGAGTGATATGATATAGCCATTATTGTCCCATGTAGACATGTTCATATTTTTCTCTCACATTATAGTCTGGACAAGCAGAGTTAAACAGGCAATAATGGGACAAAGAAAATGCCTATAGCAAGGAATAATGGTTCTATCAATGTTGGAAAAACAATGTTCGTATGCAGCCAAGGTCAACATGAATATGCTGGTGCTAAGTTGTATTTTTATTTTAAGGCTAAGCTGTCCCTGTTTCCTCCCCAAAATCATCTCCCTCCACCCTGCAAAAATGGGGACTGGATTTCTGCTGTTTTCTTGGGGAATTAATTTCTCTGAAATGTTCAGGTATCAATGTTGCTTACCTTCCTTAAGCTTAAGATATGGCCAAGGGTCTTTCATTCCCCTCACCATTTTTTAAAAAGCCTAACTCTGCTCATGGCGCTCTCTCCAGAACTGCCCAGCAGCTGCACTTCCTGTAACTCCTTGAAAGCACTGCCACCTTATGTGGCATGAATGTGGTGTAGCTCCCAATGCATTCTGGTGAGAGATAGCCTCATGCCCTTGGCAGCAGTGTGAGGCTTTTTCTTTGTTTTTAGTTTAATCGCAGCTGTTTAATTTATATGCTGCTTTAATCTTAAATTCCTTTCACCACATTCCCACTTTAGTTTGGGAACTTTATTTTTGAGTCCGTATGAAAATATAAAACATTTTTTTGTGCATTTCTTGCAATAAATGCATTTCACATTAATATTTTTTATTTTATTTTTTGCTTCATACAGACATTTGCAAGCATTTTTTCCTCCAATGAAAAGAATTTTCTTTTTTTTTTATAAAATTTTTATTGGTTTTAGAAAGTTTTAAACAACAAACAAACACTTAAAAAAACAAACAAATATACATGTATAGTTTCATCACCCATTTTCATAAACCTCTTTTTTCAGACTTCCCCATACCCCCCCTTTCTGCATCCCAGTGTCCATATTTTTATAGCAACTCCCAACTGTTACTCTCCACCTCTGTCATCTTAGACCTCTCTATATTCTGACCTTGTGTCACTGTATCCCTTTGTTTCTAGAAACCAAAGCACTTTAACATTCATTAAGTTTATAATGGTCCTTAAGATAGCTTTTAAATTTTCTCCACTCTTCTTCCACCGTCTCTGTTCGTTGATCACGGATTCTGCCTGTCATCTCGGCCAATGTCATGTAGTCCATCACTTTCATCTGCCATTCTTCCAGAGTGGGTAGATCTTGTATCTTCCAATACTTCGCGATAAGTATTCTTGCTGCTGTGGTAGAATACATAAAGAAAGTTCTATCCCTCTTTGAGACCAATTGGCCGACAATACCCAGGAGAAAGGCCTCTGGTTTTTAAAGAAAAGTACATTTAAGTACCTTTTTCATTTCATTATAGATCATTTCCCAGAAAGCCTTAATCTTCGGGCATGTCCACCAAAGGTGGTAGAAGGTACCTTCAGTCTCTTTACATTTCCAACATTTGTTATCGGGCAGATGATAAATTTTTGCCCGTTTGACTGGGGTCATGTACCACCTGTATACCATTTTCATAATATTTTCCTTTAAGGCATTACATGCCGTAAATTTGATACCGGTGTTCCATAACCATTCCCAGTCATCTGACATGATGTTATGACCGACATCCTGTGCCCACTTAATCATAGCTGATTTGACTGTTTCATCCTGTGTATTCCATTTCAGCAACAAGTTATACATTCTAGATAAATTCTTAGTACTGGGTTCTAACAATTCAGTTTCTAGTTTTGATTTTTCCATCTGGAAGCCAATTTTCCTGTCCTGTTTGAAAAATTCCATTATTTGATGATATTGAAACCAATTTTGTACCTTATGTTTCAATTTCTCATGACTTTGCAATTTGAACTTATCTCCATCTTGTTCCAAGATTTCCCAATACTTCGGCCATCCGACCTCCATATTGAGTTTCTTCACTGCCTTGGCCTCCACTGGTGAGACCCATCTAGGGGTTTTGTTTTCCAACAGATCTTTGTATCTTATCCAAACATTGAACAATGCTTTCCTAACAATGTGATTCTTAAAAGCACTGTTGACTTTATCGTACCATAGATATGCATGCCAACCAAAAGCATTATTAAAACCTTCCAGATCTAAGATATCTGTATTTTCGAGGAGCATCCATTCTTTCAGCCAGCAAAATGCTGCTGCCTCATAGTACAGTTTCAAGTCCGGCAGGGCAAAACCCCCTCTTTCTTTAGCATCTGTCAATATTTTCAACTTGATTCTAGGCTTTTTGCCCTGCCAGACAAATTTCGAAATATCTTTCTGCCACCTCTTAAAACATTCCATCTTATCCAGAATCTGCAAGGTCTGGAACAAAAATAACATTCTAGGCAATACATTCATTTTAATCACAGCAATTCGGCCTACCAATGAAAAGAATTTTCTACATTAGGCTTCAGGGGAAAAAATTGTGTGTGTGTGTGTGTGTGTGTGTGCACTTTCCCAAAATGTACACAATTTTGGGGCATAGGAGCCAACTCCTAGGGGCTGTGGAGACTTCAGCCCCCACAATAAAATATTTGATGGGGCAGGACCCCCACAAAATTTTATTCGAGTTGGTATCCCTGTTTTGGGGTGTTGGTAGTGAAGAACTGCATCTCAAAATTCAGAGAAGTGTGGCTTTTGAAAAAAGACTGTGTTTCTGAACCAGTTGGTTCAGAAAGCTAAAATTACAAAGATTTATTTTAAAATTAGAACCAAAAAACTTTTTTTCCATCCCTGATTCCTATGCACACTTACCTGGACACAAATCCATGGAACTTACTTTGAGTAGACAGGTATATAGACTTGCACTGTTAATCTTGTTTAATCTTTCTTTCCTACTGTAAAAAAAAGTTGTCCCTTTACCTTTTTAAAAATAGCTACTTACCTTCATCTGCGGAAATCTGGACTCAGACACAGCATTGTCGCCATTTCTTTCATGTATCAAAGTTTGTCTGGGCTTTTTGAAAACTTGCCTCAATTGAACATCCTGGATATATGTGTGTGTGTGTGTGTATATATATATATATATATATATATATAAAAATGTTTCATATAAAATAGCATTAAAATGGCAGCCTCCTACTGCTCAAAGAAACAATTAAACAGTCCTGAATAGGGAGCTGCAAAGAATGTTGACTCATGAAATTTCAATGTCAATTTTTCTTATTTCCTGCAATCTGTACATATTTTGTTTAATTATTTTGGGGAGTACATCTGCGTTGACACCTGCAGAATTACTGCAAGCTGTCATTTTCATTCTGGGGAGGAAAAAAACATATTTAAATTTTAGATTTGGCACCTGTCAGAAAACAAAACACAACACAAAACAAAACAGAACAAAAAGAGGGGGGGAAGGGGAATTCATAGAGGTGGATATATTATTATACAACGGCTAATAACCGCCAAGTTTCAGCTAGTCACACAGAATGACAGACGGTGCTTCCAAAGTAGAAGTTAATGTCAGCAGGACCAAAGGAGAAACACATGCTCAAAGTAACATCTCCTCACATCTTAAATTTTATTCTGATTAGCCTGTGTAAAATGGACTGCTCCAGAAATATAACTTATAAACACTTGACAATGCTTTCCCCCAAAAGTCCTGTCAGAAACTTTTGCACTGGTCCCAGTAACACGAGTCTCTGTTACAGGCCCTGTTTGACAGACTAGGATGTAGGGACCTGTCAGACAAAGAGCAGACGAAGATTATTGTTAAGGGGATTTGGTACTTTGTGTATTTTGCCTAATAGGAGAGCTTGTGCTCAGCATTTCCTGAAGCAAAAGAAGACAGATGAAATCTCTGGGCACTTCATTGCTGCTGCCTCTCAAAGATTTCCTGTCAAAATGGGCCTATGAGGGGAGAAAGGTTTTCAATAACAGTTTTTGTTTTTTTTTTAACCTGGCAGGATTTCCAAGTCTTGCTATGGAGAGAGTTTGAAGGCACTGTCTTTGTAAAAACCTCTGCTGCCAAGCTACCAGATGTAGTTGTGTTTAAAAATAAAAAAGCAATATGATTCACATTACCATAGCGTACACTAGAAAACTGGTTTTGATTGACAGCTTATCCATATTTTATATAGTGCTGCCTACTCCCAACCCCCACCGCCCCATCAAACACAGCAAGGGACTTTGATGCTAGCGCAGTTCGCAACTTAAATAAGCCAGTAGTTGCCAACTATTTTAGTGGCGGGGTTTCAGCTGAGCATGAAGGGAATGTGCTGTACCTTCTCAAGACGGGAAGTTGTTTCTTTAGTTCTTTGCTCCCCAAAACACAGGCTTCACCAAGGCTTGGATGCAAGCCAGCCCTTGTAGAATGTAGAATTGTGGTGGAGTACAATGGGAATTGACCTCAAGACTGATTCCACGGCATAGTAGCAGTGTCAGACGATATATCTATCAAAAGTTCGGCACGGATAGAAATTTCAAATGCCTTGTAGGATCAGATCTTGGGCCGGAAACAACTTGCTGTTCTTGAAAAAGAGTTGCACATGTAGGAAAAATGCAGCCAAAAAGAAAGAAAAAGAAAAAGAAAGAGATGAATGTGTTGATAATGTTGCATCTGTCTTGTTATGAACTGAAGCTGAATCCTGGAAAGACGAAGGCACTGTTAGTGGGTGGTTCCTGTGCCTGGAAAGTTGGGAGGTCTCACTCCCCTTGAAGAAGCAGGTGCATAGTCTGTGGGAAGTCCTGGATCTAGCTTTGACACTAGATGCCCCTGTGGTTTATCAGCTACAGCTGTTCCTAAAGTGAGATAGCCTAGTAACCCCACATCTAGATTAATGTAATGTGTTCTACATGGGCCACCACTATCAGTGAAACTGGTCTGGAAACTGCAGCTGGTGTAGAATGCTGCCACATGGTTACTGCAAGCCATAGCCATTGTCCACCTATTCTCCATGAGCAGTACTGGCTGCCTATTCCTGGATCCAATTTGTAAGAAGAAGAGGAGTTTAGATTTTATATCCCGCTTTATCACTACCCGTAGGAGTCTCAAAGCGGCTAATAATCTCCTTTCCCTTCCTCCCCCACAACAAACACTCTGTGAGGTGAGTGAGACTGAGAGACTTCAGAGAAGCGTGACTGGCCCAAGGTCACCCAGCAGCTGCATGTGGAGGAGCAGAGACGCGAACCCAGTTCACCAGATTACGAGTCTCCCACTCTTAACCACTACACCACACTTAAATGGCTTGGAGATAGGGATGGAAGAATATGTCCATTTCAAATTTCTCAGTTTTTCATTTTATCCTATCTTAAATTCAGTTATCCACATTTTGCAGCATTATAAAAAATAAATTTAAAAAATCCTCTGGAAAATTCACCAGCATTTCAATGCAAATTCATTCTAGTAAACACAAGTTTATATGCAGTTTTGACTAATGCACACATTTTTTTGCAAGCAATTTTTCCTAATAGAATGCCTTTTGTATGTAATTTTCACGAATGTTTTCATTTTTATGCACACTTTTCCCTGCTATGAACATGTCAACATTGTTTGGCTGGAGAAACGCTTTTGTGAACATTGTTCTGTGAATTGGACGGCAAAATTCAGAGAAATTCAAATTCTGAACAGTAGCTGTGTTTTGGTCCACATGTTCTTTCATAAAGGGTAACTTTGGTAGATTCAGTTTTAAATGCATACCAAATTGAATTTCTCCTCCATCACTTACTTGGAGCCCAAACTCTTGATGGAGCACTTTTCTTGGCATATGCCAACCAGGACACTGAAATCTTTGGAGAGTGAGGCTGGTGAACAGTTACCCATGCAGGACCCTCCTCGATTGCATCAGGCTTCATCAGCACTTCAATTTTGTCATTGACTCATATCTGCACCCAGGTTTTGATTCATCCTTATGACATTAGAACCACCTGAGTTGCTGAACAATCTATTAGATTGTATTCTCTTGCTGTTATTTTGAAGTTGTGAAAGATTTGTTCTTTAACATATTATTCATTGTTTGCTGTTGTGCATTTATACTCCCATCTGTGAGCCATTCTTTGATTTGGAATGAAGTATATAAATGGAAATAATAAATCACTACTGCAAATATAATAAGTGAGTAAGATTGTTGGAGAATGACCTATTTTCCTTATTTGAAGACTCATAGGTTTTGAATCAAAGATACTCAACCATTTTGCTATGTGTCTCCATTACACATCTCCCCTTCTCAATTCTGCCTGGAGAAGAACACTATGAAGTTAATGAAATGGAAGCTTATATCCAAGTATAGTCTATGCCATCCATATTCAATACCAGGAAAGGCAAGCCTGTCACCCTCCAGATGTTGAAAACTATAAATCCCATCATCCCTGGCCATTATGGGAGTTGATTTTATTTATTTAGCTAGTTATTGCATTTCTACGACGCTTTTCATTCAAGCAAATCCCAAATCGACTTCAAACAATGAATAACAATAATACAATAAAACAGGATAGAACATCACAAATACGGCATAAATCATATAGAAGAATGAACAAATATCAGTAAAACAGTACAGTCTATAAAACACTATTAACAAAGCAGAAACTATAAATGCTAAACAATACAATTACAGCAGTCATATTATAATTATTCATAAATTCATAAATGCTATATTTATAGCATTTATAAAAAAATATATTAACAACATAATAATAATAATAATAATAATAATAATAATAATAATAATAATAATAATAATAATAAATTTTATTTATATCCCGCCCTCCCCAGCCGAAGCCGGGCTCAGGGCGGCTAACAACAATAAAACAGTACAAAAGTACAACATAAACAACATTCTAAAATCATTCATTATAAAAATTAATTAATATAACCAAAAATAGCATTTAAAAACAAAATAAAACTAGACATTGTTAAGTTTAAAGAGTCCAATGGTATTTGGAGGGCCTCAGGTTCCTTATTCCTGGCTTATGGTTCAGAATAGAATAAATATAATTCAGTGCGAAATACCAGCATAGCACATTGTGTGCAAAGGGTGCAGGAACATGTAAGTCATCTGTTTTCTGTTGCCTGGCAAAAGGCTACATTCAGAAGCAGAGCACATACTTTTCCTACTTTAGTACAACCCTCAGAACTTCCTGTTAATGTAACTTCAGCTAAGAGGGCTCAGAAGACCTACAATTAGGCAGGTTTCAGCCTCATGCATGTCATGTAAAGACAGCAAACTATTGGTTATTATAAATTATTTTATTGTCCTTGGGTTTTTTACTGTCTAGGAGAGATGCTTGTAGGGCTTTGTACCTCAGGTGCCAAAATAAATGGGCCGCCCTTAGGTAGGATGAACCTAGACTTGGAGGGGGGACATTTGCTGTTCTGCTCTTTCAGCAAAATGTCTGAGGTTGGACCTGGCAATCAGACTGGACAATAAATTGGTCAGTGGTCTGTCCAGTGATATGGCAGTTCCTGTGTTTGTGCTCTGGTATTTTGACATGTACCTTCTACATTGCTGGGATTTTGCAATTGACCCAAAATATTGGTCCAGCTAATTGGTCCGGCAAATAAATATTGGTCTGGAAGACTGAGATGTGGGCAGCATAAATGGATGGAGGAAAAACCAAGGGCAAAAACATGAGGAATCAGGGCAGAAGACTGGTCTGAGCCAAAGCCAAGGAAATCAAAACAGGAGCAAGGGGCCATTTTGCTTTCGTCCAGGGTTTGCGGGGAGCCAGAGAGGGCAGGGAAGGTAAAGGGGTCTCTGCTGTGCCTTCCCAAGCAAGATGGGGACATAGGAAGCTGACTTATGCCAAGTGAGACCACTAGGCAGCATTGTCTATGCTGACTGGCAGTGACCCTCCAGGGTTTCAGGCAGAATGCCTTTACCTGGAGACACCGTGGATTGAACTTTGCACCTTCTGCACAGCAAGCAGATGTGCTACCACTGAGCTTCCACACCGAGCAATGATTTGTGTGAGATTGGTATAAGGTAATCAAGACAGCCATCTCCAGCCAGCCTTTAGCGTAAAGCAATTTTGTTTTAAAAAACAATACTTTGTTTCTGCTATGTGTTGTGGGATTTGAATGGGATACATTTGAAATTACAAGCAAATACAGATGAAATATCTGTCAGATCTTTTAAATCCCACCATTTAAATATTAATTCAGAGCAAATGTTACCTTGCAGGATTGTAATGATGAAATATACTATCTGTTAATAATGGGAGAGGGGGTGGGAAGCCTTTTAGTATTTTCCGAGACTTGTAACTCTTAGGAAATCGGAACGTGGTTATTCTCTACTTCAGCCTACCTTCATCAGTGCAGCAATTGTGCAAACCGCAATCAGTTTTATCCTTTAATAAACATCTCTCCCCCCCCCCCACCTGGGACTGACATCATGCTGAGGAACATTCACAATTAACACTTCCTCTGGTTGACAATGTTTGGCTTTCAGCAGCTATTACTGCCACTCCATTATCCCCAATTGCACATATTCTCAGACAGATCAAGAAACAAATCTAATCATCTCCATTTCCCACTTGTTTATTGTAAGAACAAGACCACAGACAGACCAGGTTATAGCTATCTGTCTATCAATCCGTCCATCTTGATAGGAGACCTGCAAGTAATAAATAGGCATTTGAAACATGGAACAATGGAATTGCTATATGTTTAAATGGCATATAATATACAGCACGCTTTAAAAACAAAGTTCTGAAGAAGATTCAACGTAATCAAACATTGCCACAGATATATATATTTAAAACACCTTGCTTGTCTGTAAGTTCAAAGGTGACTTAGCTCAAGATACTGACATTCTGGTTGCCATTGAGAAAGAAAACACTAGCTCCGTCATCCTAGACATGTCCGGCTTACTCCTAGATTGCTGGATATAGGCCTGCAGACTTAAGTTCCTTCCTGTCATTCACTGCCCAAAGAATGCTAGTAGACAAATTATGTTAATTCTTAATAATGTACAGTGGTACCTCGGGTTACAGATGCTTCAGGTTACAGACACTTCAGGTTATAGACTCCGCTAACCCAGAAATAGTACCTCGGGTTAAGAACTTTGCTTCAGGATGAGAACAGAAATCGTGTGGCGGTGGCAGCGGGAGGCCCCATTAGCTAAAGTGGTACCTCAGGTTCAGAACAGTTTCAGATTAAGAACGGACCTCCAGAACAAATTAAGTTCTTAACCCAAGGTACCACTGTATCTATTACACATTTTGGGAAGTTGTTTATTTGTTCACTATGCATTTGGTCACCTTGTAAATATTCTAGCCAAATTGTGCATGATGGTTCCTGCAATCATAGAATGGTAGAGTTGGAAGGGACCCCAAGCGTCATCTAGTCCAACCCCTTGCAATACAGGAATCTCAGCTAAAGCATCCATGACAGATGGCCATCCAACCTCTGCTTAAAAACCTCCAAGGAAGGAGAGTCCACAACCTCCCGAGGGAGACTATTCCACTGCCAAAAAGCTCTTGCTGTTTGAAGGTTTTTCCTGATGCTTAGTCAGAACCTTCTCCCTTGTAACTTGAAGCCATTGGTTCAAGTCCAAGAAGCAAGTTTTCACCTATATTTTGATAAATCGGATGCCATTTTGTATGAAATTGGAGGACTGCACTTTTCAAAACTGCACTGAGTTTTTTTGTTTATTAGAATTCCCGAACAATGCCGGGCATGAGGGTGCTAGTAATAAATAATTCTGCATTGGTAAGCTATTTGTGTGAAACAGCTGTTGTGCAACTTGGGCTGATAGTTTCATTGTTTCATTGCCAGAGTTAAAATAATCCAAAGCTATATAGGAGCAGCTTTATAAATATAGGATTGTATTCAATAGAGTTATACTCTGGAGCATTATTATTATTATTATTAATTAAATTGATATACTACCCTTCATCAAGAGACTAAAACTTTTGGGTCTGCCCTAATTTTGAAACAAAATTGAACCAAGCAAACTAAATTCAGCTGTTGTGCTGAGGCTTCAAAACTGTTAAAAAATACGTTACAAACAGAAGCAATGCTGTTTCCTAAAAGCTTAATCTGCATGATTGCTAATAGGAAATTATCTCCTGGCACACAACATTGCAGGAAATGGGAGACAGAAAAACACTGGGATATTCTATTGGCAAGACTGCATCAGATTTAACAGCCTTTGGAACACTCTGTATATCATATCAGTAAAAACCAGACGGCTATCAGTCATATAATCCCTCTCATCAGACTTCTGAGACGCACGCAGAAACCTTAAGACACGATTTTAGGGAAAGGATACTTCTAGTTCAGTTCTCAATTGGGCAGATGACTGACATTACGTTTAACAATGGCTTACGAATTTTCAACATGAAAGCGTGCTCTCTGTTCATTCTGACTCCTTTATTTGATCCCAGGTTGACAGACACCTACAAACTGACCTCCCTTTAAAATTTTATAATCTCAGGAAGAGCGTGCCTCAGATTCCAAATGCTGATATAAAAAATACATTAAAAAAGGAACCCTACCACTACCACAACCACATGAGTCTTTCAATCTGCTCTTTACGCCGGATGGGGTGGGGAGGGCGAAAGCTCTGTGGCTTGAACAGATCCTTTGCCTGCACAAGATCCAAGGTTCAGTCCCAGGCATCTCTCAGTAGAGTTGAAAGAGACACCGGTCTGAAACTCAGGAGCTAGATGGACTAGAGGTATAAAAGGCAACTTCTTGTGGGTTTTGGAGGTGAACGTTCCATTAGCAGAAGGATTTTCCTTGCAAGATGGTACATTCTCCCCCTTCCTTCATGCACATGGACCCTAAATCTGCTCTAGGGTGCCCCCAACCCTCTGGAGCAGATGTGGGGATGGTGTTGGGCATGAAGGTGGTGGAATTCCCTGATGCTCCTACACAGGGCTTGAAGAATCTAATCCAGACACATAGCTAAGAAGACTTTAAGTGGAGAGTAGATGGGAGAACAATTCCTGTACAATGGTCTTTTCTCCTTCAACTCCTGGGCTAAGTTCTCAGGCTCCGTATGCAACTTTAGTTTGTGTTGATCGCCCGCTTAAAGCAAGGGGGGGGGAGAACACAACTTCTGAACCCTGGAGTCATCCATGAAAACTCTAGCGATGCAGCTAAAGTCTCTAAGGCCCTTAAGGGGACTTGCAGTATTTGTATGAGTCCCTTCCCTGTGGGGACAGCCATGCCTCTAGCAAACAGAGCCTCTGAAATGTCCATTTTGAAGACCAAAAATACTGTTATTTTGAGGGCAATCTTACTTGACATATTGGTGTCCTTGCCACTCAGAGGTTAGTTGAGCCGAGAGAAAGTTTTTTTTTTTTTCGGGACTAGCGAAGCACCCTGTGATCAAGCAAGAATCCAAACCTCCAAATAAAAATGCAACACGCTTTCCATCAGATCCTACTGCTTCTTTGTGGTCAAAGGCTAGACCTGGGAAGTATAGTGGTGATCTGCCACTCAGGCAAAAATCAATCTTGCTAATTTGTGTGTGTGCTCTTTCAGAAGGCATCCTCTTTTCCTTTTCTTCTTGCAGAGGGGAAATTGTTTCCGGGTGGGGGGGATGGGAATAATTTTAAATTTTAGTTTGAACAGTGTGGGGCATGATCATCCCCCGTCTGATGCTGCTCATGAATGCCAATGTAAGAATAATAATCTCAATGGCCAACGTCCAGTGCACACCAAACCTTCTAGCATAGTTAATATGTTATTAGGGATAGCTGTAAAGATCAGGAAGTGGAAACAAGTTCCCAGCATCCCCAGTGAGGAAAATTGAGAATCTTTCACCCCAGTAAGACGACAATTTGACTCTGAGGTAAGTTGATCAGTTAAGATGTATACTCCACGATGCATTTAGTAAATATCTGACATTGCTAGGTTTGTGTAGGAATATTAGGCATTATATAATAGAACCATAAAGGTAAAAGTTAAGGGACTCCTGACCATTAGGTCCAGTCGCAGACGACTCTGGGGTTGTGGTGCTCATCTCGCTTTACTGGCCGAGGGAGCTGGTGTACAGCTTCCGGGTCATGTGGCCAGCATGACTAAGGCACTTCTGGCAAACCAGAGCAGTGCACGAAAAGGCCGTTTACCTTCCCGCTGGAGCGGTACCTATTTATCTACTTGCACTTTGACGTGCTTTCAAACTGCTAGGTTGGCAGGAGCTGGGACCGAGCAATGGGAGCTCACCCTGTTACGGGGATTCAATCTGCCAACCTTCTGATCAGCAAGTCATAGGCTCTGTGGTTTAGACCACAGCGCCACCCACATCCTTTAATAGAACCATATAATTGTAGATTTGGAAGGGATCCTGATGGTCATCTAGTCCAATTGCCTGCAATGCAGGAACCTCAGCTAAAGCATCCATGACAGATGGCCATCCAACCTCTGCTTAAAAACCTCCAAGGAAGGACAGTCCACAACCTCCCGTGGGAGTCTGCTCCACTGTCAGACAGCTCTTGCTGTCAGAAAGTTCTTTCTGATGTTCAGTCAGAATCTCCTTCCTTGTAACTTGAATCCATTGGTTTGGGTCCTAGCCTCCGGAGCAGGAGAAAACAAGCTTGCTTCATCTTCCTTTAGATATTTGAAGATGGCTATCTCATCTCTTCAATCTCCTCTTTTCCAAGTTGGATTAAAAATAACATGACAGTTCCTCTTGGTTCCACCTTTCCTTTTGGCAAGCTGTTACACTAGTCCCTGCTGAATTGTCCTTAAGACATTGGACATTTGCTCAGTCAGACTGTGACTCACTCGGTGATAAAAGAAGTTCAGCGAGAGGTTAGTTAGCTTCTGTTGTCACATAATTTCACTCGGTTGGATATAATTTATTTTTCTGTTTTTTTAAATGCAAGCCCCTTACAGGGCAAAGTTATCTTAAGGTCAGGATGAGAGCTAAACCTTGATTATGCCCTTGAAAAGATAGGAGAACAGTGGTTGAAATCTGAAGAAACCATGATAAACAATAGGGTGTTTTCCCCCCTCAGTTTGTATCAGAACTGAAATTCATATTTATATGTTTTTAATGCTGATCGTTTTGCATCCCAATAGGCAAATAAAGAGGCAGGCACATAAGCTGGGGGCCACTTTTATTTAAACCTCAAATTAAAATCAGCAGAGGGGGATAACTATGGGGCAGGAAATAACTTCATTGTAGAACTATAGCCATTGAGTGACCCCCCCCCCTTGCCTAAGGAATTAGGGTGTGGCTTTCTAGGCGAGAAGGAAAGCCTTACCCTGTCACCACCCTCAGGACCACAGAACCCCAGGTGGACGAGGGAATTGGGGGGGGGACTCCTACATGGCCCCCTAGTGGTGACCCTGAAGCACACTGGGAGACAGGGACGGAGGGCGGGTACTGCTGCAAATGGAAAGGCTGGAGGGAAGTCATCTTGTCCCTTAAATAGGGATCAAGCTCTGCTCCCCTCCTCAGACCACCTTGGGAATGCACTAATTGGTATCAAGGATTTTCCTGTTATATCTTTCTTTGCCCAACGGTCTGCAAATGAGCCCAGCCTTCGAGGCACCATCTAGGCCTTTTGGCCGAACGTTCTTATTGTCAACTATTTTGAGATGTTTCAAGGGAAATCCACCATAAATGAAAATTAACTTTTTAAAAAAGGGGGGGGGGAAGCATGGTAAAGGCTCTCAGATCACTACTGCTGTTTTGAGTTGGAAAAACAGGGAAATCTGAATTCCCTGCCACCACTTTGTGGAGCTCTGTGGAGCATGGGAACTCCCACAATCACAGCCCTTTCTTTATTATTTACATAGTACCATAATTAAATGATTAAGACCGTGTCTCCCCCTCTCCCATCGATATTGGAATATAGGTCATTTCTCGTATCATAAGCAAAAGTAGTAGTAGTAGTAGTAGTAGTAGTAGTAGTAATACTTTCTATGCAATATTGTTTGGGATGTTAGTGACTGGAGGCCTGGAATACCACTTTAGGAAGGACACTTTAAGAAGGACACAGACTCCCATCCCTAAAGTAGCCCATCCCCATCTGTAGCAACTCTCAACTTTTCCCTGTTCAGACCCCATCTCCTTGGGTCACACCTCACACTGGTTCTAAGTATTTTCACCAGGCTGGAATGTGTCCCTGAACTCTGAAAGTGCACCTTCTTAATATTGATGAAGGATAGAGAGAAGCGTGTGTATCTTTGCTGTACAAAGGCAAAATATACAGCTTTTGTTTCTGGCTTCCCTCACCTCTGGTTGTCCCCACCCTTGATCTAGTTTTAGAAGATGCATAACTGGCTTATAATACATGGATATGATGATGTTGAAGAAGAGGGCTGAATGAAGGCATTATTAACCAAGATAAGCTTTCTACAATCTGGCAGGCTGGTTCAGGGAAAAGCAAGAAGCCAACAAGAAGCCAAGCTGTTCCTTCCCCCCAAACCTCCCTGTAAATCTCAGATGTTTCTTGATGGAGTTCAACAAAGCAGTTGATGGTCCCACAGAAGCAGACACTGAAAGAGAAAAATATCCCAGTGTACTCAAGAGATGGTAGACTCACGCATCTAAAGTCTCAAAGCCTCCACCTGAATGCAGGTAGCAGTCTTCACACAGAATGGTTCCAGCCAACATAGCCCATGGTCAGGGATGATGGGGATTGCTGTCCAACAAATTTTGGAGTGCCTCACATGTACAACTTCTGTGACACATGGGTACAGTCTAATGCAGACTTCCTTTATCTTCTTTTTTTGGCTCCCATAGAGCTCGCTGCAATAGAAGGATGTTGCTTAGAATGCAATTAGATCTTTTGCACTCACAGAAATCAATGTAGCATCTTGTCCAAGCATACAATCCTGCCCATAATCACAAAGGATGACAAATGCTGTCATGGGATTCTTTTAATGGCAGCATATTATATATTCATTTAAAGAAACAACTGATGGATTTGCAGTACCACCATCAGTCTCCTTTTGAAATTTAAAGCCAAATCATTTTTCTTGCCATTCTGTCTTGTCCGGAATTTGCAACACCACCACTGAGGATGATGAATCATTATATAATGAGAATCATTATATTTGTGATACAGCCATAATGTTTCTGGCTTCAATCTGATTGCCTGCCTTCGGGCTTTTAGACACTCAGCCAGCATCATTCTGTGACAATCACACTGTCCCTTGATAGACACTCAGTCACCAACCTCTGTGCTCCCAATTCCACTCAGATCCTGACCTTGCATACATTCCAGCCCCAATTTCTGTAAAGTTGCCAACGGGGTAGCAGGAAAAAGAAGAATGGCCTGGCCTGTAAACCTGGCCTGTATAAAAACACAAAAATACATAATATAGTACCCCCCCCCCAAAAAAAATAGTCCTTCAAATATCTGAAGATGGCTATCATATTGCTCCTCTGTCTCCTCTTCTCCAGGCTAAACATACCCAGCTCCTTCAACCATTCTTCATAAGACTTGGCTTCCAGACCCTTGACCATCTTGTTCACCTTCCTCTGCACATGTTTCAGCTTGTCAACATCCTTCTTAAATTGTGATGCCCAGAACTGGACACATTATTCCAGGTGTGGTGCGACCAACACAGAACAGAGCAGAACTATGACTTCCCTTGATTGGCACACTGTACCTCTGTTGATGCAGGCTGGAACAGCATTAGCCTTTTTTGTTGCTGCATCACACACTGTATCACAGATGAAGTATGCAAGTGTGTAGCTACCATTGCTGGTTTTCTTTTTGCTTTAAAGTGAAGCAGCTGCACTTCAGCTAAAAGAATGCAATGGTATGTGGCCTCGGCAACTGCATGTCTCTAAAGCACTGCTTTAGCTGGTGCTTCTGCCAGTGGCTGGTGGTTCCAGTGGTTACTGCACAGGTACAGAAGGCTTCCAACTGCAGAGGTTTGCTGTAAACATGCACAGGGGGCAGATGAGTCATGTGGCTCTGGTGGTGGGTCTAATTAATGCACTCCTCCCCCATTTGTGTTCGCTCTTCAGGAAATGACCCCTCAAGAGAGCTAGTGTCACATCTAATTCTGATAGAAACACAGGGCATTCAGAAGTATGCTTACTCAGAAGTAACCTTCTCAGAGTTCAATGGGACTCACTTGCCAGTAAATGTGTTTAATATCTCAGTGGCATTTATCTGAATGTTGGTCTGGATGTTCTCCCGGTGAGAGAACATACTTTGCAAAATAAGGCTTGTGTTCTTTTTTTCCATCATCAATGGACCCATGTTTGGAACCCTGGTGGAAGTCACCCAGCTGAACCCATGAATGGCTCCATTTATTAATTAATCTGCAATTATCCCCTGAGGATAGTTTGCAGTATAGTATATAGGTAAAGCAAATTTCAAACCATTATTGCACAATTAAGTAAATGAAGCACACAGCTGATTGCTCTGATCAGTAATGAACTTTCATGAAAGCCAGATCACACAATGCTGCAGCCTAATTTGGAGAGCCGAAGCTCAATAGTTCATGGAGGCAGGGGGAGCGTTTGAGAAATGCCAGCGTAAAAGAGAGAATATAGGAAGGATGGAGGTCTTTTCCATTCCCTGCTGCTGCCTGATCTTTCTAACTGGAAGTGCCAGGATTTGAACATAGGGCCACCTAAATGCATCTTCTATTGGGGGGTTCCTCCACTTTGTTCCTGATGTCCAGTGTGTTATAGTGTGGGATTGCTATTAACAGACAACATAGCAGGATAGATTTCTTCCAGTTTCCAAGTGCAAGTTTCTACTCTGACAATGGACCATATCAGATGCTTGCCTTGGACGGGTTCCTGGTGAGCATATAGCTTTCTATCCTCACCAAGTGAGGCTGGAGTGTAGGAAGACCTTACATTACATAGTCATAATGTTCATCAGTGTTTACATTTTCCTATTGACGATGAGATTATGAGAGGAAAAATTCAGCCATAGCTGAATGGTAGAGCATCTGTTGTGCATGAACGAGGTCTCAGTATCAATTCCCAATATCTGCATTGAAATGTACCCTGCCTTAAACCCTGGAGAGTCACTGTCATTCAATGGGGACAGTGCTGAGCTAGATGGACCTATCGTTTGACCCAGCACAAGACAGCTCCCTATGTGGAATGGCAGGTGACATAAAATTGACTCTTTTGCCACCTCAAAAGCTCTGGAAACTGTAGTCACACACACCCCACCCTTAGATTATTGCAGCGTCTTGCACTCAGTGCCGATAACTGTGTTTTCTACTTAATGTCATAGAGTAACACTGAATAAATACAAATAGTTTAATTTTCCTCTGCAGTCACATCCTCCCAACAGTGGTGAGTGTAATTAGGAAAAAGCTACATTGCATGTCTTGAACAGTGAATGCAGCTGATTGTTAATCATTATATTTACATAGTTTATATGAAAAATATTTAAATTCATGAATGCTTTAACTTCTCTTTGCCATAGCATTAATGCTCGAACAGGATCTGAATATATAATACTGTATATATGTGCTGCTCCTTTTGTGGCATTCACTGGAGGGGGAAATGGTTGGACAGGTACAGGAAAAATTCAAGTGAGAGTCAAAGGGCCATCATTCGGAGAAACGTGACATGTTGTAGAGTGTAGAGCCGTAAATTGCCACAAAATCATATTTGCATAAAGAAATGATAAGCTATAATATATTGAAAGATATTTGTGAAATCGCCCCTATGAAGCTTAATTTGCAAAATGCATGGCAAAGCATATCTCATATTAATTTTGTGATATTTTGTCATCATTGTTGATATTGATTTCCTACAAAAACACATTAGATAAAGAATTTATGCGAGGCACAGAAAATCTCATTTGTACAACAAACGGTAATAGTCATGTCTGCTTTATGAACAGAAGGAAAACAAAGCAGAAGAAATGCTCCACGTATTTTGATAATGTACAAAAGGCTTGTAAGAAAACTGTTCACCTTTTAACAGAACCAGCCATCTAAGAAGGGGGGGGGCAGAAACGTGGGCTAGCACTCATGAAAACATTTGTGTAAAACAGAAGTCCTCAACATAACACTTTCATGGCTAAAAAAAATGGGGCATGCAGGAAACAATAAAAGATTCGGGATTGACTGAGGACTCCTGGGCAATTCCTTGGAGCAAGTAATATCAGTGGCAGTAGTGGAAGTTGCAACTTAAGCTGTTGATCCAATAAATTGGGTGTACAGGGCACACCTGTGCTAGTGATTTTTAGCCAGGCACATTTGCTGTGGCTTTTCCCATAATAAGGAGATGGATTACCAGATTGGGAGGTTTACAGGGCTGTTGCAGCCTTTGTGAAGAGTGAGGATTTCCTGCCTTCAGGCTTTGCTTGGAGTGATGATTTCCTTGCTCACTCCCATCCTGTTCACTGAAGACCAGTATGTACGCTGTCCTAACACGGTAGGAGCTACCATCCTGCGATCTTATCCCCTATTGCATCAGTGGAGTCTGCAGTGCATATGGCACCACAAGATACTGATGTGTTTGCTTCCAATGCCATTGTCACAAGACCATGGAGATTCCATACTACTCAACCATCCCGGTTTAAGTGGGACATCCCGGAATTACAAAAAACATCCCTGCTTCTGATTGGATTCCCGGCATGTCCCATTTTTGGTATGATGTTCTGGCATGAGTCAGCTGGCTCTAGGAGAGCTCGGGACCAAGAAAAGAAACATCTCAATTTGGATGTTGAAAGGTGTGGGATTCACCAAGTCATTGCTAAGTCAGTGCTTCCTGTCCCAGGTTGTGGTTCAAGCAGATCTCACACCAAAAGGTAGGAATTGGTAAAAATTCACTAGAATCAAGAGACACTTCTGGAAAAGGGAGTTACTATGACCCTCCTCACACATTAAAAACATGTATGAAGGCGCCATAGACTCCACCCCCCCAGGGTTGTGCCCTGCCTTGGACCACAGCATTTGCCATGTGTGAAGGAAATATCAGAATCAACCCACAGGATTTTGCTGCAAGACTGTGAAAAGATATTGCAGAGCTGTTGTCGATTAGCGTTGGCAATACTGCACTATATGGACCTATGGTCTGCATTGATATAAGGCAGTTCCTATGCTCCTCTTCATAGCTGGCAATTGAGGACCATGAGAAGGTTCCATATTTGTAGCAAATGACACACAGAGAGCTTCTCTGTGAGAGTGGGAATCTTGGACCAACTAGGATCACCCCTCACATGGAGGAGCTCTATCATGCACACTTTTAATATTTGAAGTGATTTTTTTTTTAACTCCACTTTAGGGTCCTGCTCACATTTCTCTGACCCTCCTATTGCACCACCAAGAAATTACAAGGAAGTCCTACAGCTATTGATATTTCTGTTCCAAACTCAATTCTCACCATGCTGGGAATGCTCTGGCTAATTGAACAGTTAGCTTTACTATTCTATAGTTTAGGGGCACAGACTAACGAAATACAGCACATTTTTGCGAGAACCTTCGCTATGCTCTCTGCCAAGTTTCTTTGAAATGCCCCCTCAGAACTCAAATTATATTAAGTTGTTGGTGGGAGAGGTAAATGAGATTTGTTGCCAGAAGACCCACGAACAGATCTCCCCCCCCCCAATGTAAAAGCAGTTGTTGAGGATACTGAATTGGAGTCACAACACTAGGGATTAATCTGAAATGCCATAGAAGCTGCTAAATTCCCTGTGTGTGTGTTGTGCATGTGTTTTCCTCAACCAGGACTAGTAGCAACTTTGGGAAGGATGTCTTTCATCCTGGGAAAGCAGTACCAGGAAATGGGCTAAATCCACCACGAATCATGGCTCTCATTCCCACCAGCACCTGTTTTTACTTTTTTTATGTGTGTCGGGGGTGGGGCGAATCCCATGGAAATTGGAATGGTTTTCTTGATTTAATTTGGTCCTTAAAAAACTGGTCTACTAGCAATACTTTTGAAGGATGTAGGTTTTTTCCAATGGATGCAAATTTAGTACACGTTAGGAGCAATGGGAACGTGCAATGAAAAAAACAAACCAGGTACTTTTAAGCAGGGTGTGGAAACAGATAAACAGATTCACTATGCTAAGCAGTGGCTGTGGGAGGAGTGGGAGTCAGATGCTTATGATGGGAGGCTGGACAGAGAGGTGTGAATCCCAAAACCCCTGCTGCCAACTGGTGGCCGGCACAGACTAGGCTGATGTACTAGTTTTCTATTTGCTGCATGCAGTGTCCCATCCAAGGGAGGGGAAATGTCCTCAACATAGCACTCCTTGGCACAACCCGGGCTTTGTCAAGAAAGGGATCCCCTCCCTGAATCCTGTTTCCGCTGGGAAGTGTAATTAAACCACTGTCTCAAAGTTCCAGTAATGATGAGTAGCAAACACTGAAACCAGACCCCATTATAGCACAAACAGTAGCTGCACACACGCAGTTTTGAGAACCAGCGCAGACTTTGCCGGGCACTTTGTGTTTCTTTCTTTCAGTAACTGTACTTTTGTTCTGATGCAGCCCTTAGAGATGCAAAGATCAGAAGGCATTCCAAATCAGATAAGGTTTCGTCCTGGAAGATATTTCCAGAACGAGAGGGAGAGGAAACAAACAATCATCTCGTGCTTTGTGTGGAATTAATGACTTTTGAATTCCGGATCTTTAGTCATCAGAACAGGATATTATTATTATTGTTGTTGCTGTTGTTAGGGATTGAATAATGCAATGTTCTAGTTTCTAAGGAAACAAGTTTGAGAAAACTAAGTTTGTAAATGCTGCATCCTCAAGAAAATGATTATAGCGTTTGTCTCCAGGGCATCGTTACAAAGTGCAATTTCCATTTAAATTTCTATAACCCTTAAGCAACAAGATTGTTTGTTTATAAGTATGGATACGATCTTGCAGGTTTCTGGATGGTGCTTGCCCATTCTCAGGGATTTAGCCCTGTCCCGTCATTTCGGTGCTTATGAAGTTTGCATCGCCGACTGCCATATGCTGTTAGCAATTTTGTTTTGTTTTACTTTTGGTATTGTCTTCTCTTCTGCAGCCGAGCTTCTGTTCAAGCCTGAGTGCATCATGTGTTTTTCATTAGTGAAAGCCTTTCATTCTGTTTCACACATGGCAGCAAAAAGAAAAAGGAGGGAGAGGCAAAGCTGTTGCAACACCATGTGTTGCAAACTGCAAGATTTCGAAAAAGATCGATACATCTGTTTTGCACCTGAGGCTTCAGCCAATATCGGGTGATCAATCTGGGGCCACAGTACGAAGGGAAAGGGAGAGAAGATGCTGATCTTCATTTGTATTTTAATTTTTCTCACCCAAAACAAATGTATTTGGATGATATATTGGCACTTTTACAGTTTACAATTCTCCTGACAAATGACACAGCTGACCAAAGATGAAAAGATCCTAACGGCCCATTTCTGATCTGAGAATATGTGTCTGAATCTATAAAAAGCTAATAACACTGGATACAAGTCCTCAAGACAATCAACACAAGCTTTCATTTCCTTTGGTGAAATCAATGCTGGCTTGTGATCACGCAGGTGTTGATTCTCTGTCTCCTCTGCTATCCACCTTTTCCCTTTAATCTCTTGCATGTGTAATTATTTTAATGAAATTACCACTACAGTTCTGCAAGCTCTGATTGTGTTCTACACTGATTAAGAGGCAAAAGAACCTCTTCATAAACAAAGCATTTCATGATTTGGAACTGTCATGCTTATCCAAGGAAGCAGAGAACTTTATGTAAGATGAGGGAGAGTAGAACAGGATTGAATGATAACTGGGCATTGTAAAACTAGCATTTTCTAGTGAAAATCAGTTCACCAATTTTGATTTTTACAGTTATTGAATTAACACCATTCCATTTATATACAAATAGGACTGTGCTATTTCAATAACTGTAAAAAAAACAACACCCATTTGTATTTTTAAAAATTATTTCTACATTTCTACATTTGCGTGACCAGGCAGCGACTGCCCCAGCCCCCAGGGACCACCAGAAAGGAATAATGACTTGTGGCAGCATGTTATGGAATTAAAATTTGGTCAGAACTTGATTAAGCTTTCAAATGTAGGAAGACCTTGGTTTAGGCATTGGGCATGTATCCCTCCCAGCCCCCCAGCCGGGGAGAACTGGGGCTCATCAGGGTAAATGGGATACACATGCAAGACGCATGTGTATGAAGGCAGTCCACTCCATATTCCCACACATAGGGTAGTTCACTGACGACCTTTCAGTGTATGGCCAGTGACACCCATATTAGAACCCCTTTAAGAGGGGACCCTGGAATCGCCGCCGTGCGTGGGGGAGGGTGAGTCACCACTTCACGCCCCTCCCCATTTTAGGGAAGAAAAGACTAAAGGATTCCACCCAAGGCCTTAAACCACCAAAGTTGTGATGAATTGCAATGGGGAAGACAAAACCTGCCAATGCAGGAAAATTTATTCCCGGTTCTTCAACAGCAACCAGTCAAAAGACCATAGCAGCGCCCGCTAAATGGGAAGGAAAAGGGTTAACCTGCAAACAAGAAATATTAAACAAAGGGAGGGTTGGGTGGGTGAAGCTCCTGAGCCGACTGCCTGGCTGCTGCCGGCTCCATCCGCTATTTATGTGGCTGGCTCCATCAGTCACATAAATTGTACTAAATTGACTATCTGAGGCTGGGTGTGAACCTCCAAAGAATAACACTGAGAGGCAGGCCAGCCGATACAACTGGTAAGTTCCCCGGGGTCTGAAGCACTGTGGGCGATCCCGCAAAGGGCACCCATAGTGTGAGCGCTCATTTATACTTACAATTTCATTGCGTGTGTGTGTGTGTGTGTGTGTGTGTGTGTGTGTGTGTGTATTTCTACATTTACTTCCTCATTTCCAAAATGAAGCTCAAGGTGATGTCTATGATTTTCCCTTCTCTCCATTTTATCTTCACAGATTTGTGAGGTAGGTTAAGCTGAAAGCTGGTGACTGGCTCAGTCTCTTCTCTCAAGGAGCTTCATAGTGGAGTGGGGATTTGAATCCTGGTCTCTGAACTACATTGGTTCTCTAATCAGCCCAATCAGTAGTGGCAGGTGCCCATTGCATCTGGTAGGGTGGATCAACAGGGAGGTCAACCATAGTTGGATCCAGAGCCAATGAGGGACAAAGCCGAATAATTCTAGGTTTGTCCCCATCTCCTGCCAGCTGGGTTCTACAAGGACAACCTGAGAATACGGCCTTGAACTCATTGTAAGCAAGGTTGCAGACTGAGATTGTTGGGGCAGTGCTCCATTCACTCTAATGGAGCAGTATCCCCAGTCTTTAATCAATTTAGTCAATAGCAGCTCGTGGGGTAGGTGGGACTAAATTGCTCTCCTGTCTTTCCAGTGCTGGGCATCAATGCTGTTACGGTACAGGCTCAGCACCAGGAACATCAGATTGACCCTGCTGCATGGTGCTGAGCTCCCCGTTGCTTTGCCCATCTCACCTTGGTAAGCAACAGTGACGTGTGGTGTTGGGAAGACAAGACATTGGGATGCAGCCTCATCCATGCCACCCTGCTAGACATTACTAGAAGTGTACACGATTTTCACCCATTTTGTTCCCCCATCGTTAAATACCACATCAGTTTTGCTACTCATTCGTGAGAATCCCATTCATTTCATATGTATTTATCCAAAGTACTGTTGCATGGCACCCCAAGTGGTGTGAGATTCCAGGTGCGTGTTTCCTTCGGAATGAAGGACGGCGAGACTGTGGAGTCTTTAGGATATATGGTTTATTTACATGTATATACAACCTGAGCCTACGATGGAGGGGGTTCACAGCATTAACACATCAACAGGGCTTTGCTTCTTTCATAGTCAAAGGGTCAATGGAACCCTATTTTCAAAGAATCTTAGTATTGCTATTCTTTCCTTTAAGAATAGATGTCTTGATCTGAGGATAAGTTTGGTCAAATTTTGATCTTGAAAGGTGATCATTGCTTGTACCGAGTAACCATCATAATGTAAGTACCCTATAGAAGCAATATCGTTTGGCTTTACTACTCCTGGCAACATATCATTCAGGATGTTCAGGAAATGCATTATGTGATCCATCCATGAGAGGAAGACCTTTGGTTTTGGGTAGCTGACAAATACAAGTTTTTGAGGGATTAGTATCAGGTTCCAACCTTTTTTCTGGATTGGAACTTGCCAGTCCTGTAGTATGTCACCATCAATATTATGGGCCACATCCTCTCTAATATCCGTATTTCTAATTGGTTTCCTTCCAGGGCTCAGAGATGTTACTTCCGTTATTATATTTGTTTCAGAGTTCTGCTTCAGGATTTCCTCCTCAGGTGTTAACTGGGGTTTTGCCTTGTTTAATCCCACTTTGCCTTTCTCTTTACTGCCCCGAGGGGCAGATTTATTTAAGCCAGGTGTAGAGGATGGTGAAAGTAGGTTGTAAAGTCATAGTCATAGTCTTGGATTCAAACAGATATCAAACATCACTCTAGCTTCCCAGTCTCCTGCTACTAGCCTTTACCTCACACCAGTCATGTCTCTGCTCTCAACTCTGCCTTTATCCTTTTAACTACCCATGAGTTGAGGAAGGGGGCCCCACCCATTTGTCGTCTCACACAGAGACACTTCCTTTGTTCCCTTAATGGCCCATCACCTCATCAGGAAGCTAGTTTTTATTATTTTCATTGTTGTTGTTGTTGTTATTTATTATTAATACCCCCACCCATACGGCTGGGTTTCCCCAGCCACTCTGAGTGGCTTCCAATGGAATATTAAAAGCACAATAAAATCAAACATTAAAAACTTCCCTAAACAGGGCTGCCTTCAGATGTATTCTAAAAGTCAGATAGTTGTTTATTTCCTTTACATCTGAAGGGAGGGCGTTCCACAGGGCGGGCACCACTACCGAGAAGGCCCTCTGCCTGTTTCCTTGTAACCTCACTTCTTGCAGGGAGGGAACCGCCAGAAGGCCCTCAGCACTGGACCTCAGTGTCTGGGCAGAACAATGGGTGTGGAGACATTCCTTCAGGTATACTGGGCCAGGGCTGCATGGAAGGGAGCCCAGACTTTCACCACCTCCAGCTCATAACAGTACATATGTTTTCTTCTATTTCTTCTCTTTTTTTCCTCCTCTTTTGCCACTGTCTATAGTGAGAGCTGCAGTACAGCATCTCTCAGCTGCCTCCTGAAGGCCATCTTTTAATTGCCTTCAATGCCACAGACATTATGCAGTTCTGGGACACCGTGAAGAAAATGGCAACTCTCCTCCCTCAGTGGCACTCATACTTTTTTTTGTGGTGGCAGCCATTTTATCTACCTGGTGCTTTGGAATGATGCTGGCCCCTAGAGGACAATCTCCAAGAGGGTTTCTGTTGCGACTATAGCAGGTAAGCCTCGCATTCATACTCATTTATGAGTGGGAGTCCCAGGTAGGTCCCTCATTCATTCCTCTCCATTTCAAAATGAAACAAATCTTAACCAAAGGACTGCCATTCCGTTCAATTTTTCATTCACTCGTTCCAAAACAAATGCAAACCCGTGCCTCATATTTCAGTTCAGGTAAAAACAGGTAGCAGTAGCTTTAATATCAGCGGTAGCCAGAGCATGTATACTTTCTGAGGAGCCATCAAAAAACGGCTTGTGTGCAGGTAGCTGCCTTGTTCATAATGAATGTCTTTTCTTCCGTTATGTTTGAAATTATGAACTAGAGAGAGACAGAGAGAATTCTTCTGGGTAACTACAAAGAAAAGTATACTGCAGGGCTGCTTGTCTGTGAGGTTTCCTGTACTTTTCATCAATATGCTTTAAGCCTGACCTAGAGGGTCTGCTTCAGTTGATGGAAGAAAGTAATTAAGTCTCTGTGCTCATTACAAACTATGTAAGCTCATGAGCTTAGAATGCCCTTTGAGCCAAACAGCCTGCTAGTTGTATGACAAAGACTTCTGAGATGTAGAGTTAACAATTAAGAGACAGCCAATGCTGTCTCTCATGAGGTGTGATGGGCAATGAAGTACTGTAATCCCCCAGTCTATTTGAAATAACACAACTATTCCAACTCTCTCCCCAGCCTCTCTGCCCTCATTTTCAATACTTACAAAATCCAAAGTCAGTGGCTGAGGTAACTTCTAAAGCTGATACAGGACGGTGAACTAGGATCAGTTCCAATCTGCCATGTAAGGCAGATCACTAGTCTTTTGGCCTCAGCATTCTTGTTATTCACTTAGAACAAAGCAAACTTTGGAAATCTGCAAGCTAAAATAAACTTACATTAAATATAGTGCTTGCAGGATTCAGATTTGAGGTGGGACAGAATTTAGCCTGCCTATGTTCTTCATAAAAGTCATTCTGAATTTTAAGGAATACTAATATGACATTCCCATTGACTCAAGTAAGGATGCAGAAGCTTCTAGCAACTCCGATTCTTTGGCTATAACTGTTTTGGGCTCTTCCAAAGCCTCTGCCCCCAGTCGTAAACATGGCAGAAAGAGGCTTATTATTATTATTACCCAGTGTTGTCAGGCTATTTCACAGAAAACACCTTGTTGTCAAGGCAATGCAATGAGTAGAAAATTAAGGTCCTGGAGGCCTTGATGAAATAAGCACTTTCAAAAGAATAACCTGTCTCAGAAACATGAATTCTTACAGTAGAGGGGAAACAAACCATATACTATCTAAAATCCAAATAGACTTAAAGGAATGATCTCATTGTGCCCAAGGACTTTTTACATAGGGCAGTTACTTTTCTTACTTTAACACACCACAAAACATACTTAGGAAGCCTCTATTGTTAAACTATTTCAAAAAGCTCAACGTAGGGCTGCCCTTGAAAATGGTTTGGATCTTGCAACCAGTGCACAATGAAAAGATTGATGGGGTTGACAACTCGCCATATAACACCAGTTCCTGGAGAACTGCAGTAGTGGCCCATTTGATACTGAACCCAATTCAAGGTCTTGGTCTTGACACATCAAGCCCTTAACACCTTAGTACTCAGTTACCTGAAGAAACACAGCTCACTGTCTTGTCGTGCCTGGGAGCTAAAATGTGCTGGGAAACTTATCTTGATAGTTCAGTCATTTACTGTTATTAGTGTGCAAGAGGACTTTTTCAGCGAGGGCACCCCATTTGTGGAATAACTTTCTCCTGAAGGTTCAGCTCATCATCATCATCTTATTAAATTAATTAAATTTCTGTACTACCCTTCCAATGATCACAGGGTGGTTTACAAGATACAAACACAAAAACATAGTAACAAATGAAAACAATACCACTTCACCCACCCTGCACAAACAATTTAAGAAGCCCTGGATTCGCAGTGTAATTTAAACAACAACCCAACAACATCTAAGCTGTTTACTGCAATGTAACTGAGCATGACTGTTTAGTGCACTATCCTATATCAACTTCTGTTTTGGTGTAATTACATTAGAAACATAAGCACACATGAAAAGCCCTGCTGCATCAGAGCAAGCAGGGCCAGTCCTATCATTAGGCAGAGTGAGGCAGTTACCTCAGAGGGTATGGGGAAGATGGACCTATGCATGTCTCATGTGTTCCCTATACACTGTAAGCTAGGCTGGTTGAGGTGCAGTGGAGCATACTGCTGCATTGCTAGCATTGAAATGCTACCTTGGTTGGCCTTTGTACATGGAATAGCAGGAGGCAGCATCCTGTCCTTTGCCTCAGGCGGCAAAATATCTTGACCAATGGCCCATCGAGTCCAGCATCCTGTTCTCATAGCACCTGGCAGATTCCTATGGGCCCACAAGCAAGAAAAACACAGCAGAGATGGAAACAGTATTAGGCTGTCTATTATTATAATTAACAGCAGTGATTTCCATTTATTATGAGAAGAAGGCACAGAAAAGTAATCCGAACCCTAGAGTGTACTAGGGGAAAAAAGAAATGACACAAAGTGATGCATCTGGGAAAGACAAGAAGGGTTTACTTTTTTAAAAAAAGCCATTTTGGTCTGCATCCAGTTAGCTTTCTGTTCTATTGAGTACCGAAAGTTACCTCAGCAGATGACTCTCTGCACACACTGAAGTTTAAACCACCTCTGCAGCCTTGTCATTTCAATTCTTCACACTGTTGTCTGTGTATTTTAACAGTCTTATCTGTAAAGCCGTCTGCAATGATGGAATTCTCTGTGGCAAACCTCGCGGGCGAGTCAAGGGGGCGCTCGGAAAAAAGCAACAGCCGCAACAACTGCCTTCTGCCAACTCGACAGCGTGCAGTCAGTGCCGTCGCCAGAATGCGGATGATCAAAATATATCAAGATCTTCAAAGTGGGGAGGTGCTTTGAGGCCACCGTGACAGTTTACTGTTTAAAAACCTAATAACTGGAGGAGAAAAGAGGAAGAAAACTCAAAATATTGGGATCGAGATGGAAATAATTGCAGGAAGGACACTGTTTTTAAAAGTTCAATTGTCTTACATAAGAATCGCATGCACTCTAAGATAACAAAAAACACACAATAGGTTTCCACCATCATTTGAAAGACATTATTTATTTATTTATTTATTTATTTATTTATTTATTTATTACATTTCTGTCCCACCCTTCCTACAAAGCAGCACAGGGTGGTAAACATGTCAGTATTAAAACAATACAACTAAAACTTCAATAAACAGATTAAAATTCCTAAAGTCAAATCTAAAACTAATAATTCCAGGCTTGCCTAGGACAGAGCTTTCAGCCATCAGATGTCTGGGTAAACAGGGGTGTTTTAAAGTTTATCCTGAAAGTCACTAGAGAGGGCATTCCACAAATGAGGAGCCACAATCAAGAAGACCCTGCTGTGAGTCACCACTAAATGGTCAGCCCTCAGTGGCGGCTCCACCAACACGGCTTCCCTTGCTGATCATAGAGCCCAAGATGGTTGATATTGAGGAAAGCATTATTTTAGGAGCTTGGATCCCCAGCTGCTCAGGGATTGTTTATAGGGACTTCTTCCATGTAGAAGAGACTGAACCAGGAGAAACAGGAACTGAAAAGGTAGAGAAGCGATCTCTCACATCTTGTGGATATTTGCAGGGATGTTTACCTTTTGTGGTACCCGAGGGCACACTGGCACTCACAGGTACCACATTGGCAATCTCTGCTGTAGGGAATAGAGATTCAAGGCATATTTTAGATGGCTGCAGCTATGTAAACACAATTATTGCTATGTTTTGTGTCACCTGTCAAACTCTGTATTCAAGACTTACCTCCTTTGGAATGCATTACAACAGTTTAACAGTTCCAAACGAATGATGATAAGGGATACATTCAAGTTTGAAGAAAAAGGGGCAGCCTCCACTGTGGTCTAAACCATTGAGCCTCTTGGGCTTGCTGATCAGAAGGTCAGCAGTTCACATCCCCATGACGGGGTGAGCTCCCATTGCTCTGTCCCAGCTCCTGTCAACCTAGCAGTTCGAAAGCATGCCAGTGCAGGTAAATAAGTAGGTACCACTGAGGCGGGAGGTAAATGGTGTTTCTGTGTGCTCTGGTTTCTGTCATGGTGTCCCATTGCGCCAGAAGTGGTTTAGACATGCTGGCCACATGACCCAAAAAGCTGTCTGTGGACAAACACAGGCTCCCTCGGCCTGAAAGCGAGATGAGCACCACAACCCCATAGACGCCTTTGACTGGACTTAACCATCCAGGGGTCCTTTACCTTTTACCTTACATGGAACAGATGAAAAGCCACCACTGATGGAATTTCACAAGAGCATCCAAACACAACCAAAGCTTTTGTTTGTTTGTTTTTTTACAATAGCTGCACTATACTTGCCAGTAGTGACCAGAGTAACAGCCAATTACCCACAAGCTCAGTTAATGCCTAACACTGTGAAGTAGGCGATGGGGGGACGACAACATCTTGCCTTGACCAGTTTGGCAGGGTCCAGGGAACAAATCATAGGTGCATTTCGTAGCACCTATGCAAAGCAATGATTACTCCCACACTACTCACTGGAAGGACAGATCCTGAAGCTGAGGCTACAGTACTTTGGCCACATCATGAGAAGAGAAGACTCCCTGGAAAAAACCCTGATGTTGGGAAAGATGGAGGGCACAAGGAGAAGGGGACGACAGAGGACGAGATGGTTGGACAGTGTTCTTGAAGCTACCAGCATGAGTTTGACCAAACTGCGGGAGGCAGTGGAAGACAGGAGTGCCTGGCATGCTCTGGTCCATGGGGTCATGAAGGGCCGGGCACGACTAAACGACTAAACAACAACAACTCCCACACTGCTGTACTATGGGCGGCCATTTTGCACTGCACTGACAAGCCAGGGAAGGAGCACCTTTAACAGTTCCTCTTCTAATCCATCCCCATGCCAAGCAAGCAGACGCCATTCCATAGCTCTCCTTTCTCTCTCAGCCTTGGCTCTCCTTACTAAGGAAGTGGGGCAAAGCTGCTCCTTCCTACAGTGTATGATAGTCTATACCCAATGAATTACAAGCTGCCTCAGTGCTGGATCTAAATTTTTGCACCCTGATAAGACAAGTATGCTTTACTGTGGTGAACTTGCTGCAATGCTGCAGCTGTGTTAACAATGCTCAGCAAGTGGAGCTGGAAAATGCAAATGACTGAGCATGCAAATGACTGATCACATGATGGTCCCACACGGGCAGCCAAATGCACCGTTACTTCCAAGTTTGTCTGCTGGCATAAGATCACAGTATCCCCAAAAAGGAAGCTGTTGTGCAGGAAAGTTATGCTGGCTGTATATAACATGCAAAGAAGGAAGCCAATGGGAATTTGAATATAAATGTATAAGCCAAGAGCACTGCAAAGTTCTAGGAGTTTTGAGGTTGCTCTTTGAGAAAAAAAGAAAGAAACAGAATGCTATGAGGAGTGCTTGTATGCCTCAATACAATCCGAATAAGCTTGCGGTGCATAATTTGTTCCAAGTGCTTCATGATTTCTCTTGATGTAGGCTCTATCTATCTGCAACATGTATTTAAAGGGTGGATGGCCCGGTGTGGGAATATACAAATTGAAAGAAATTCCTTGGTGTGCGGCAGGTGATAGAGGTGGGATAATTGACAACAGCTGCTTCATTTAATAAGGACTGACATGACTTCCTTAGAGCCAACAATTCTAGATTGTGAGGAGGTTTTAAGTGATGCATAAATGGATAAAGAGGCCTAGAGACAACAGAAGGAGGAGATGGCACTGCAGGGCTAAACAAGGTTTAAAGGAGATCAAGTGAAGCTTCTGTTAATCAATGTCAGCTGCCTTCATACTTTACACATGTGTTGTTGTTGTTTAGTCTTTTATTCGTGTCTGACTCTTCGTGACCCCATGGACCTGAGCACGCCAGGCACTCCTGTCTTCCACTGCCTCCCGCAGTTTGGTCAAACTCATGCTGGTAGCTTCAAGAACACTGTCCACCCATCTCGTCCTCTGTCGTCCCCTTCTCCTTGTGCCCTCCATCTTTCCCAACATCAGGGTCTTTTCCAGGGAGTCTTCTCTTCTCATGAGGTGGCCAAAGTGTTGGAGACTCAGCTTCAGGATCTGTCCTTCCAGTGAGCACTCAGGGCTGATTTCCTTAAGAAATCCATGGGACTCTCAAGAGTCTCCTCCAGCTCCAACTCACTCATGGATCACTGCCTTGTTGTGGTGAAGAGGCTTTAATAACTCAGAGAAGCTATGAGCTATGTCGTGCAGGGCCACCCAAGACGGACAGGTCATAGTGGAGAGTTTGGACTAAACGTGATCCACCTGGAGCAGGAACCAGCAAGCCATCCCAGTATCCCTGCCAATAAAACTCCATGGACAAAAATAACAGGCATATTTACACATGTACATCAAGTTAATTATAATGTGCATCTAGTGTGTTTTGATTGGGATCGAACTCTGAACCATGGCTAGGTTCTGAGATGTTATATCTCACTCCAAACTGTTGCCTTAAATTGCTTAGATGGGTGGGCAGAGATTGGCAGAATGGTAACTCTCATCCAAACCCTCAAGGTAGACTTCCGGGTTAGCGCGATCGGCTAATGGTGGATTCCCTCCGAGCTCCGGAGGGAATCGGCTTGACAGGGGCTGGGTCTTGCCATGCCGGCGACACGGGGACCCTTAAAAACCATGGGCGCGGATGCCCATGGACATGGTGACTCGGCGGGCACCGTTAGCGCCCTCCCGACCCGTGAAGGAGCCTTTTTAAAGGCTACGGAATGGGTGACGGGGAGCGGCGTGGTGCTGTGAGTCTTCTGCTTCCCCTGCCGAGCGAAGCCGCATGCCATTTGTCGGAGAGCGCTGACTTCTTCCTTCTAAAATTCGGACTTAAAATCAAGAACAACAACCTGTGAGTAATTTGGAAATTGGATTAAAATTATTTCATTTGCGGATTTGGTACGAGCGGGGGAGGTGAAAAGAGGAAGTCCGTCTCCCCCCCATTGTAAACAGTTTAAAGCAAGGATCTGCCAACTAAGGTTGCGAGAAGAGCTGTTGTTTTTTTTTCGTGATTGGACAAAAGATATTAATTCCACGGATTTAAAAGTTTAAGTTATTGTGCTGGAGGACAAGAGCTTATTTGTTTAGACCAAGTACCACCTTTCTCGAGTCTGGGAGTAACCCGTGAAAAGAGCCTGCTGAGGATTTACGGAGAACTTTTGACAGCTGTCAAATTAGCTGTCAAAGTCGGGAAAAATTGAAAGCTTGGTTTTAGCCGGTTATATTGCTACAAAGTATTGAAAGTAAAGAAAGATTGATACAAATAAATTTGACTTTTGGATCGGAAGTGAAAGGAATATTAAGTAACTAGAATCCCTCTAGAGGGGATTCATGGACATTACAAGAATGGAAATAGGTCGGAAAATACGAGCTGATCTGCAAGAGCTTGTCTTTCTCATGGGAAAGCTGCGAAAGACGTATGAGCAAGGCCATGTTTTGTCTACAAGTCCTACAAAACCGAAGTCAACAGAAAATATATCTACTGAGTTGGAAAAGGACTTGATGTTCAAAACACAGGCAGCTGGACAAGAAAAGAAACCTAAGATTGAAGAGGAGGAAAAGACACTTGCTGAACAGGAGGGACAGAAAGGAGAGGTGGCCGAAATGTCACAGAAGATAAACGAGAGCCGGGGACCTGTCAAGACGACTTCAAGTTCGACCAAGGTGAAAGCTGGACTATCTGGGACATATAGATTTAAGAAACAGAGTTGGAGCTCCACCTTTAAACAAGTAGGCCTGGCTGGAGGAATCATGGTTAGCAATGAGAAGGCACCTCTTCGAGTCTGGGTGCTAAGCACAAGAGACCTCCAAAGAAGCCGGCTGAAAGGGACTGAGAGAGATTTGAGAGCCTTGGACGTAAGGTCACCAGGCTAAAAAGATGGACTAATGGATTTTGGTTTGGGATTGAAACCGGGGAGAGAAGGGTGGGGTTTGGAAGTCCAAAAGGGGCCTGATCTTTAATTTGAAGTGTAAAAATTTTATGTTGTTTATCATTATAAGAATGGGGAATTCGTGGATGGGAATTAGGGTCAACCTTAGGAAAAGTATTTTTTCTCTTGTTTCTTCTTTTTTCTTTTACATATGATTAAGGTATATATATTAAAAGTTGTTGAATAAACTGAACTAAATACAATAATGAACTAAGGGTTAAACCTACTATAAAGAAGTATATTAACAAATTATGGTTAAGACATTAAGGATAAAAACTTGTTTGAAGGTATATATTTTAAAAGTTGTTGAATAAACTGAACTAAATACAATAATGAACTAAGGGTTAAACCTACTACAAAGAAGTATATTAACAAATTATGGTTAAGACACTAAGGATAAAAACTTGTTTGAACAAATAATTGGAACTGGAATACAATAAGGGGAGGTGTGGGGAAGTCATGAAAAGAAGTTATTGAAAATGAGACTTAAAAGGTAGAACCTTTTTTTTGTTTTTTGTGTTTTTCTTCGTTTTTCTGTTTTGTCTTTTGTACTTTTTGAAACCTTAATAAATATTATTTTTTTTAAAAAAAACAAACCCTCAAGGTAATCCTTTAATTTAGCAGTTGCATCTTCGCTGGATGCTTTGGAGTAGGTTTAGTCCCAGTTGTAAAGCTGGGGAAATTCAAAACCCGTTTAAATGGGCTAGCACCCCCCTGTGGTGATGCATCAGGGGGTTGAAGTAAGGATTCTCTGAAGCACCTCAAGATACATCACAATCAAGTACCCTCACATGCCCACAGTCTAGAACATGGACTAGATATTGCACTCAAAATGGTGGATCACCATAATGTGGTAATGTAGAATCCACAGTAGCTTCTGAAATGAGCTACCGTATGTATCTACTCAAGAGAACTAATGCAACCATTCCAGAAGCATTAACTGCAGGGGGACCTAGGGATCCAGGCACCCACAATTTTTTTCTTGTGCTGGGTCCCCACACCTTATCACTACTACCACTCACTACCTGCACGTTCTGCCACTACCCCCTGTTAGGATTGTCCTACTCTAGTGTAGGACCCTGGCAGAGACACATGCCTGACTGGCACGTTCTCTCCTCCTGTTCAATCGTTCAGGAGCTTCAAAAGCTGTCTTCAGCCTGAACATCACAGCAACTCATACCAAGAAGCATCAGCACGCTTAGGGATCCACAGAGTATTCATAGTTTGCGTAACAGAACTCAGTAGCTCAGCATTTTGGCTAATCTACTTTTATTTACATATAATACACTTGGAGCATTCTGACTTAGCTCCTTCCTCTTTCTCATCAGACAGCAAAGAGAGAAAGAACAAAGGACAATGGTCCCACTTCACAGAACACAGTAACACAAAACATCCTGTCTCTGTCACTTCCCACACTGTGGAATGAAAACATACACTGTCATGTGATAGACAACAATCCCATGACTGCAAGCATGGAGAAAGAATCCTATCACCCCCACCCACTCAGGGGCGGAGGTAGTGGAGTGCGGTGGGGGCGGACCGCCCTGGGTGTCACCACTGACGGGGGTGACAAAATACCAGACGGTACTCACTGCGGTGCCTGCAGCACACCCGAGCCACACGTCTCTCCTATGCTGTAGGGCGGCTGAGTGGGAGGACGCAGGCAAACTACTCAGAGGCCCCCGCGGAACATCCTGCCCCATGGGCGGCTGGCCCTGGGCGCAAGGCACGCATGCTGCCCCAGGCGCCTGATCAGCTTGCTCCACCACTGCACCCGCCATTGCCCCTGTGCACTGCCACACCCTGCCACTGCCGCCTGGCTGCCATTGCTACCCCTACCGTGCACCACCAGCACCATGTGCCGCCACACACCTCTGCTGCTACAAAAAACCCAACAAAAGTAAAATCACCAGTAAAAGCAAATATTTAAAAAGTCAGGGGCTTTTTGTTACATCCCTGGATAAGGGGTATATTTTACTAGAAAAGCATCGGGGGGAGGGAGGAGTAAACACCCCCTCTTCCAGCATCAGTATCTCAAGTCTCTCTCACACACATGGCTTTTAGCAACGGGACCATTGATGGATCTAAGCTGCAATCCTGAACCCATGTTTACTAGTAAGTAAGTCCTACTAAACTCAGTGGGACTTCTGAATAAACACTGTTTGGATTGTGCTGGTATAATCCTGGCTCTCCTAAGAGTATGCAGTGAAGGGGGAGCCTCCAAGGGGGCTTTGCATACCCTCCCCTGCTGTCTAATTGAGGAGAGGGTGTCAGATAATTCCTAACCTATTTTGTTCTTGCAAGCCATGGGCATAGAGGGGGAAAAATAGATTGCTCGAAAGCTAATATTAGCCTGGTAACACGACACCATCATTTTATTTCTATCAGCTGGAAGGATGTCACACATGCTCTTGTAAGGAAATGTGCTTTCCCTCCCCACCCCCTCCTTCCCACCCCCCACCCCATTCACCACAAAGATTTAGCCAGAACCTGCAATGCTAGCTCTTTGCTGGAAGGAATAGTTCAGGAGCTCCACTGCTGTGTTATTATCTGGGATCTATTATGTTTTACATTTTTCAAAAATCTTTAAGCTAGATCTTTGACATTCAACTGCCTATAAAGACATACACCACCTGATGGGAGGCTTTGATGTGCATTTTGAGGATTAAATAATCTAGATGGAAGGCAATGTATCTCCAGCCAAGAAGAAAACCATGGAGGAAATTTTGCCCCCTGCCGTTTAGCACCACTGGCAGTCAATACCTTTTAGCTTACCCTCTAAATTTGATTTCATACATATTTACAGACTATTTCTCCCTCTCTTACTACTAATTCTTTCGAGACCAAATTAAGAACAAAGATAGCAGGAAGAGGCTTCATCAAATAAAAATGTAAATATGCTGCATCTCATTTGCAGATGAAGAAGCTTTATTTAAATATTTTCTCAAACGGAATATCCTCGCCGCATCATTATCACTTGCAACTGAAGAAAAGTAATAGCCTAACAAGCCAGAGGAAACCCACTGGGATTGCAGAGGGATGTATGCATTCTGGTAGTGTAGTTTAACACACACACACACACACACACACACACGTTCTCCCCCCCCCCCCAACGAATTTTATGCATCTTCAGACAAGAAAAAGAGAGCCGGGGAGAAGCACTGAAGATTCTGTATCAGCTCATGGTGCCTAACCTCATTATGATGCAGATAGAATTAAAGGATTATCATTGTTGTTGTTATTTCTTAAAAAATAACACCAAGTGGCTTTTTGTTTTCTTGCATGTTAGGTGCCAATGGGTAATTTGGCCTGTTAAGAATCTGGGATCAGTTAAAGAATATAACAGCATTTAAAAGAGTGTTTGGGGATGTGCTCATTTTGCTAATACAGATATTTTTAAAAAATAAAATCATATGTCTCCCTTTGCTTGAGATACCTTTTGCATTAAAAATAAATAAAAATTAAAATACCCAGTATCCCTGAACAGAACCAATAGTAGTCTAGGACATCGCTGCAAATATTAACATTATTAAAGTAGTCTAGGACATCGCTGCAAATATTAACAGTTGCAATATTGCAGCTAAAGCAGGAAGAGACTAACACAAATGGAAAGGACTACACACACTGACACAGGTCAGTTTAAGGGTTAACCACACTATGTAATCAGGGAAAGGGAAAATACTATTGACAGCCCTTCAGATCTTCCCACTTCTTCAAATGAAGACCTAGATCTTTTCCAGATCTGCACAGGACAAGTCTTTGCTCATGGAACAGGCAGGCAGTCCTGGCACAAGCAGGCCAGGAAGTTCTTTCCGAAAATCTAGATTGTCACCTTGTTTTTAGGCAACACAACTAGAGCTAATTCTGATATACAGTGGTACCTCAGGTTACATACGCTTCAGGTTACATACGCTTCAGGCTACAAACTCCGCTAACCCCGAAATAGTACCTTGGGTTAAGAACTTTGCTTCAGAATGAGAACAGAAATCGTGCTCCGGCGGCAGTGGGAGGTCCCATTAGCTAAAGTGGTGCTTCAGGTTAAGAACAGTTTCAGGTTAAGAACGGACCTCCGGAACGAATTAAGTACTTAACCCGAGGTACCACTGTAGTTATAGTGCAAAGCTTTTGTAGCAAGGATACAGTGGTGCAAGCCACTTCCTTTGGTATCCTTCAATACCGAAAACGTCCAAAGAGTGCAGTGTTGTCAGCAAACTGATTCAGCAGTGTCAGCAACATCAGAACAGTGAGTTTGGCCGAGCAACGTATGAATCCCAATCAGTGCACAAAAAGTTCAGGGGCAGCACAAAAGTTCAGGGGCTGGTCTGCAGTGCCACAAACCCAACTGTACTAAGACACCAGCCTAATAGTAACTAGAGAAACTGCCAATAGTCCTTAAGCTGCAGGGACACTTTCTCTCAGCAACATTAACAAGCATTCCAGACTGGGTGAATGGACATTAAAATAGACATTTGTGGTTCAATGTATGCAAGCATAAAGTAATGCACACTGGGCAAAAGCTCCTAGTTTCACATATAGGCTAATAGAGTTTGAATGGGTAATGACTGACGAGAAAATACCGTAGATCTTGAGATGGGGCTGGACAAGTCAGTGACAATGTTGATTCAGCGTGTGGGAGCTGTGGACAAAGGCAAGTTCCACATCAGGGATCATTAGGAAAGGGGACTGAAAATAAAATTGTCAATAGCATAATCCTGATACTAAAATCTATGGTATGTGACAGGATTTGGAATACTGTGCACAGCTCTGGTTGCTGCACCTCAAAAAGGAAATGTTGAGAGACATTAGGGAAAGCAGTACAGAAAAATAATAATTGGAAAAGGACTTAGATTATGTAACCCAGCTTCTATAAAAATATAAATATAAATATTAAAAAAACAATTTTAATATTTATATCCTGCCCATCTGGCTGGGTTTCCTCAGCCACTCTGGGCAGCTCCTTTCTAGAAACATCTGTTGGATTCTTTATATATGGCCATGAGGTCAAGATTAACCCTTCATTTTTGGATTCCCACCGCAAATATTTTTTTTTTAAAATTACATTTTAGTTTCTATTTTTATGACCCAACTATTTTATAATGAAAGATCAATTAGAAAAAATAGTGTGTCAGAGCTTAACAAAATCTCAGAAATGTTGAAAGCCTCCAGCGAAGATGATACCTAAAGAAACCAAATAAAATTAAACTTTTGACAGGGTATAAAAATACATACTGCATGGAGCACATTGATATAATTACAACCCGCCCCCCCCTCCCAAAAAAACCCCTGAATGCCAGTTTCGCCTTTATTTCACTATAAAACCTTGTACCAGATCTGAACCTTATAACGTTTTTTTCCAGCATCTTTTCAAAGTGACGTTAATACATCTTAGACTTGTTACAGCTATTTAAACTTTTCTTTGGCAATATCAAGATCTAAAAAGCCATGATATTAACTGACAAGGGTCTAACATTTCAGTTGGAGAGACTTCACACAGATACTATGCCCTATTGGAGTTTTATGGTAGTATTCAGTGAGCAACTATTTAAAATATCCTGGGTTCCCGTCACCTTACTTACGGTAACAGATGTCACTTTTTGCCAAAATCCAAATGTGAAGCAAGGGCACATGCTCATTGTTCTCTATGATAAAACACTCATTGATTTTCCTCCTTCCTTGTTATTGTTACACATATTTCTGGTTGTGTAGCTGAATACTTAAGGGTTCTTAAGAGCTAGTAGTACAGGGTGAGTCCTTTAAAAGAGGCTCTGTGGATATAGAGAACACATGTTCCATGGGGCCTCTTTTAAAAGACTCACCCTGTAGTAAAGATATTAATGTCTATGAATGGTTTTCAAACCTCAGCATCTTTCAGGGTGGGTTTTTTGTGTTTTTTTTTTTAAAAAGAGCAACCCCCTCCCAAATGGCAAAGATTGTGATTGAGTTTTGTGCTTAGAACCAAGGATCTGTTCATTGTCCTTACTTTGTTGCTGTTCACATTACAATCTCAACATGAAGGCTATTTGAAACAGCCTCTACAGCATGGGTTGGCAAACAAAGCCCAGGGGCCGGATCCGGCCCAATCGCCTTCTAAATCCAGCCCACGGACAGTCAGGGAATCAGCGTGTTTTTACATGAGTAGAATGTGTCCTTTTATTTTAAATGCATCTCTGGGTTATTTGTGGGGCCTGTCTGGTGTTTTGACATGAGTAGAATGTGTGCTTTTATTTAAAATGCATCTCTGGGCTATTTGTGGGGCATAGGAATTCATTCATCCCCCCCAAAAAAAAAATATAGTCCAGTCCCCCAGAAGGTCTGAGGGACAGTGGACCAGCCCCCTGCTGAAAAAGTTTGCTGACCCCTGCTCTGCAGTGAACCTGCCTACAGCTGCAATGAGTAGGGCAATTGATGCCCAACACTGGCATGGATAGACCCCTGCCATCACTAAGTCACACTAGGAACAATGGTGTGGATGCAGATGACCCACAGATGAAGATGTCCCATTTCAAGGATTTATGGCTGCTACGTGGAGAACTCAACAGTTCACCACTGCCAGTCCTGCAGTGAGACTGTCTTGTATGACCAGCACAGCCAGAGGGCAGCAGAAAATGTTCATGGGGCCTTCAGGTCTTTTCAAAGAGATTTTTTACAGATGTGCTAAAAGCAGCAGGCCAGCTACAAAGTTCAGCCTTCTTTGCGGGATCTTACCCACCCACTTTCTTAGAGGGGACTTTGGCAGTTGCTGGTTGACAAAGCTGGAAAGGAATTTTACTCCCAACTTCAGTTGGTTGTGAGGTTTTCACCTATCTCTTTGTGTCATTGTTTGCTGTCAGGCGTTGCTAAATTATTAGTTACAATTTTTACAGAAAATGTCATTGGCCATGACCTCCAGCTGAAGGGTGGCAGGTCCCAGCATGGTGGCAGGGGGTAGCAGGCCTGATGTCACTCACCTCAGGTTGCCAGCCTATTCCCCGTTGGATGTAACCAATAAAGCTGTGGCATAATTTAAGCCACACACTGGTTTGGTCTGAATCATTTCTCTGCTTCCTGGAGTGCATCCCTTATGCACGTTGTACAGCAGGCTTCAGTTTGTATTAGTAGTAATGCAGTCTCCTTCTCCTCCTCCTCCTCCTCCTCCTCCTCCTCCTTCTTCTTCCTCTTCCTTTTCCTCTTCCTCTTCCTCCTCCTCCTCTTCCTCTTCTTCTCACTCATAGCCAAGTAAGAATCTCTTCTACGAACACGGTCTTAACGGTGTGTCTGCAAGTGACTGTGGAGGCCAATTCTGGATCCACAAGTCCTTCCACAGTGGGGACACAGGTTTCTGGGCAGGAGTCGGTGAGGATTTGCCAAAAGTGCCTTCCTCTTAGCTAATTTCTCCCTTTCATCCTGAGTTCAAGCATCTTCAAAGTGCATGACACCTTTGGTAGAAGCTATTCTCCAATTGGAGCACTCGCAGGCCAGTGTTTCCCAATTATCCGTGCGTATACTACATTTTTAAAGATTTGCCTTGAGAGTGTCTTCAAGTGTCTTTTGTCGTTCACCGGTATTTCACAGTAGACCAATGACAGCCAGGCCCCCGGGAAGTATAACTTCAGAGTTTCCATGGGAACCATAGCATTTTCCTGCACATGTCTATTTAACTTAACACTCCAGGGTCAGTGGCTGCTCCTATATTTTCTGGGAACCTTTTGCTGTGTTTGTCATCATGTGCCAAGGTTTAGGTTTCTGTATTCGACAACCCTAGTTTGTTCTTCTGGGGTTCCATAGAGGCTTGCTCAGTGAGTCAGCAAAACACACACACACACACACACACACACACACACACACACCACACCTGCTTTCTGTAACTGATCCTGCTTGTATTCAGCCTTTCCGTGATACTATGGTTTTCCTAAATGCTCAGTGACAAAAAAAACAACAACCAAAAACACACACCCCACAACTACATTTGTAAATGTATCATCCAAATCACAGGCATATTTCGATGATTCCTAGATTAGTAGGGGCAAGCACTATAATCTGACTTCCGATTGGTAACGCCATTTTTCATAAGGACAGGAAAAGCAAGGAATAAACCATGTTGTCAGGGGTTTAGGAGCAGAGGCAAGGGCAAGGGAGGAAACAGAGAGCGAAGGGGAGGAGGCAGAAGAAAAGATGAGTGATGACGACGACCCGAGATCTCCGAGTCTTTCCAGTGAATCAGAGGATTCACAGAAAGGAGCACCAGTGGCCAGGGCAAGGGGGGAGTTTAGGGGGGCACCCCAGGAAGATAGAGCCAGAGGGGACTCAGAGGAGAGCAGTTGGAAATCGGGACCAGCGTCACTGCTAGGGAGCAGGGAGGAGGAAGGGAGCCAGGGGGCAAGCGCTGGCAGCTCACCACAGGAGGGAGGGCATGAGTCAGGAGTGGCCACACCTCCATCGGGGAGCGAAGAAACGGTTAAGCGGAAAGTGGAAGGTTGGGCGCGCGCGCCAAGTTCAAATGCAGAGGAAGGCGGCGCAGTAAGCAGCCCGGAAAGGGAGCCAGGTCCTAAAGCCCGGCGCAAGGAGGCAGGAGGGTCCGGGTCAGCGTCAGAAGAATCCCGGAAGGAAGAAACCCCGGGGGGCAGAGGGACCCAGAGGAGAACAGTCAGGCGGAAAAGGTGGAGCAGGGCTAGGATATTAAGTTGGTGCACAAGGGGCGGAGAATCAGACGGAGCTTCGCCGATCTAGCTACTAGACGAAGAGTTGCACGCAGCAGCTGGAAAATGGAAACTGTAACTCAATAAAGACTTTTACTTAATGATCGCTGGCTAGCGTGATCCTCTGTGAGCTAGGATCTTTGAGCAGCTCTGACACATGTATTTATTTTTTAATTTTGTGCTTTCAAGTTGGACTCCCCACCTTCCAACTTCTCATAGCTAAGATGGCAATAGGTACTGTAAAAATAAGTCATTACCCAAAACATATTGATGTTCTTTTATTCAAGAAAGTATTGGCAGCAGAGCTGATAATATTAAACTTGAGTTTCAAAGCATAGAAAGAAAAGTGGTGTTTTGATAATGAGAAAGAAAGGGTTAAAGACCAAACTTTACAAGAATCTATTTTGTGCAAATTGCTTTTCTTTTTAAAGGACCAAGTTTTTTTTTCTTCATTTCTGCAGGTGAAATGTGTTACATGCTAATAAGAAGTTTCCTGAAATGTTAATTCCTAATTCATGAGGGAAGAAAAGTTGTCACCTACAAGGGTGTATTTAAAAATAATAATAAATAAAATAATAAATAAAAGAAGGGAGGAACATAGTTATACAAATAGTTTGTATAATGACTTTGTAAACATGAATTACACAAATGAGCATTTCCATATCCTCAAAGTTTCTGCCAGTGGTAATGAAAAGGAGAATTAAATTGTGCTTTTATTTTGCTATCCTTATCTCCTGAGGCTAATTTAGACTTTAGGAAAAAAAGTAATAGTAATATCCATTCATTTCTCTCTGCCATGTTGCATGTTATTTTAAAGGTAACATCTATGGTGTCCTTGCTTTTAAATGTAGATTTATCCTCTCTGGATGAAGGTTGGTGAAGCAGCTGTGTTTGAAAGTATGAAAAATTACCACTTTCTCTATGCAAGCCCCTCCTTTATGCTCTCTCCTCAGACAGAATTAAAGCATTACAGGTGGCTGTGGAGCTCAATGGCCCTAGGCAGGGGATGGCACTGTGCCACTGAGACTTTTTTGGTGCAGAAAACCAACTGTAATCTAACCTAGCCGAATACAGCCCAAAAGGCAGGAACCTACCAGAGAAAGTAACTCTGTATTTAGCCTGGGATGAGGGTGTAAGCATGGTCAAGATCCACAGCAGGAACTTTTAGGGCAGAGAACAGGGAAACCAAGAAGCTGGAGAAGGTTCAGGGCAGATAAAGTTTGGAAAAAGACGAAAAGATAAGACTGAGAAGTAGTTATTGGCAAGTTGCTTCTTTTGAGAGTTATTTGTGATACAGGAAGAGGTAGGAGGGAAAGAGAGATTCACTGATCGCTTGTCACAGCTTTAGTTCAAGAGCATTGTCACTCTTCTCTATTTATTTAAAACATTTATTTTCCGCTTTCCTTGTCTTCCGTGTCCTGAAAATTTCCACACGTTTGTTATCCACTACAAGAAATATATGCAAACCCGATTAATCTGCATAACCTATTCTTTTGATTGTTTATCCATTCTTTCAAAATAACAGGACATATTTTGTGTAATTGTGTGTTGCTCAAAGGTTGTAAATTACAGGGCACCTAACAAATGGATGCACACATTTGTATTGTCTTTTTTACAAGCTTTTTAAACTGTTCTAGTCTGAGGTGCATGGCGTGTTGGGAGAGGGGTGATACATCTTATGGGGAATACATCATGTTCCTTCTGATACGATACAATAATCTTTATTGTCATTGTCCCATACAGAACAACAAAATTGAAAAATCTACGTCAGACATTTAAAAACCAACAAGCCTGCTATCCCAGCCTGGTTAGCCCCCTAAAAACTCTGATACCCCATAATTAAATACAATATACTCCCATAGAAACTACCTTACACTGCGTTTAAAACCAAAATCGCATTTGGATCTCAGGCGGCTAGTCCTAGTCTTTATAACCCTGTACTTTCTTCCAGAAGGCAGAAGCTGAAATAGATCATTTCTGGCATAGTTTGTCGACTTTTGGTCCCCACCCTGCATTCAGCTTTCACCTGAGGCTACTGGAAGCTGTCAGCATGTGACAGTCGTCACACCCCAGGAATGGCTTCGACTGGCTGACTATACAACATGAGGGTAGTCAATGGGTCTCATACCTTTGGTGAGTTAGGGACTTAGACTCCCTAAGACAGTTGGATGGGATCTCCTTTGAGCAATTCCTGAAGCCAAGTTGGTGCTAGATGTATTGCTCTGATATCCTTTGGACCACATCAATGGGTCATCTGGTCAGCCGAGCATCTCCTGGAGGGGTCATGACGCAGTTTGACTTCATCACTGGAGGTGCACTGCATTGTATCTCAAGAAAGATGGGTGCCAACAACAAACTGGTGAATAAACACATTGCATCTTGTTTTGTGGTCCTGTTTTTGGAAAGACGACTAATTCTTATAGGTCTAATGCAATATATAGACATATTATATACCCTAGGAAATAATTACATGGATTCAGGGTTGTCATAGCATTTGATTTAAAATGTTCTCCACCCTCAGATAATTGAAGCCCTTTGGAAAACATATATTAGCAGGGGGTGCTTCTGCAAACTACCTATCCTTCTTAAGGGTGGCCCTAGGAAATTATAAAATGCTTTAAAAATGACGTTAGTATAATGAACTTCCACCTGGGATGATAACTGTGCAGCACCACCTTTAAAATAAATACTATCCCTTTCCAAGAGCCTGTGTGGCTTCAACAGCTCTGGGAGTGTTCAAAATTGTGGTGACAAAACCTTGAGTTAAAATAGACACAGATATATCCACAATGACAGTTTCCTCTTGTCTGAAAAATGGCAGCTACTATTTGGGAATGTAATAATAGTATGACATCTAGTGTTTCTAACGTGCTCTTATCTAGCAACAGGTAATAATTATTGACTGACGCATTAGATAATGGTTTGCAGTTAAGGACATTTCATGAATTCCCTTTGATAACTTAGAATTTCCTTAAAGGATGCCCAAGAGCCAATGTACAGTGAGGTATTTTGGCTGCTGTAGTGTTTTCTCTATGATATATTGGAAGGCTATGATAGGAAATGTGGGGAAAGATCCATGTCACTGAATGTTACAAGAGGACGGAAACACAACAATGATCTGTGGCTCATAGAAAGACTGAATGCCACTCTGCAGCGTATGATAATAAATAATAATAAATAATAATAACAACAATAGCGTCAAATTTAACCTGTTCCACTAAGATATTAAGAGACATTCTATGAAGTGAGTGAGTGCATTAGATAAGGAGTCAAAGAAGTCAAACAGTAGCTTAAACCAAAGTTAAGAGTGCTATAGGCTGATACATTTTGTATTGAATATAATGCAATTTTAAAATTGATTTCTTTTTCTTCAGTTCAGTAGCAAAGGCAGTACTTATCGATAGAGCTCATTAATTCACACTCTTAATTAAGTAGATTAAACGAGGTTTAAATTTAGATTTATTAGGGTGCCCTCTCAATGTTAATTAAAGACCAATTGATTATTAAAACATTTTTGTTGGAGATTCAGCCACTACAGTATGTAAACCAGGGGAAGAGGAGGGAGAGGGTAAAGAGAAGAGAAGGTGGGGAAAACTATTCAGTAGAGTTGTAAGGATGTAACCCAATGACAGAGGCTGATTGAATAAATGGACTTTTACTACTTGTCTGGTGTTTGTGCAACACATAATTGCTCAACAGCTCAATGAGTAAATCAAAGGCTTTGCTAAGTGTGTTTGGGTTACTTAAAGTGTTAAGGTAAATTATTGATCATGCGGTATATTACAAAGCTGTAAAAACATACCAGTAAATGTCCAACTTCATTTATTAACTGCCATAATATGCTCTAATTCACAGAGGTGCTGAAGATTATTGGCACCTGAGTACAAAGATCTGACATTACAAATCTTTGACCAGAGCATAAGCTAATGGTGTTAAAACAGCAATTCAACCTAATGTATAGCCAACTGCCAGGCCAACTCAGAGAATCTTAATATGTATCATTTGGTCTGTGCAGCTGTACGTGAAAATTCCCCTCCACGGTTACACAGGTTCTGTCCATTACAACAGCCATTCCAGATGATGGAGTTGCAGCTGCTTTGAACTTGCTGAGCATGTTAAGTGATCTGCCAAGATGATGACAAGTGTTATTCGTTGGAATGCATGCAAGTTTGGACGTGTGTGTGGAACAGTCTGGGTGGGAGACACTGGTACGGTAACACACATCCAATTACAGTGGTACGTCGGGTTAAGTACTTAATTTGTTCCGGAGGTCTGTTCTTAACCTGGAACTGTTCTTAACCTGAAGCACCACTTTAGCTAATGGGGCCTCCTGCTGCTGCCGCGCTGCCAGAGCACAATTTCTGTTCTTATCCTGAAGCAAAATTCTTAACCTGAAGCACTATTTCTGGGTTAGCAGAGTCTGTAACCTGAAGCGTATGTAACCTGAAGCATATGTAACCCGAGGTACCACTGTATAAGGGGGCAGGGAGGGAATTATCACAACAAATTTGAGCAGGGACTTTCACAAAGATCTGGGTAAGACATCAGTATGACTGTGAAACAATATGCATAGCTTCTGAGTTTTCACAGGCCATCTTGAGTCATACTAGCCAAGTTTCACGGTGGGGAATCAATGTCACAAACCTGCTCTGGTGATTCTCATCTTATTTCACTAAAGTGTTCTTGCTGCTACTAAAAGGGATGATCTTTCAGGAAAAGTGCAAAAAGGGCACTTATTGTAAACAAGGCAAGGCATGCTTACTGGGTAGAAATCCACAGAGGAATCCAATCATTGGGCATATTTTGAGCCTTTCAATTCCCTCCCCACAAAAGTCAGAGGGAAAAACTTCAGTCAAGTACCACTTTCAGTGCATAAATTGAAAGCATATGCAAGGAAATGAATAGGAATACAATAGTACAGTGCACATGAGCTCATTCTGCTTCTCATTGTAATTAGCAGCTCTGGGCTGATACAATGTTCCTTCACAGGCAAACACTTGGGATTGGGGGATTCTGCAGAAATGTCCAAACCAGCTTCCAATGCGGGTCTGCTGGATCCCAGGGGTGTGTGGTGCCAGCAACGGAACTTCACATGAAGGCCGAGGTTTGGAGAGGATTCAAACAGCCTCATAGCCGTGTCAAACTTCAACTACAAGGAAGTATTTGTTGGCAGGAATCACACTGCTGAAGGAACACTTGAATTCAGCTAATTATGCTCTATTGTGCTAGAAAGTATGTACTATGTATTTGTTTTATGTATGCATTTTGTAGTCAGCAAACTAACTGTAGTCAGCAAAGGAAAAACAATTGGCCCAAGGGCTACTGAACCAGTAGCTTAGAGAAGCAAAAGAAGGAAACAGCAGCTGGTACAGAAAGCAATTTCTTATCCCATATCCTTATGAAGGAAAAAGTGAAACCCTGTATACACAAAACCTATTTTTTCCCCTTATTCTCTAGCAGGAAGTAGAGCAGCAGTGAGAATTACCTGGCACTTTTCCACTATAGAGTTGAGAAGAAATAAACAATAAGTATATCACCCATCTTCTGAACCCTAACAAATGAGCCACTGTTGCCCTTCTCCATATTCACAATATTAAGCATCATGGGCTGTAAGCTGACGCACAATGGAACACCCTCTCTTTCCCCTTCCACCACTCCCATCCTGGAAGAGCCTCAAAATCAGTTCCACAAGGTTGGGGACCGCACCTCTCTCGATTCTGGAGCAGGCAGGAGGAGGTGAGGAAACTGAGGTTCCGCTGCTCTAGTAGATCTGCACATATGGAGCATTAGTTACAACTATATGTGAGACAAACAACAGCAGTGGAAACTTTTCTTTCTTTATTTTTAAAAAACAACATATTCCTTCCAATTATAAGAAGATGGGGGGAAACGTTTTTGGGTGGGGGAGCAAAAGACTACCATCCCATGAATATTCAAGCTGCAATGTGGGGATAAAAACTATGGGTGACATTGCAGAATATTGTATTCTTTCAGCCCAGACTCCAATGTACAGCTGGGGCCTAATACTGTTGGACAACACTTCAGGCCTGTTGTAAACTACTCAGATCCTGCATTGCAATATTCAGTATGAACTGCACTGCACAGCTGGCATGAGCCGCTCTCTCTCAGAAATGTGAACTGGGAAGTAAGAAGTGTCCTACAACTTCATTTTGTCATTATAGTTACTAGACAGAAATGAAATATTCACTCTCACCACCATCACAAAAAAACTATAGGTTCATCAAAATACAAATGCTAATGCTGACTGATAAATAGATTGTCTTTTTCTTGATTCTTGGCTTCTACCTTGCAGTGCCTGGTGGTTTCTATGGGAAATGGCTTCCACGTTTTCAAAGACAAAGCAGTCAAGAAACAAAATATTTACCCTCCTCTAACTCGTGTGCTTCCTGTGCACTTAGATACAATGCAGATGCTAAGTCTTGCGAGAGCCTTCCACCAATCCATAATAAAATAATTAAATTAGTGAGCTGTGTTTAGATCAGAGTTTCTTGGCTGCCAGCTCCTAAGAACGTTGGGAATTCAGAACCACAGAAGGATCATTTGGAGTCCATTTGGCAAAAATGTCAGAAACTCGCTGCTCCTGGGAACATCCTTTTCCAATAACATTTATAGCTCTAGATGGAAGTGAAAAGCACCATATGTTAAGAGTTTCCTGCAAAGCTTCCCGGTAAGAGAGGAAATAAATTCAGCTTGTCACATCTGCTTGTGGGCCAGTCAAGAAGGATTTTATCACAGCCTTAAGTGGTTTACAAAACTGTCCGGTTATCAACCGAAAGGTGCCAGTCCCTTTTGTTATTTTTGTTTTCCCACCCCTTTCTCTGAACGTTCATAGAATCCCAATTATTCAATAATTTATACTTCACTAGAACCCAGCATTACAAATTGTTAGTGTTTGCCTTAAAACAAGAATTACTTACGGATTTTCGGCCACATGTCGTATTTCAGTTGTAGAGCATATACCAGTGAACAGAGTTCAATTGCTTAAGAGTTGAAGAAGTCACACTCTACCACCAGTTTCTATGTTAAATCAATAAAAAAATATGACTACCAACTCATTAAATAATTTGTACTTGAGTAATAATTTGCTTTTAACTGATTCATCAATTACTTGAGAGGCAGATGGCATTCAAAGAAACATGTATACTATGAAAATGTCAGTAGGATGTCTTTTAAAGAAAGTGCAGAAGTATGGGATTGTACGGTTCACTAACCGAAATATACCTCTCATGTCCTGAAAAAAAGTACTGTGATGTTTCCTACTACAGTAACATACTAGGGCAAAAATAGCTTCACAAAACAATTATGTCCACAATTCCCAGCCCCATCAATTAAAAGATGACCTCACTGTTTAAAAATTGTCCCCCATCAACTAAACTAGTGCTTAATGTAAGCATCTGATTAAACTAATTATGCATTTATAATAATAATAATAATTTATTATTTGTACCCCGCCCATCTGGCTGGGTTTCCCCAGCCACTCTGGGCAGCTTCCATAGAAACCAAAAAAACTCTAAAATATCATACATTAAAAACTTCCCTGAACAGGGCTGCCTTAAGATGTCTTCTGAATGTCAGGTAGTTGTTTATCGTTTTGACATCTGATGGGAGGGCGTTCCACAGGGCGGGCGCCACTACCGAAAAGGCCCTCTGCCTGGTTCCCTGTAGCTTTGCTTCTCGCAAAGAAGGCCCTCGGCGCTGGACCTCAGCGTCCGGGCAGAACGATGGGGGTGGAGACGCTCCTTCAGGTATACTGGACCGAGGCCGTTTAGGGCTTTAAAGGTCAACACCAGCACTTTGAATTGTGCTCGGAAACGTACTGGGAGCCAATGTAGGTCTTTCAATTTATTATAAATTACAGTTAATAAGGAAGAATACAAGTTGTCTGTTAGAAAATATTACTGTCAGGTTGGAATGGACTTAAAAGGTAAAAAAGGTAAAGGACCCCTGGATGGTTATGGTAAGTCTCGTCAAAGGGTGCAGCGCTCATCTTGCTTTCAGGCCGAGGGAGCCGGTGTTTGTCCACAGACAGCTTTCCGGGTCATGTGGCCAGTATGAAGGACATATTGTCAACCCAGATCAGTACCTTCTTTCCAAAAAGGACATTGACCTCACACATCAAAAGCCCTTTCTCTCCCCGCCCCCAAGAGTTATGGCCAGGACTACACCCAACCAAAAAAACCCCACCTTGTTCTTGGTGCTTTTTCATATTAAAGTTTTTAGTGTTTCTTCTTGACGTTTCAGATTTGAAGGGATCTGATTCTTGAAAGTGGGCCCCGGAACACTCAACATGGCCCTGATGTTAGGAAAGACCTTTTAGCCACGTATTTTATGCGGGTGCCCTTTTCATGCGCTGAAACATTCACAGCACCATTATGAAACAGTAATGATCACATGTGCCTGTTTGCATGAAAACCTTGTATTTTAACAGATCATAAAAGTCCTGGTGCTGATGCACCCTGTATTCCAAGAGAGCTGTTTTCCAAATTTTGGAGTCTCAGGAACTTCCTCTAAAAGTTTCAGTGAGGCATAAGTGCAGAGCTTATGCACAGATGTGGATATCGAATCCAGTTCCACAGAAGGCTTTCCCCATTGACTAGACAAAAAGCAAGAGAATTAGGCTGAAAAACTAGGCAGTCTTTGGCAAAATAATCAAGTGACAGGAAATTGCTTCTCTAAAGGTAGGAATTTTCCCCAAACCCAGATGCATTCTGATTTAATTTGCACACATCGAAGTTAAATATAACTGTTTAAACACACACTACCCTTTGTTCACGCACAGGGTTCCTACTTACGTTAGTGGCAAGCTGATGCCAATCAAAAGCAGTACAAAACATGTCCCCAAGAGCCCATTGATTCCACTCTGTCACCAAACACTAAGCACAGGAGAGAGTTGAAGAAACACATCATATTGCATCCAGTATTCATGTTGTTACTGAAGAACACTGTAGTTCTGCATTAGCAAACTGTCCATAATAATTTAATTTTGCCTCTTCAATTTATAATATGTTAATTAGGCATGAAATTAAATGCTTTTTAACATACAACTGATTATGCCATAATGTATCCAACAAGGGTTGATTACTGAATAATAAATCATGGTTTGCCTAAGTGTTTTTTATCTCCTTTTTTCTTAAGACAATGCACCCTGCGAGGGGGAATGAGGGAAAGCACAGCAGCTCAACAAGCAAAGAACTAAAACAAAAACCCGCATATTTCTGCAGAAAGGAGAATAATTTGAGTCCCTAATTTGGATTAGGACGAAGAACAAAAAAAATCCAGAGAGGGGCAGGGATCCAAAGAGCTGGTTAGACTGACAAAAGGGTCTTGTGTGGTATTTTTATAGATTTCAGCCTGCTCAATTTGAAGAGCAGACCACCACCACCACCCCACAAAACTTTATAAACTGTTTTAAAGTTTCAGAATCAGTTTTACATATTGAAAAAGCAAGGCCACTTTTCTAGAAAAACAATTCTAAAACATCCTCCAAGGTCTGCTGGAGCTAATTTCACAACTCGGCTTGCCGGCCAGAATGTGTACATTGCACTAAGCAACACCATAAATATGTTGAAGTTATGGCAGAAAAGACCTCTTTTGCAATCTTTGCTAGGAAGAAACCCTAGAGGAACAAACAGGCCAATCAGCTGAGAGCCCACTCATTGTGACAGTCAGTGCATCACTGCACTACTGTGAGTAATCTACTGTTTCTTGCTAGCTGGGGAATCAGGAATCCAATAACAATCCTGTTCCAGTAGCTTCGGTGGGACTTACAAAGTGTCTCCACATACAAAGAAAATTAATTTCTATCCATTTGACTCTGTTTGCAACATCACTATGCACAGGCCTGGTTCACTTGACATGCTAAGCTATGTGAAAAATTGTGAGTGGGAGAGGAAGTTGTGGCTAGTTTGTTTCTCCCCAGTGGTTCTGCTGCTGCACTGTTAAGCCATGGACTAATGTGCTGCCCAAACCTGGTTCAGCTCTCTCTACACTAGCCATGAGCTGCAACCAAAGCTAGTCTTGTGGTTTACAGCTCATGGTTTGTCCAGAAAACCTAAACCATAAACCTGGGTTCAGACAACATGCTAAGCCCAACCATTGCTTTGCTCCATGCAGCAGCAGAATGACTGGAGAAAGCAAGGCAACTGCAGTCTCTTCTCCAAGAGCCCCCATTTTCATGCGTACATGATAAGCCACGGTTTGGTAGAGATCGTTCAGTATGCAATTTAAGGGTTAATTTTATTGGTGTTAAAGTCAACTAGCCAGGAAGGGGGATAGGTGGAGGTGTTGTTAGCAACCAGGCACTTCAGCGAGGTAGCTCATGCTCTGATTGGCTATGTAGTTCTGAAGGAGTTTTCCTCTGTATGTTTGGTTGTATGTACAAGGCTTAAGAAAACATTTCAAACAGCGGCGTAGCGTGAGTTGTCAGCACCCGGGGCAACGCAAGTAATTTGCGCCCCCTAACCCGGGGCAAGGCACGTAATTTGCGCCCCCCCTAACCCCTAACCTGCGAGTTGCCGCTGGCGCTGCCGCCCAAACGACGCCGCTTGCCCGGAGGAGGAGGGGGGCAGAGAGGCGAGGAAAATGCAACGGCCCAGCAGCTGCAGCAGCAGCGGCGGAGGCGGGGCTGTGAGGAGGGGCTGCCTGGCGCGTCCTCCGCGGCGAGCGCTGAGAGCCGCTGCCTGCCGGGCGCCTTCAGCCCGGACGCGCGCACAGCTCGTCAGTTCCGCGAGACATGCAGCTCTGCTACAGCCTGCGCCCGAGGCTCTTCGGCGACTCCGGAGGCAGCGAGCGTGCCCCCCCAGATGTTGCGCTCGGTGCGGCCTGCCCCCCTTGCACCCCCCACGCTACGCCACTGATTTCAAAGCCACTTTAGTTCCTGCTCATGTTATGCTCTGATTCTGTGACAGGTGATGAGAGGAGGCAGTAAGACAAGGGCAGAAAGTGTGATGGAAGAACCTGCAACTTCTTTCAAAGCTGCAGAGCCATCAAAGGCCATAGCAGCTTATGTAGGCAACAATTTCCTGTTTCCATCAATGAAATGGAAAATTTCACATTGCCATTTTTTCACCCACTTCATGGGAGAGAACCCCGTATGTCCTGTGAATGCTACTCACTCAAGTACCCTGCTTGTTAATGCTGATGGTACTGCTGTTCGCATGTTCAGACCCAGAGACCACCCTCCTAAATAAATTCACACATGACTCAAAATTTAATTTCGGTTTTTGGCAGAATTTAGGCCACAACTTTATTGATTATAGAAGGTGAGTGGTTGCATAGGCTCTGCTTCGACTGGCTCCCTGCACTCTTTCAGGCAGCGCTGATCCAGGGCACCAGCATAGGTCAGCCAAGGGTGAACACCTGGGAAGGTGAAAAGCTTGGTACAGACTCTGTTCACCACCCAGATGCCCCCCTGGACTCAGATATGGGTACAACCCCCTCTCAGGGGTTGACCAAACCAGTTGAGTCTCTGGATTCCTTTAAAGGAATACCCTTCACATAGGGATGGCGAGACCGTTCTCCCATCCCTATCACCTGAACCAGTGCCTATCCTCAACCTTACAAGTTGTGATGATTTGCTATGTGGCAAACGAAACCCAAATGGCAACAGCCAATCAGCCAAGTGGGGAAATTCCTGCCATGCCCCTGTCCCAATGACAGACGACACACGATTGCATAGCAAGGTCAAAGCACAATGCCCTAAAATTAGGGAGAGGTGGGCGAGTGTTCCGAATGCATGAGCTGAAAGAGGAAGTTCTGGGTCACGTGCATGGGTATATATAGGTCCCTTGATCCGTTTGGACTGCATCCCATTGGTCAGATTGAACCCAACATCGAGGGACCCACCAATCGGGTGTTGTGGCTAACCAATCAAACACACCCACAACACAGGGGGTCAGTCTCCAGGTCTCACCACAACACGTGCCCTCTTTTACGGAGGACACGATTTGTGGGAATCTGAGTTGCAGCTATATTGTTCCATTTATTTCAGTGAGTGTTATGCACAATTGCTTTTTGCCGGCTGAATTTGTATCATGCAAGTTCCATGCTCTCGAGCTTCTGCTATATCGTGGGTGTCCTTTTGTGGGTTTTGTGGGGAAGGAGGTGGCTGTTAAGAAGGCTGAAAGCCCTTAGAAATTATATGTTGCTCATGGCAGTGCAGCCAAAATAACTGAACAAAACTTTCCCATGTCTTGGTGTGTTAAGGCTTTGCTTACACAAAGAAATAATGAAAGAATCGTGTGGGTATGGCACGCACTCCTTTTTCCAAAAAAATAAATAAAATCTGGATTCAATGTCAGTCCCACAATGATCAATAAGTATAAATTTCACTGAGACGAGGAGGGAAAGCCTGAGAACAATGAGAAGCCACAAACTGCAAGACATCTGCACATCCAAGGCTCTCCAACTTAGCAGCAGCAAATGCCAAGAAGAAATACTCATCATAGCAAACGAATGGAGCGTAAAACGTGTTTAGGATTCAAACCTTGTGGATTCTGGCATCTCTTCCAGGGTTTTGTTTTAAATAAATAAATAAATGCATTAAAGGATCCAGACATTTGCAGGATAAAGTCCTTCAAAATCCATTTTGTTCTTATTTCCAGTTTTTTCCCAAGCTCATATTGTCTGAAATGAGCTTAATTTCCATTTTTTAAAAAACAAAACAAAACCACAATCCACAGCAAGGAAGAAAAGGGCCCAACTTAAAGAACAGTATTTTAGGGAAAGCCTCAAGACATCAAAGAAGTGAAGGCCTTGAGAGGCAAATGTCCTCCCTTGACTGATGAGGTCATAGGCAATGGAGAATGATTGCATCGATGAAGTTTTTATCTGGAAAGCTTTTTGGAAAATTATGCTGCACAACTCAGATGAGAAACACCCAGTTGGAACATTCCTGTAGTGAAGAGGATATGCAAGATTGCTTGCTGAACTAGTCAGCGTTTAGAGAGGGAGAAGCCACCTAGCTTCTGTGTGAAAGCAGTACCAGAAAGAGATATTTGATCACCCACCGCTGGGTTCAAATGCATCCAAATAGGATAATTTCTAAAAGGCCCCAGGAAAAAGTGCTCAGATGGGTTCAGATGAATGCATCCTTCTTCTTTGATAATGGCCTTGTGGTTTTACTGTTGCGGTTTTCTTTATTGTGCAATTGTTAATCAATTTTTAAAAAAGGAAGAGTCAACAGCTGCCCCCACTCCAGCCCCAGGTATTTTATTTCCAGGAGGAGAGTGCAGCATCAGAAGAATGATCAACCTGCAACAGTGGTAACCAGAGACAAAGTGGCTCGGCTATTCTCAGATGAAGAACCACCAGAACTTGTTGGTGTGGTATAGGAGCACATTCCTCCTGGGTGGCCATGTGTCCTACCTGAGAACCATCAGAAGGAGGAGCAAAGGCCCTGACATTGCCCATCAACCACTACTACCTGGGCTGAGGACTGAGTAGGCAAACAAGTTGTCTGGCCGCAACATTTATGTAGTTACTAGCAGCCATTTACCAGCATTGTCAGGAATTCTACGAAACCCTCAAAATAAGTGCTGTTTTGAAGGAGTCAGTTCACCACTGTGAACCAAAATGGTGCCAACTGTACTCAAACATAAATAAAACCCTGCTCATTGACCTCAATAACCCATCATGCATATTTTGGCTATGATATCTTAAGAGCTGTCCAAACGCATAATCAACTTTCCAAAATACATAGGGAATTAATTTTTTTTAATCCCATCTTTCCTCCTAAAGGAGCCCATGGGAGATAACAACATAAACACCGTGCAATTTTTAAAAACTTTTTAAAAATTACTTTCAGTTTATACTGTCTATGTAAATCATAGTAATTACTAGCTGAAGATACCCAACATCACACAGGGATTCTAAGAAACAAACAAACAAATTTTAGAATGGATAATGTAATTTGTTGGTTTTAGGGCTATGCACAGTGCCTCCACTCCTGAAACAAGGGCCCCAACCTGGCCCAGGGAGCACCTGACCTGGGTCTGGCTTCAAATTGGTCTCCCATCTTGATTCAAAATGGCACCCAAATTTAAGCCAAAACCAGCTACTCAGTCTCAGGAACTGTCGCACCAAACTGGGCAACGGTATCTTCAGAGACATTCAAATTGCCACAGTTTTGTATGCTTCAGTCTGCCATCTTGATTCAAAATCGTGCCCAATGGCATGCAAACATATGTAAGAACCGGTTTCTCCACCTAGGGAACTATCACACCCGAGTGGGTGACAGTATCTCAAGAAGTCTTCAAACCCTTCGAGAACAGATGGACAGACACACCACTTTCCAAAATATAGTAGGTAGGTAAGTAGGTAGAAAGAATTCTAAGTGTGCAGCAATATATACAAATTAGCACATTCAAATTTTATGCAAATTTCTCTCATTTCCCCCTCTTTTTCTGATGATGTCTTTGCTTTTTTGTGACTTACCCTTTTTTGGTCAGTGCTCCCCCTTACACGTAATAGAAATCACAATTAGGTTAATTCAATGACTGACTTCAGTTACTATTACCTTAGGCCAAAGTTCCCACCCTTCCCCAAAAGGCAAAATATTCCTCTTATTGAACAGGTCTCAGATTATCTGGTGTGCACTGCTCCCAGAGGGGTAGAGTCTCTACTCTGGCTAGCATAGCTTTTCTCTTGAGGACAGGGGCCTTGGAATTCCGCCTTCTTCTTCCTTGTATAGCAATTCCATTTATGTGTATGAGTTAGTCTGCTGTCTCATGGAGTGACTTAGTTCCCTGAATTCTGGCCTTGGAGGCAGTGGGGGTAACAATAACATAAGGCACATAATGAGCTGTGAGTTACCAAACAGTTTCAGTGTCCTGTTACTAAGCTGTCTAAAAGCCACTTCCATGTGAGGTCTTCATTGCAATGCAATAACCAGCCTACTAGCCACTGCCAAATGACAATTGCAAGACTCTGGAAATAATCTAAGGCGCTCTCATGCTGCACCATCCAGATATATGTTAATTATGGAGCAACTGACCCATCAGGTGCTCCCAACGTAACAGAAACAGGAGATTGCTAATGCCATAACCATATGGAGACCATTCATAGAATTTGCTCAAAGTGCCTCAATTGCCCAATCACAGAAGCGCAAGTCAGTTTGCATCTGCTGAAACAGAACCTAGACAAACTTAGATGGCTGCCAAATAAGGGAAGAATGCAGCTAAAGGACAACAGTTTTGATTTCACTTTCCTTTGCAGTACACAAGGATCCATGGGCCTGGAGGTCACTAACGGTTGTAATATTCGCTAAAAGTTTAACCTTCAGCATTTCTACAAGGCACATCACGAATCAGGACAGACAAGTCTTTTCCTTCTCCTTTCCTTTTCCTTTTTTTGCACACAGAAAAATCAGTCCGCTGTTCATACATACCTGTAGGTGCTGCCAATTTTTTTACCATAGATAAAACCTTGAGGGATCGACTGAAAGATGAAAAAGAAATCCTAAGCCCCATGTGTTTCCTCTTATTTTACAAACAGATGTTAACCCTGTGGTGAAAGCATAACTAAATGAAAGGCAAAAGAGTTCTGCTGACAGTCGTTTGCATGGCAGCGGACAAAGGCAGTGTAGAAAGGGGAGATAATGCTTCATTATACAGTATCACTCAACCATTGGTCACTCTGCACCTTCCTACAGGAAAGAAAAAAATGGCAGCTGACCAGCCTGGTAATTTGTTGCTGATTTCAATACAGAGTTGGCCTGCATAAGGCAGCAGAAGAAGGCCCCCCCCCCGGCTGTCTGCCACTTCTGGCCTCCTTCCCATGCTCCTCTGCCTTTCGGGTCAACTCTTCATCCTGCTTGATTGCAGTGGCAGCGGCAGCGGCATGAGGTGAGGTCTTGGCAGCAGACTTTGCTTAAGCAGCAGGACTTGGTTCTCCTTCAGTAGAAACTGCTTCTCCCCCCCAGTGCTGTCACATGGCTCTTCTCCACATTTAACAAAGGAGCTGCTCAGAGAGGCTTTGAAAGCCCTCTGTGATCCTCCCGCTTCTCCTTTGTGCCTCCAATATGGGAGGTGCAAAGGAAAAGGGGGATATAATTGTGAAGGACTTTGTGAACCCCCTCTCAGCTCAGCTCCTTTGCACCGCCAACACAAGGGGCACAGGGTAGGGTATGTGACAGCTGCACAACTCAGTCCCCCCAACAAAGGGAAATGGCTGGAGGGGTCAAAAGGAATTGCCAGGGTGCCCCTCATGCACCCTGATATCAGCAACCTTAGACAGCAACCTCAATCTGTCCAATGGCAGAGCTGGCAACATGCATAGCAAACAAATGTTTACTGCTGCTATGTTGCAATGTAACTAAGTTCCAGGAAGCAGCAATACCAGGTCATGTGGTGGGACAGCGGTGCTCACATGACCGCCAAGGAATCGTGTCACTCACTGCTGCTTACTGAGATGTTAGAGGGGAATGTGGTGGTGAAGCAGGGAAACTGACAGGAGCACCAGCTTGTCTCTGCTGGTTCATTTGCCCCACGTTGACCTTAGGGCCTGTCCATTCCCCATCTCCCTCCTGGTAGGCAGCAGCTATGCAACTGGCAGGTGATCAGGTGAACACAGCCGCACCACCACCATGCCATTCTCTACTGGGAAGGAGTTTTCAAGTAACTAAAAAAATAAAAATAAAAAAAATCCCAGAGAAAATGCAGTAGGGTTTGAGAGCTCAAACTCTTCAGTTATTTGCTCTGCTAGCGAGGAATTCTTCTGCTGGAAAGGTGTGTATTGCCTGCTATTAAGTGATATGCTGAGCTGAAAGGGAACCCAATAGACAGGCCCATTAAACAGCTATAAGCACAGGCCTTTTAATTGTATGCAAACAACAATGGCAAACCAGTTTTGTGTGTGCTGGGCCCAGCTCGGCAGGTGTTCCCATTAAATAAAGACATTCTAGCTGGGTTGTGCTGTAATTTGAATTCTGGAATCTCACACTGAAGTTTCAAATTCAGTTTTTGAGCTTCAAAGGTCATGCATCTGATTTAACAAGATGTATCATCAAAGCCAGGGGGCGCGATCTGTGTGCCACTACCCCCCCTCGCATTGCAACTTTAATGAAGGGATCTGTATTGTGTTCAGGGAAACCTTAAATATAAATATTGCCAACTAAGGACTACTATTCTGTTCTTTTAATATGGGATAAGACAGGCCCATTCCACCGGCACACTGCCCTTAGGATGGCAGAAAATGCAGGTAAGCGACCTGCTGAATGTTTGGGTGATATTCACTGACTTTGTTATATTTATATCCATCATTTCCTCATCATGCTGCAATACAGACTTCATTTTATGCTCACAGCAAAATTGTGAGGTAGGTTAGGTTGAGAGAAAGTGAGTGGCTCAAGATGAGGTTCACAGCTGAAAAGGGATTCAAACCTGTCACTCCCTGGTCTTACATTACCCCCAAACAGGCTCTGTGAGACTGTATGGCAATTTTCACATTGTGCAAAATCTAGTCCTGGTTCACCAATAGTTTTGAACACCCCCCTTTCTTCCAAAGGAAGTTTATTATAACCAAAGCAAGGGGAACCAACCATTTTCTCAGAAAGTTAAAGGCAATTTAATAAAGGCATTGCTACCCATGGTGTATACTTTTGCCTGAGGTAAACAAGTTTTGCAAGGGATTTGCATTACTTCAAAAACTTTCACGGCCTCTTTGATCAGAGATTGAGTCTTCTTTTGTTGAAACTAAAGAAATGTGTGTTTACTCTATGGGAAATGACACTTCTTTGAAGCCACATTCAACCCTTAGAAACTATTGTCCACCTATAGGCAAACTACCAGTTCTAAGTTTATGTAGTCATTTGCTCTCCTGTAGGTGAAAGCAGCTATATTTTATACTCTACCACTTGAATTGTTCTAATTACAAAGTTTTCACCATTTTTATCCTCTCTAGTAAAGCAAAAAAAAAAAAAAGGGGGGGGGGAGAAAGAGTATTTCTAATCCTTCCTTCCTATCCTACTACTCATCCTCACACTTCTTTTCATCTGCAGAAGAGGCCTCCATAGAATTAGCAGTGATGTGCTAATTGCCAAGTAATTAAGTGCTCACTGGCCTTACAATTCTTACTTTAATATTAATGAGATGGATTAGGGTAGAGCCTTGTATTCATGTTATAAATGAAGGTCTGCATGGATCACTGCCTACTGTTTTATATTACAATGTGTTCTTAAAGAGAAGCAAAATGTCCTGCTTTTAACATAAAAAAGCAGGGTATACAGGAATACTATTTTGGCTGGCAGAAGAGCAATAAAGAAAATGAAGTTCAGCTCTCCCAATTTGCACAAAGTGCATATCATTTCCCAATAAGCAAAAACCACAAACTTTGCACAAAGATAAACTTCTCTCATAAGTCTCGGGAAGAGAGCAGAGCAGATTACATCTAGGGTTTAAATGATTCCATGGTCACATACATCACCCACCTACCACCCCTTAATACGTTGGAGTAACCTCACAGGCCTTGACGTTTTATGTATCTGAAGACCTATTATAGGACCACCAGTAGCCCATTTAACATTCTAATTGTGCTCCTTTCCCTGCCAGATGACAAGGTGCTTTGAAACTGCCTTTCCTCCCCTTCTTACATAGAATTACTTATCCCTCCATTGCTAATCCCATTTAGAAACAAAAAACGATAGACCTAATTTTTCAGAAATGCTTGTGTTAGCATCAGCAACATGAGAACAAACCAGCTCCTCCTCTAAGCCACATCAATGAAGCGATATTAGTGTTTAATTACAAAGAGAATCACAGCCACCCACAAAAAAGAGAGTGCATTATTTGGAAATTCAACATCCATTACAGTACTTTCCTTTCATGGAGAATGTAATGATGGATCCATTTTTAGCCAGTATTACAGAGTACCTAAAGTAATTACAGGTATTTAGATTAAGTTTCCCCCCTTTCCCCTTTCAGTACTGTTATGGAACAGTCATGTTGTAAAGATAAGCAAGCTAAAGTCTGGTGAAAAACTCCATAGATAAGATGTTTTATAAGGGCTCCAAGATGTTTTCTGCCTGAGGCAAAGGACAAGATGGAGCTCCCATTCCACATATAGAATCTGACTGAACCTGCAGATGAATCTTATGTCAACACTTATGACAGAACAAACATTCTCCACCATAGCTTAGGGCAGGAGGCAAGCATGGTAAGTGTAGAGCACACTATTAGGGGATTCAAGAAGAATTGTACAGGGAACTGCTGCTGACCCCTGACATCCACCACCTGAGGCAGCTGCTTCATTGTGCCTAATGGTAGGACCAGCTCTTTAGGCTATGCTTAGAATGGTACACACATGCTGAAGCAGATTTACATGTCGAGATGACAATGTGGAGGGTGCCACCAAACAGCATCCTCGAAGCAATCTGAATTCAGAACCTTGTTTACTCTCCACACTATGCCAGACACTGCAAAAATGTGTGATGTTGACATAGCAATGTTCTGTGAGGTGCCAATGATCCATGTGGGAAGCAGCATTACAAGTTATGGTCCCATGCAGAAACAACTCCATTGTTTGAGGATTGAGACAGGGAAGAAATTTGATTCAGTTCACATTTAAAGCTGAAAATTCACATTTTCCCAAACAAGATGTGAACAGCCATTCTTCAAACTTTGCACTTCTCCAAATTTTGCAATCCAGTTCTCCAGGCAAGTAATGCATTAAAAATGCATGTATTAGGGTATGTTTTACATAAAAATGAATTTATTAATGAAAATAACATAAACATGCATTATTAGGCTAATTTTTAAAAAATAAAAAGGATGTATATCACACAAAATTTAATACATAAATGTATGTATTCCAATCAATTTGCACTAAAATGATGGTGAATTTCCATGAGCACCATTTCTTTTCTTTTTTCTTTTTCTTTTTTTAAAAATCACAATCTGATGTGAAAATGTGAGGAACTGAACTTAAGATTAGAAGAAATGAGAAATTGAGAGGAAACAAAAAGTTATAGATTTGCCCATTCCTACTTAAGGATGCCATTTGTAGTACTACATAAATCGTAGAGGTCTGACCAGCCAGGGATATTTAGCTTCCAGTGTTTTGTCTATATTTGGAATCTTACAAGTCAGGCACGGAAGGCTGTGACACATTACAAGAAGTGATTCCCACTTCCTCATTTCACCTTTTCCTATAAAGGGAGTCACACATGTCAAGAGGTTGAGACAACTCCCAAATCTTGTCCTTTGCAGTGGAAGCACGAACAAAGGAAGCAGGACTCCCTTGTATTTCCTGTTTGGCTGGAAAGGCTGAAGTGGCTCTGAGGAATAAGAGAAGAGAGAGGTTTCTATATTGTAGTGCTTCTATGCGAGGTCATCATTTATATATCAACAACAACCACAAAGGAGGGACATGGTTGGAATTCTGTGTACAGTTCTGGTTGCTTCACCTCAAATATTGCAGAGTTAGAGAAGGGAAACCAAAACAGGGTGGAGATACTACCATATGAGGAAAGGTTGCAGCATTTGGAACTTTCTAGTTTAGAGAAAAGGCGAGTAAAGGGGCAACATGAAAGACTAAGAAATTATTCATGGCATGGAGAAAGCAGATAAATAAATGGTTCTCTCTCTCAAAACACTAGAACTTGTGAACATCCAATGAAGCCGAAAGTTGAAGGATTCAGGACAGATGTCTAGTAAAACTAGGAATTTGCTTCCATAGGAAGCAGTGATATCCACCAACTTGGATGACTTTAAAAGAGGATTAGACAGACTCTTGGAGATAAAGGCTATCATATCAATGGCTACTCTTTTTGCTTCCAGTTATCAATTGTGATTTTGCTTAACCACACCCACCACATTTCTAGACATTAGAACCCTTACCTGTGCAACACAAATAAAAAAGTAGAAATTGGAATAGGTTGGTAACCATGATGTTAGATCCACATCATCAGGTCTACTCAAGGATATAATGGACAGGGTAGGGGAGTGGACCTTGTGTCCTTTCAATTATTCACTGGTTAAGAGTTGCACACCTTTGCTCTCTGAGAGACAACGTACTGTACAGATGTTATTTCTATTCCTCCATTTTAACCATTCTGGGGGAAAAAATCTTGTTGCCATAGTAACTGCCACACTGCCTGCTGCCTGAGACTACTACATCATCATAGTAGACACACAAAATGCAGACTCGCACCAATAAGTCACAGGAATGTCAGTCAACACGAGCCAATGGAGAAGAACAGAGTCCCTGTTATTTATCTATCTGCTATAGAGCTTAACACACAGCATTGTTACACATGCACCATTCCCCCGCTCCTACTTCCCATTAATGCATAAAGATAGAAAGGGAAATGCATGCTACTTAAGTGCTTTCTTGTTGTTCTGCCAAAAAGAAGGGGGCCTGCATCATCTCTGCAGTCATGTCCTGCATCGTGTCGGAGCATTTGGTGCCACATTTGTCACCCCTCCAGAGACCTGATTAGTATGAAAATCATAGTAATTAGAGACGGAAAAGGCCCGTCAGGGCGGCAGATTAGTGCTCTGCTAGAGAAGCCCTGTTCTTTCCGATACATATCATTAATCCACTTCCAGTGAAATTATGGTAAGATTCCAGTTGGAGAAATCCCTCCCCACTACCACCCCCTGTGGTAAAATGCCACAAAAGAAAGTTTCACTTTGCTGCTTTAGTTCCATTTCTGTTTGCTGCATCACAAGAAACATACATGTTATAGGCATGGGAAGGGCAGGAAATAATTTGCCTGTCAGTGTTATTCACTTGAAGTACTCTAAAAGTTGCCTGTGGTTTTTTTATGCACTAGCTACTTAAAAGGAGGCACAAATACAAAATGGGTGACACCTGGCTTGAGAGCAGTACATGTGAAAAGGATCTAGGAGTCTTGGTTGACCACAAACTTGACATGAGCCAACAGTGTGATGCGGCAGCTAAAAAAGCCAATGCAATTCTGGGCTGCATCAATAGGAGTATAGCATCTAGATCAAGGGAAGTAATAGTGCCACTGTATTCTGCTCTGGTCAAACCTCACCTGGAGTACTGTGTCCAGTTCTGGGCACCACAGTTCAAGAAGGACACTGACAAACTGGAACGTGTCCAGAGGAGGGCAACCAAAATGGTCAAAGGCCTGGAAACGATGCCTTATGAGGAATGGCTAAGGGAGCTGGGCATGTTTAGCCTGGAGAAGAGGAGGTTAAGGGGTGATATGATAGCCATGTTCAAATATATAAAAGGATGTCATATGGAGGAGGGAGAAAGGTTGTTTTCTGCTGCTCCAGAGAAGCGGACACGGAGCAATGGATCCAAACTACAAGAAAGAAGATTCCACCTAAACATTAGGAAGAACTTCCTGACAGTAAGAGCTGTTCGACAGTGGAATTTGCTGCCAAGGAGTGTGGTGGAGTCTCCTACTTTGGAGGTCTTTAAGCAGAGGCTTGACAACCATATATCAGGAGTGCTCTGATAGTGTTTCCTGCTTGGCAGGGGGTTGGACTCGATGGCCCTTGTGGTCTATTCCAACTCTGTGATTCTATGATTCTAGGTTTTGGGTATTGTAAGCATTTTTAATTGCATGTATTTGCTTATTTATGCAGTACTACAAACGACATCCTTAAGTAGGAATGGGCAAATCTCTAAATTTCTTCTAGCCTTAAATTCAGTTCCTCACATTTCCACAGGTTGGGCATTTAAACTTCCCTCAGGTGCAACTGGCTGGGAACACCCACTAATCTCTGCCGCCATTGGCCCATTTGGCAGCAGGGAGATGATCTGGCCTGTGATAGGGTGGCTTACCAGGGAGGCCCAGGGCTGCCCACAAAGCTGCCCACCTGATAAGGGGTGAATGGATTTGTATATCAAGGCCCCATGACCAAACTGTCCTCTGAGGTGCAAATAACTAGACAACACACGGTATATTGGTTTTTAGGATCAAATAAGATCAAACAGATCAAACTGATACATAATCTGCCCCTTCGATTAAAAGCAAACCAATAATTTTGCCCTATTTAAGTCTCTAGCATGTTTGCAAGAAGTTATAACCTTCTTTGGCTCCAACCTGCTAAAGGAAAATCCAGTCTGCTCAGCCTCCAGTTTTGAAATAAAAGACATTATTCCTGAGCAATGTTCACAGTGTGGGAGAAGATACTTATAAAGGAGGGTTAGATTAACTAGTAAACTCATTATATCAAAGCAGGAGGGATAACCAGAACAGCAGAAAAGAGTTTGCCCACAACCCCTGATTTGTGGGTAACTGAGCCAATTTGTGGAAGCAAAATGAATGGGAAACAATCAAGAGCTTTGCTGCTGCCACAGCTTCAAAACACATGTGCCACGAGTTTAGACAATGGGCTGTTAATGTTGCAAGAGCAGCAACTATGTATGTGGCAGATCTAGTAAAAAAACAAAGAGTGGAACTTACGACATAGCATTTATGCGTCTAATTCAGACTGTAGGCAAATAAACAATACATGCTACAAGGACTTAGAACACCAAAATACGTTTGATGTGTTGTTATTGTTTTTGTGTGAAAAGAATGACACACTTATTTAATCACAGGTGTATCAGTATTCTTGATGCTGCATCAGATACTTAAATTGCTAGAAATATCTGGAACATGTTTATCACATGAATATTGGAACATGAAGTCTAGAATAATAACCAGAATCCTAACAGAAAGGGATTTGTGAGGGGAAAGGCCCCATATTTATTTTCTTCTCCTCACAACACAATGTAACCAAAAGTGGTACTCACTCCTGCGACGTTGGCGTTGTGTCTGACATTTCGAAGGAACATATTTGCTACACTGCCTTTCTTGGCGTTCAGAAAATTTCTCAAAGCCAAGAGATATGTGGACCGGGGGCGGGAGCGCCAGGAAATGAGCTGATAATGACTTGTTGTGGCAATGTGCAGGACTTTTCCTAGAGTAGTAGGAAACTCTATACACAAAGAAAGGATCAGATACTGAGGACTGTCAATACGACCACTTTATGGTATAAACAGGAACAAGGTTTCAGGGCTCAACCATCATAAAAAGTGGGAGTCTATGGCTTCCAGTGTCTGCCTTGGGACTGAGCTCATTTCCTTCTGATGTGAGAAACTCATATTTTATCTGTGCCAAGTTAATGAGTAAGAGGAAAATGCTGTAAAATGTTCTCCTGGTTCTTCATTGAGAGTCTGGTGATATAAGCTGCAGGGTAGCCTGAGGGGTTTAGTGAATGCCTAGTTGATTAAAAAGCCTATTTACCACTGTTCCTTCCACTCCAGCCACAAAGTGGGGCAGCCCTAATACGTGTGTGTGTGTGTGTGTGTGTGTGTGTGTGTGTGTTTTATCGGATGGGGATAAATCCATTTGCCACTTGTTTATTTATTTGGGAAATTTATATGTCACTTTTCATGGCAAAGCTCTCTCAAGGCAACTTAAAATAATGCAAAACATTCTTCAGAAAAATACATACAAAATAATCCAGCTACAAAACTGGAAAAAAACAACAACAGAAGGTGATTAAAAGCCCAGCACTACAACAAGTAGAATTTGACCACGGAGGTCAGATTAGCTTTGGAGCAAATTGTATATTCCATGCTGAAGAAGAGGCAGTATGGAACAGTTGGCAGAGGCCAATAGTAGATCACTCCAAAACACATGTGCGTGTTTTGAACCCTGGATCAATCATCTCAAAACACATCAGGCAGGATTTAAATAATGAGTAATGTTAGGCGAAGCCCTGTGCAAGGACTTCAGCTTGCACAACAGGGGTTCCCTCCTCCTTCCCCTGGGCATCCCCAAAGTTGGTTTGGGGAGGTTCAGAGAACCCCTGGAACAGCACCCTTCTGTCTGACAAGCCAAAATGCTTTCCCTGACAGAATGATCAGACAATGGCAAGGTTGGATTTCTTCTTTCTTTCTTTCTTACTACATTCACACACACACACACACACACACACACACACACACACAACTCAGTTGGTCTCTAAGGCGCTACATTAAATATTTCTTTTAATTTATTTTGACTATGGCAGACCAACACAGCTACCTGCTTGAATTTACTATATTCTGTTACACTCTCAGTATTGCCCCCCAACTCTATTTTCCTTTCATACGCACACTTCCATCACAACCTGCTCCATCCATTCACACACAGGCACACAACTGATTCACACCTATTTGCGTCCTTCCCTTCCCTTTCTGCTTTAGCTTCCCCACCCACCATTGTTGCTCCCTTGGCTACACACCCAGCACACCTGGGTGGTGGGGAAGGAGCCTCTGTTTTGTAGTGCCACAGGCATTCTGAAGATGCCTGGTGGATGAAGCCTCTGCTGGTGCTTCTGTGCCCAGGATGTCCTGTGAAAATGTAAAACAAACAAAAACAAACAAGATATTTTAAAAGTCATCTCTGAATGGAGACGCAACAAGAGGTGGGTGTCTTGTGGGTGCTATGCTAGGTGTCCACAGGTGTCGTATTAGGAAACATTGTATGAGGGTCATGTTCACACCATATATGTAAAACATTATACCACAGCCATGACATCTCCCAAGGAATTCTGGGAGCTGTGGTTTGCTAATGGTGCTGAGAGTCAGAGGACCTTTATTTCCCTCTCAAAGTTCCTTGTGAAGAGGTATTGTTTGTTCTGGGAATTGTAGCCTTGGAAGAAGAATAGATGCCTCCTAACAATTCTCAACACCCTTAACAATCTACTGCTCCCATGATTCTTTTTTTTGGGGGGGGGAGGTATAACTGTTAAGTAGTATCATAATGCTTTGTAGGTAAAGGTAAAGGACCCCTGGACAGTTAAGTCCAGACAAAGGTGACTATGGGGTTACGGCGCTAATCTCGCTTTCAGGCCGTGGGAGCCGGCATTTGTCTACAGACAGCTTTTCTGGTCATGTGGCCAGCATGACTAAACCGCTTCTGGCGCAACGGAACTCTGTGACAGAAACCAGAGTGCACGGAAACGCCATTTACCTTCCCACCACACTGGTACCTATTTATATACTTGCACTGGGGTGCTTTCAAACTGCTAGGTTGGCAGAAGCGGAGACAGAACAATGGGAGCTCACTCCGTCGCGCAGATTTGAACTGCTGATCTTCCAGTCAGTAGCCCCAAGAGGCTCAGTGGTTTAGACCACAGCGCCTGGACAGGGGAGTACAATAGTGGGGATAGAAGGGGCAGTAGAGCAATTTCTAGATATGGGACCACACTTTGTGTCCTGTCTTTGCACTGCATTTGGCTCTGCCCAGTATGTGACCCACCAAACCAGCCACTTACTGTGGTTCATCAGGTGATTGAGGAGTCCCTCCATTTTTTATGCAGCCCACAGTGGGCAACATCATCTGACATTTTTGAAAACTCTGGCTTGGGGAGGGGCAACCTTCCAGGAACCATATACTAGTTGTAGGAGGTGCCAGAGGCAAAGTTAGGCTGAGCAACGTATGTGGCTTTGTATACTAGGCTATGTTCAAGTCACACAAAAGCCTGATGTTTCCATAAACCCCCACACACATCATTACCCACCCCTAAAACACACATCTCTTCATCCTCCATTGAGCTATGTAAGAGATATTGTCATAATTAAAGGGCACATTGCAATACTCAAGGTGAGCCGGCCTGGGAGGGGTGTTTCTTGGAGAAGCTCCCCAGGACTGGATAGAGGGGCCTGGAATGCTGCCTTCAGTTGCGTGCCTAGACCCCACAACCACCCCCTGTTTGAAGAATAAAACATACTAGGAAACAGATATTAGGTTAATATTATTGGGAAAATTTTGGCCACAACTTTATTGATTACAGAATGTGAGCGGTAATTGTCTTAGGCATTGGATGGACCCAACTATATCTGACTCCTGCCCGTTGCGCAGGGAGTCTGGTAAGGGTAAACCACCAGAAGGGGGAGCCCTGTCGATGCAGACCAACTCGAGCTCCCCCAGGGGTTCCTGACGGGGTCATGTCATGGCCCGAGCCCCGCCCCAGGCTTTGGACAAGATCCACACCCCCAGATTCTTTTAATGGAATACCCATAAGCTTGGAGGGGCAGGTGATGGCCACACCTCCCCTCCCCCATCATAAGGTCAAACAATGCCTAACCACCACAAGAGCCTAATGCTGACGCTGCTGGGATCCCCAGGGCAACGCGGGACTTCGCCCCCCGCCCCCGGAGGAGAGTGGGTGGCCACGCGGTCCACCGCAACTCCTCCCCACAGTGAAGTGGAGTGGACGTTCTGGACTAGAGGTTTCCCAACTAGGGGTGGAATTTTCTAAAAGAAATTATTGGTGTCAGGCTTATCCACATAGTTGTGTGTTGTTGTTTTTTAAAAAAAACCATCTTGCTCCTTAATCTTGTTAAGAAGGTAGGCCTGGCACTCCCCAGTTCTGCTAAAATTATAAGCAATTCATATTTATTATATGCATAATTTCAATGTATTTATTTATTTAAAATATTTAGATCTGGGGGAAATCATTCGAGGCAGCTTACAAAAAAACACAGAAACGCAACAGTGAAATCTCCAGAATTAACAACAAGAAGAGCACTTTAAGGAAAAACCAGGAAAAGAGGAAATTCCTCTGCATTCACACCCACCGCTTCTTCTGAATGAATATCTTCCTATATACATAAAAACCTAAGGCTGTTGTCATGCTCCGCAGTTTGCCTGCCTGCCTGCCATGCCAAAACCAGCATGATGAACAGCAGGCAAGAGAGTGAAAAAGCGGTACTGGTGGCAGCCAGCCCAGAGGAGCTGTTTAGCAAACCACACTGTGAATTGCCTCCCACCCTCATTGAAAAAGGACTGGGGCATGCGGTGAGGAGCCTGGGGTGGGCAAGGTGTAAAGGGAGGAGGTGTAGGGAAGGGGCAATTGGCAAAGAGGTAGGTGGATAGGTTGGGCTAGGGACCGGAGCAATCAGAGGAGGCAGCCCCTAGGAACTCTGTAATATTACATATGTATTAATCTAAAACTATGCTTGAGAAAAAAGTACAGCATTGGGCTTGACTTTTTAATGTGTATTATAAACATAATATAAGACAGGCATTTTTCTTTATAATTTTGCATATGATTAGTGGAATTTAAAAGCAACAATGAATGAGCAGCTCAGACATAAGCAAATGCTCCCTGCAAGAGGCAGTTCGATGTGAGCAAAGTTTGGACCCTCCGAGTGTCCCTATTTTCCAGGGACGGTCTCGGATTTACAGAAGGTGTTCCAGTTTCTGATTTGATCCTGGAATGTCCTGCTTTTCCTTAGGAAGTCCCTATTTTTATTGGATAAATGTTAAAGTGTATGGTAGGACGTCCCTACCATATGCCTTCCCCGAGCCAAGGAGATAAGTAATTATACAGCCTTTAGAAGACATCTGAAGGTAGCCCTGTACAGATAAGCTTTTTAATGTTTAATGTTTTATGATATTTTTAAATTTGTTGGAAGCTTCCCAGAGTGGCTGGGACAACCCAGTCAGATGGGCAGGGTATAAATAACAAAATTATTATTATTATTATTATTATTATTATTATTATTATTATTATTATTATTATTATTGTCCCTATTTTCATTAGAGAAATGTTGGAGGGTATGGAAATTCAATCCCGAATAGCTTCTTCCTTTGCCCCTGTCCTCAGCTCTGGCCCACACAGTCCTTTGTTCTTTGCGCAGAGCACATTCTTATGGTACAAGTACTCCAGGAAGAGAAAGGGCAGCAATATATTGCCTCCAGGAACAAAAATATTTTCTTTCGTCAATGGAAGTCTGTGCACTGTTTTAGAGTTCCGTTTAAATACTCTCAAGCTGGTCATGCAGAAAATGCAGAAAATTTCCACAGCCGAGACATATTTGGCAATGAATAGAGCAGCTGCCTGGCAACTTGGAAAAGCTAGCCAATTGTGGCTCTTTCTTGCCAATATTTACGCACTTAACTTTACTCACTCATTCCTCTTCAGCCCAAAGATAACACACATTCACAAAGGGATGTGGCTATTGTCTAAACACATAAGCCCCACTCCTGCAAAGTCTTTGAGCGGCCAAGCTGATTTCCCTGGAATTAAACATGTTTAAGTGGAAACATCTATAAGTGGAAGCAGATCACATCATAAGCAAGGGGTTTTTTCTTTTCTTCCCTGCAATCTTTTCTTGTATTGTTTTCTTGTGCTTTTGTTTATTTATTCCATCTTCCCATACCCAAGAGGTGGAGGTGGGTAAATCTTAAATCTGCCCTTACTTTCTGAAATATTCAGGGTAAAATATTTAAATGACTGCTACATTATACATTAAACTCTTAGATAAGTGTTCTTCTGTAACCTGATTTTCCCCACAGTGACATCACTATTATCTCAGACAATGAGCAGAAGGAACCAAAGTCCCAAAAACTACCGATACTTGAAGCTGAATATACAGATATGGAAACCTTTTTTAATATGAAAAAACTAGCCCTTCTTCCCCCCACCCCCAGCCCCAAAATTCAGACCTGAATGCTTTTAGAATTTCCTCTCCAACTCCTTTGAGTTTTTAATGATTTGGATAGCGTGGGTAGTAGAAACAGATGCTATCAGATCTGCATTTTGGCGGACGATGAAGCAGCAAAGGCTAACATATTCATGCTGTTTGCAAACTGAAATACACTACGGTTCATCGTTCCAAAACACACTTAGGCAGGATAGAAGGTTTCCAGCATTTGATGATACTCAGCGATATCATTAATATCTAAATATACCTTTGCATTACCGGGGAGAGCGCACATATAGCATACAGGCATGAATAAAAATATTTAGGCAGCAGTAAGGAAAGTGCAAAGGCGCTTCCTGCTCTATGACTGTTAGAGACATTAGGGCAGCAGGGAGTCCCAGAGATAGATCAAAACCAATTTTTAGGCTCCCTTTGAGACCGAGCTAAGAAGTAGAACAGTCTGGAGGAGGATTATATAGGACAGGGGTGGGGGTTTTTGGTCCAGAGAGAATCACAGGGGACAGGAAGGGAAAATGGCATATCCCACCTCTGGAAAGCTTTGAAGTAGGCTAGACATAAGAGCTGATGGCCCTGATCCAACTAACATTGGCTGGGGATAAATTCCTGTGGAAAGCACTGGGGCAAGTTGCATGAAATTTAACTCGGCCCACTGCTTTCAACACAGCTTGTTTGTTTGCCTAAATTAATTGGATGGTGTTTTTCAATTCAAAGAGATATCAAGCAGTTTTGGAAACAATAAAGTAAAAGCATCATATAGCAAAATATAGTAATAAAAGCCATATCAAGAAAATAGCAATACAGTATGTGTATCTGTTATTATTAAAAATAGCAGTAAAATTTTTATCATTTTTATTTTATGGGGTGTATAGGGTGTTAGGGGAGGTGTGGTACCTCTGGTGGAAGACACATTGCACTTCTTTTGGGGTAGTTTGTCCACCTTTGGTCCCCATCCTGCACTCAGCTCTCACCTGTGGCTCCTAGAAGCTGTTAGCATGCAACACTGGCCACACTCTGCAAAATGGCTTCAAATGGCCAACTAAACCAGGTGAGTTTAGCCAATGGGTCTCAGATCCTCAGTGAGTTAGGGACTTCCCTTGCATGCAAAGACAGCCTGCTCTAGCAGTTTGAGTGGATGAGACTAATAGTGGGTCCAACAGTCAAGGAGGTGGTTTCTGCACATGACATGCTGTAGAGGGAAGTGTGGGGCAGATGGGCATCGTCAACCTGGGAACATAGTCCATCTAGAAGGGAAAACCTGGGAAAGTAGCCCATCCAAGAGAAAGAAAACTCTGATCCTAAACCTCCACTGCTTTGTGGGACATCTTTGGGAGAAGAAAAGGCTAAGCAGTAAACCCAACACAAATCCAAAATGGAGTCCTCTGGGCACCATATCTGCTACCTTGAGTTAGCTGGATAAAAGGAGGAATACACATGCAATAATAAATAGAAGATGATAGAGAAAGATAGATGATAGATGATAGATAGATAGATAGATGATAGATAGATAGATAGATAGATAGATAGATAGATAGATAGATAGATAGATAGATAGATGATAGATAGATAGATGATAGATGATAGATAGATAGAGAGATAATAGATAGATAGATAGATAGATAGATGATAGATATAGATGATAGATGATAGATAGATAGATAGATAGATGATAGATAGATGATAGATGATAGATAGAGAGATGATAGATAGATGATAGATGATAGATAGATATAGATAGATGATAGATAGATAGATAGATAGATAGATAGATAGATAGATAGATAGATAGATAGATTTGGTGTAGCAAAAGGGTTCTTCCAAAAAAGTTTTATCAGCTACCCATGAGGATTAGAAGGTGACACATTGAAATGTTGCACTGTACATTTTTGTGGGGTTTTCTCCTGAATTTCTGATATATATTTTTGCCTTGAACTCTTCCAACTGTTCCCACATTGCCTTTTATATTTGCCTCCAAAACATAAACCTGATCCCTAGATCATGTTGACATTACTGATAGCATCACAGATGAAACATCAGGGATGATAAACAAGACAAGGCATAATTGGTTTTTGCTTGTGCAGGGTGGATTGGGGAAATCAATATATACCCACTGGGGCAATAAGGAAAACACTTGAGAGTGAGTCAATATGATTTTCAAGCTGCTCCAAAAGTATAACCAATAATAGAAAACTGGAATCAAGGGGGGAAATGGCCAGAGACCACCTGATGACATCCATTCAATGGGGCTGGAAAGATGCTGTAGCTTCTATGGTTGCAGAGGATTATTTTTTTGCTGAAGGAACAAAATGCAGAATTAAGATGTCCCTTTTAATGGAGGAAATTAATGTGATAGGAATATACCTTTTCTTGTGAAAACAGTTTGCATGTTTGAAAGAACTGGACAACCTGGCATTTGACATTTCAAAGAGGTGTGCAAGGGGTAAGGAGGCACTTCAAGTAAGACCTTGAGATGATTTAAATAGATAATAGAATCAAAGAATTGTAGAGTTGGAAGGGATCTTGAGGGTCATCTACTCCAACCCTCTGCAGTGGAAGAATCTCAACTAGTTCATACGTGAGAGATAGTCACCCAACCTCTGCTTAGAAACCTCCAAGGAAGGAGAGTCCACAACCTCCCGAGGGAGACCATTCCACTGTCAAGCAGCTCTTAGTGTCAGAAAGCTCTTCCTGATGTTTAGCCGGAATCTCCTTTCTTGTAACTTGAAGCCACTGGTTTGAGTCCTACCTTCCATAACAGGAGACAACAAGCTGGCAGCCCTTCAGAAAGTTGAAGATGGCTGTCATATCTCTTCACAGTCTCCTCTTCCCCAGGCTTATCATACCCAACCCCCTCAACCGCTCCTCATAAGGCTTTCCCTTCACACCACACACCATCTTAGTCGCTCACCTCTGCACGTGCTCTAGGCTGTCAATACCCCTCCCAAATTGTGATGGGTTAATACGAAATATTTAGTGAAAATGAATAAAATAGGGGGCACATGCAGAATGACAGTCCCCTTACTTGAAACTCAACCCTGAGCAAGTGAACAAATAGCAAAAATCCAGAAATTCTGCTCTGTGTTTTCTGAAGCTGTTTGTAGAAAGTGAGATGAACCTGCAGCATCAGGCCAATGGCTCGTGCAGTGCATCATCATGCTCTCACCATGCTACCCAGTTGCCTATGGGAAGCCTGACAGCAGGACCCGAGCACAGCAACATTATCCCCACTTGTGATTCCCAGCAACTCATATTCAGGCGCATACTGTCTCTGACAGTGGAGGCAGAACATACAAGACCTGCCTACTCTATGCATCCCAACCCAGGGATGGATTAAGACCCTTAGAGGCATGAAGCACTGAAAAGATTATAGGGTTATCCTCCACCATGTTATTCAAAGTAAAAGCAATACGAAACCGGAAAACAAAATTTCATTTTTCGAAATGTCACAAAACTTACATGTATGCTGAAATCGAAATAGCCACGTTCGAGATTTTCTGAGTGCAAAATTCTGGATAAGTTCATCGACTCGATGAAGCACGCTCGCTTCTGTGCACAGTATGGAAAGTGAATCAAGTCTGTCTTGGCACATGGTTGTTCTCTGAGAGGTTATTTTCAGCTGGGAGAAAGCACGTTCCGTGCAGCAGTGAATAATCACCAATGTTAGAAATTTATGCAGTGCAATCTCTGCATTTGGAAATACATATTGTATTCTGTCTTTTACTATTGTGTCATGAAGATCAATGTGCCTAAATTTCATTTGTCCTGTTTCATTGAACTTCATTTGCATATTGCAGCGGAACTGCTGTAGTCCACAAACTGAATTACGTTGGTTCATATTCACTTTTTGGGGGTCCTTTATTATTTTTTAGTTTGGCTTCGTTTTCTCAACTCCCCCTCCTTCCGCAGCAGGCTGCACCCCTGGGAAATCTGCTCCTGAGCATTGGAAGATTCTCCAGAAAAGAATGGTATGTGGTGTGGAGGGTTGGAGCAAGTATGAGGGTGTCAACAGACAAACAGGCTTCTCCCCTTATAGAACCAGAAGTTTCCTTGCTCCCCTTATACAATACCATCTTTGGATCTGAGGCACTGATACTATAGATGCAGTACAATATTTTATAAAGCTTAATAATAATAATAATAATAATAATAATAATAATAATAATAATAGAATAGTCACTTTCTGGATTACTCACGTACTTCTCATCTCATGGTACTTGGATTCTAGTCCTCTAATGTCTTGGAGAAACCTATTTCAGATCCTGGACACGGGGCACTTGGCTGCTCCACTCTGCATTTATCGGTTCTTCTTGCAGGCCTAGCTTCCAAACTATTACTCTTTACTCTCTGCTTAATAACTGTCTTTGCTACCTGCTTACGAAGGCTTGGGTTAGAGGTTAGAAAGTAGGCATTTTGTCAACAACTTGAATGGCAAAAGAGTCTGGCTGAACATTGCAGTGTGTGGGAAATGCTGTTCTCTCCCTCTTCCTTCCAACAGGCTATTTTATCTTCACAGTATGATCCAGTGGATTGCAGACTTCTTAAAGCAGCAGGTCACTCTCTTGCCTGCTGTTTCCCACCCTTTGAAGAAGGAAGAGTACAAAAGACTGGAGCAACTGAAAACGTATGAAAACCCTCCTAGACGTTGGCTAGATATACTCCTCGTTCACTCTGGTGGTGACTAGTGAGTGTCTCGCCCCATAATTTTCTTATGAAGGTAGTTGAGACATTCAAGAACCGTCTTTATATAATGAGCCACAATTTTTCTGTGGGGACTCATTGGCTTGGATAATGTAACAAGTGACCTAGTTATGGCAGCAGCTACCCACAAAAGATTGCTTTGACACAGTGGCTGAAGCATGTGCTCCACAATTACAGAAATTGTTGCTAGAAAGTTGTATCTGTGAAGTTCAGGAACCATACGTGGAATTCCGCAATCAAACGTATCTGTAGTGAGAGTCGGGGTAGTCAACAAGGTATCTCAACATGGCGGTCTCAAAATTATATTTTAAAAAGGATGCATTCGTACGAACAAACAATATGGATACTTTGCCCATTATTACTGAACAGGGCACCAAACAAGAATTCCCCCTATGTCCCTTTCTCTTTCTTTCCCCTCTCCCTCTCCCTGGAACCTCTAGTGGAAACTTTAAGAGTAAAACCCCATATAAGAGGATTACTTCATCAACCTCTATGCAGACAATATTATCTTAACGTGGAAGGATCCTGTCAATGCAATGCTGATGCTCCAAACAGAATTGGGTCTTTCTGAACATATAGCCAGCCATCATATAAACTTTGAGAAGTCTTACCTATTTATTTATTTATTTATTTATTTATTTATTTATTTAGTATCAGACCAACTGAGCAATTGTGTATACATACAGATACGTTTGTGCTGTAAGGCATTCAGATCCTTTGGAGTGCAAATTCTCTGGAAGTTGTCTAGACTTTTTACCTTGAATTTTGGACCATTGTATACAGAAATGAAAATAAGAAATTTAACAGATGGATGGGTGTGAATGAGAACTCAGTTTTCAATTTTAGGATGGATTTCTGCAGTGCAATTGAAAAATATCCCACATTTTTTCTAGTTATTTCAGGTTCTCCCTATCCTCCTCCTTCAGATCACTCTTAAATGGTGATGATTTATGATTAAATGATTATGTTTTTCAAGGTAGAAGACCATGATTTTCTTTAAAGATGTCTTACAGAAAAACTGGGGAAGGAGGAAATCTACTAAGCATCACATTAATAGGCATTCCAACTCCATCAGATTGGTTACATAATGTTGAAAAGAAAGGGGGAAATGATGGATTTAGAAAACAAAATCTTAAAAAATGATTCCATTTCGACCTTGCCTTTTAAAATGGTAACCAAGAGAGTGCCGAAAATATTCATAAACCATTCTACTTCCTGTTTTTCAGAATTGGAAGTATTGGCAAAATTAAATCTTTGTATTATGCTCGCCCCTAATCCTGCTCTGCTCACACCCTGTTGTAAAGGTCTGTGAGCCCTTAGGAAAGATGCTGTGATTACCAAGACCCAGCATGGGTTTCTCAAAATTTCTCAAAATCAAGTCATGCCAGATGAATCTCATTTCTTTTTTTGATAGAGTAACCAACTTGTTGGATCAAGGAAATGCTATGGACTTAGTGGATATTGATTTCAGCAAGGCTTTTGACAAAGCTCCCCATGATATTCTTGCAGAGTAGGTGGTAAAATGTGGGCTGAATGTCAAGTATTTGCAGCTGGTTGACTGACCGAACCCAAAGAGTTCATGGTTTCTCATCATCCTGGAAAAATGTGACAAGTGGGGTGAAGCAGAGTTCTGACCTGAGCTTGCTGTTGTTCAATGACTTTATAAATGAGTTTGATTTAATTTGTAAATGACCCCTGAGCATTAGGTCCAGTCGTGACCGACTCTGGGTTGCGGCGCTCATCTCGCTTTATTGGCCGAGGAAGCTGGCGTACAGCTGGTCATGTGGCCAGCATGACTCAGCCGCTTCTGGCGAACCAGAGCAGTGCACGGAAATGCCGTTTACGTTCCCGCCGGAGCGGTACCTATTTATCTACTTGTACTTTGATGTGCTTTTGAACTCCTAGGTTGGCAGGAGCAGGGACTGAGCAACGGGAGCTCACCCCGTCGCGGGGATTCAAACCACCAACCTTCTGATCGGCAAGCCCTCGGCTCTGTGGTTTAACTCACAGCGCCACCCGCGTCCCGATTTAATTTGCAGATGACACCAAACTGGGAGGTGTAGCTAATGCCGCAGAAGATGGAATTGGGATTCAAGACGACCTTAACAACATGAATTTCCATAGGAACAAATGGGAGGTTCTATACTCAGGCAGAAAGAACATGCAATGAGGATTTTAATCAGAGATTGAATTTACGTCTGTCATGGATGCTTTAGTTAAGATTCCTGCATTGCAGGGGCTTGGGCTAGATGACCCTCAGGGCCCCTTCCAACTCCACAATTCTATTATTATACTGCCTCTGCTTTTCTTGTACCATGCATTATAGTAGCCCAAGAGTGAGAGATGGCATTTGATTCTGCTACTGCAATGTCTCTGCTAATTTGGTGAAGTGGCTTTGCAAAAGAGTCACCATGGCAAGTAGCTGCCTGAAATTTGCTCTGTTTTGCTTTTCAAACAAACCTGTTTTGGCAGGAAGTCTGACTAGGAAGAAGAGAGGAAGGAGGGGGGGGAGGATCCCTTCTTCCCACTCGGTTGTAGTGTGTATACTACGGTTAATTCCTCTCCTTCCATCTGTATGCTCGAGGCAATAAGCCCCACCAGTAAACCTTTCACCTCTCACATTTTCTATTCAAAGACTGTCAAGGCAGATGGCAGTAAATGCCATCTTTATTGAATCATGATCCTTAGTACTTTACCAGAAATAAGCAAGTATTAATCAAAGTACAAAAGGTTTCGGCAAGGGGCGGTGGAGAAAATTCAAAAAGGACAGCTTTGCAAGCCTGAAGGAACAACCCAGCAGGCCGCTTAGAAGATTTGCAGGTGGGCACGCATACGGTCTTCCAGAATCTTTACATTGCTTTCTGAACGTAGTGCACACCCTCTGCCTGCTTGTTTTCCTTTCTAGATTGACAGGAAGAGTGGCTATAAATCTCAGATTGCATATTTATTATTATTAGTATTATTATTAATTAACCACCCTTTCACTCCCTGATTGGCTTTGTCACCTCGCCATTCTTTGCCAGGTTTTTCTTGCTTCCTGACACCTGGATTTTATATTTCTCATTTCTCATGGCTTGATTTGGCTTGGAGTGTTGAGAGTCCTGCTCAGGGCCTTTGGGGTGGTTGCTGCTTTTCCCCAACCTCAAGAGCAGATGTAACATATCAGCACAGATTTCCCTTTCCATATTCAGTATAGTTAGTGAAGGAAGAGTGAACCCAACTTGAGGAACCTTTTCTGGGTGGAGTATAGTTGCAAAGATGAAGATTTGGCCAGTCTACAATATATATATTGTCCAAGGTTTGCATCTCGTAGTTTGTTGTCTCCATAACTTTAGCAAAAGAGACCTCCTACATTCATTAGTGAATGGTGCACGAACATTTGCATGCATGTTGCTTAATGGGAAGTACAGGAGGATGGACATTGGGCAAAGTGGTGGCAAGGTCAGTGCAGTGCAAACACATGAGTAGGAACACAGGATTGGCTCCCCCGGTGCATCTGTGCTATGTGAGTTTTGTTGTCACTTTGCTGCTTACTAAGGATTACTGCTGTTCTTTGCCTTTTGGCAAACACATGAATGCATTTGACTTTTAGTCTTTTCTAAAATGTTGCAATTTTGTTGTCTGAAATCTTCGGAAATTGTATTTTTTAATAATAATAATAATAATAATAATAATAATAATAATAATAATAATAATAATAAATGTATCCATTTGCCTTGGGGACCTTTTTTGGTGAAAAGGGGCCATAGAAATACACTGTAAGATAATGTAACATAAACATACAAAGAGTTGAACTAGATCAACTTTTCCCAATGTGCTGCTTTCCAGATGTTTTGGACTACAGTGCCCATCATCTCTGATGACTGGCCATATGATTGTGGCTGATGGAAGCTACAGTGCAAAACATTGAAGAGTACCAGATTGGGGAAGGCAGAACCAGGGAAAATTCTTGCTTTAGTATTTGGTTCATTTGGAAGCAAATCGGATGCCAAGGTTAAAGCACTATGACGCTGGGTAGGGAAAAACAACAGAGCAACAACATTTGAGCACCTTGCTAGCTTTTCTATTTTCTGTAAAACACCATTTGCTTTATAAAGATGACTTCATTAATTAGCAGCCAGCCAATGTATTTGCCAGTGCTCCCTGATGTGAAAGGTTGAGATCCAAAAAAGGCCTATCAGCTAACTTTACACATGGAAAAAGTAGCTAGAGCATGAACGTTTTGTGCCGTTTGGGGGAGTGTCAACATCATTGCGTTTGAAGGCCATCTTTGACACCATGGAGACGGGGTTGTTCCTTGACTTTCCAGGGAACTCTGGCCTAGAGGATGGTTAGAGTGCAAGTGGTGCAAGACTAATTGCAAGTCCAGCAAAAAAAAACCTGCTAGTGTATCTAGTTATACCTGTTTATGGCACTGAAGGAATCAAAGAAGGCTTCCTTGGCTGACTCCATGGCATCTTTGAGTAGCCACCCAACAGACCTGCTCCAAGTTGTGTGGGGTTTATTGACACCTACCCAAGTTAAGACAATTCATCTAGGCACATGACTTATCCCAAAAAATCCTGGGGAGTTTAAAGGTAAAGGACCCCTGGACGGTTAAGCCCAGTCAGAGGCGACTATGGGGTGTGGCACTAGTCTACCCCTCACTGAACCACAGCTCTCTAAACAAATGATGGTTCCCAGGAATCTTTGGGGCAAGCCATGTGTTTTAAATGTATACTGTGGGCATGACCATGATAATTTATAATAATAATAATTTATAATTTTAACCCTGCTCATTTGGCTGGGTTTCCTCAGGCACTCTGGGTGGCTTTCAACAGAACATTAAAAACAGAATAAAACTTCAAACATTAAAAACTTCCCTAAGCAGGGCTTCCTTCAGATGTCTTCTAAAAGTCAGATAGTTGTTTCTTTCCTTGACATCTGATGGAAGGGTATTCCACAGGGTGGGCGCCACTACCAAGAAGGCCCTCTGCCTGGTTCCCTGTAACTTGGCTTCTCGCAATGAGGGAACCGCCAGAAGGCCCTCGGAGCTGGACCTCAGTGTCCAGGCTGAATGATGGGGATGGAATCGCTCCTTCAGATACACGGGGCCGAGGCTGTTTTGCCCCTGCAAACCGTCAAGGATTGCTATTCATGGAGAAGCAGCAGAATGAGTGACTCTGGCCAAACGATAGAAATCCAGACCAGATGTAGTTTGACAGAAGCAAATCACTTAAGCTACAAAGATGTAGCAAAGAACAGGATCAAAAAACACCTTTCGCATACCCTTAAAAAAAAACCCCAAAAATTGCATGATCTTGCTTTATAAACAAAACATTATATTCTGGGAATGAGAAGAAGAAAAACCCAAACCATTGCAAAAATGGCTTCAGACAGGATTCACTGTCTCTGGGTTGTTTATGGCTAATTACACAGTAAAAGAAATCAGGTTTACAATTATGTTGAAGAAGGAGAAATTGGATACATAATAATGTAAATATAACATCTATTGTACAATGGGAGAGAACTTTTGGTCACCACCATCCATGTCTGATTGAAAACAACAAGGTTTATATACTTTCTGGGATGAAAACATCCTAAAACCTCTCCCACCCCCCATCTTAAATGCTCGGTGAACGCCAATCTTCAGTGTTCTTTAGTGGCTAGAAACAAATAGGAGAATTTCCAGTATATTTATTTGAGTATATTTTAACTAATGTCTGCATAGTTTAGTTGTATAATGCTTATGCCATTTGCTACATTGTTTCAGATATTCTTGTAGATTAGATCAGTTATTAATTTGTGTCCAATAGATTAAACAAACAAAGTAAGATGGAAATTGCATTCCTTTTGGAAAGCTTTGAATTTACTAAACCAACATCAGGAGTAATTTCACCCTAGATTGCCGTCTACACTGCAAAGCTACTAAATACAGCAGTACTAAAAGCTGCCTTTGTTGTCAAGTGGGCCTTTTAAAGTTTACCTTCCACTCTTGTGGTATAGATTGGGGGGTGGGGTGGGAGGAGAGTATAAAAAATGTACCAAAAAGAAAGATGGGGAAATCAGCAACACAACTACGAGTAACACATGGGGAGTCTGATTGACTAATAATAATAATAATAATAATAATAATAATAATAATAATAAATTATTCATACCCCGCCCACCTGGCCACTCTGGGTGGCTTTCAACAGAGCATTAAAAACAGAATAAAACTTCAAACATTAAAAACTTCCCTAAATAGATAAGAATAAGAATAAATTTTTATTTATACCCCGCCCTTCCCGGTAAAAAAAACCGGGTTCAGGATGGCTAACAACAAATTTTAAACACTTAATTGATGCAACAAAAAACAGCATAAAATACAATATAAAACATGAATAACAATAAATTCAGAATTCAAAAATCAATTTAGGGGGGGAATCCATCCAATAAACATTAGATGATCACCAGGGCTAGCTGGCTAAATTAGTCCTATTTGGGCCAGCAGGGAGACTAGGGGAGAATTAGCTGTGGGATCCCAGAGCGGGTAATATTCATAAAAAGGGGAGGGGAGGGGGTGAGGGAGGGAAGGAAGGGGAATAAAAGATCAGGCTAAGTTCAAATTGAAAGCCAGGCAGAATAGCTCTGTCTTCTAAAAGTCAGATAGCTGTTTATTTCTTTGACATCTGGTGGGAGGGCGTTCCACCGGGCAGGCACCACTACCGAGAAGGCCCTCTGCCTGGTTCCCTGTAATTTCGCTTCTTGCAATGAGCGAACTGTCAGAAGGCCCTTGGTGCTGGACTTCAGTGATTAATGTGCTAGACAGACCTGTCAAACTAGTCTGGTCAAACTAGACTAGGATCAGGATGGCCAGGGTTCGAATCCCCACTCAGCCTTGAAACACAGTGGGATGCTTTTGGGGGTCAGACATCGTCTCTAACACTAAAATACCTCACAGGATAAAATGGGGAGGGTGCTCTGTAGGAGGGATCCTTGATAGAAAGGTAGGATATAAATGTAATGCCCAATGTTTTAATTTTTGTGGTAGTTTTGCAGATTACTACAGTGGTACCTCTGGTTAAAAACTTAATTCATTCTGGAGGTCCGTTCTTAACCTGAAACTGTTCTTAACCTGAGACACCACTTTAGCTCCCGCTGCTGCCGCGGGATGTTCTCATCTTAATATATCTTAATATATAATATCTTAATATATGAGCAGACTTATCTGAAGACTACCTACCTCTGCATATCTAGCGCTATAAAGGTTAAAACCAAAACTTCAGGGGGTTTTTCCTAGATACAAGCTACAGTCTTTATACCTTTTCTGTGCCTCAATAAATACTCTGAGCATAAAAAGTCTCAAGCATCAAATCCAGTTGAAGCCTTTGGAATTCTTTGACAAGAAGGAGCCTTCAGTTCATGTTTGTTTGCTTGCATGTTTTCATTCATATAGTTCTGTATATTACTAATATAATTAATGTTTGTTGAAAATACATATGTATTTTACCGACTATATTAATAATTGCACTGAGCAGTTTTTCTTTCCACCAAACTAAATTACTCTGCAGGTGTCCTTGGTAGTGCTTACCCTGAGGGGATTTACATAAACCATCTGGTCGTCACTGAAACAACAATTTCCCCTTTCTTCAAAAACGCGTACAGATTATGTATAAAGAATGTTTTTAATTTTGGCACTTATTGTGTTGTAAATGACTGGCGTCTCTGAATTAAAATAGTCTACATTGTTGCAACATGGAGGGGGGGGAGCGATTAATGGCATACTGAACCACACATATTTCTCATCCACAATCAGCACCAAAGACCCCCAGAGTCACCCTTTTTTTAAAAAAAAAAGTCTCCAAAACAGGGCTGAAATATCCTTCCATCTCATAGCTCTCTTTGGTACGATGTTGTGATGTTCATATAGGGAATCTCCATTACTGGGCCATTTCTAAATTGATAGTCACCTCAGATACCCAGCAGGTGACTCATAAATACGTAAACATATTCAGATTACTTTGGAGAAGATAGTCTTCATTTATGGTTTTTGGCCATCCTAATGTGATTTCCTCTCTCAAACAGAACTAAATAGATGTGTCAGAAGGGGTAAAATTGTTAATGGAAGAGAACACAAATAGTTTGTAACCCGCTGCTAAGGTTAGAAATGTCAAGGTTTTGTTGTCATTATCATGGAATAGAGGGTTTTTCATAATTTCAAATGCATTTCCATATCCACAGGTAGTCAGATAAGTGACCATTACCACATGTGTTGAAAAGGACAAGCAGGAAGAATGCAACTCAAGGGGGAGGATGTGTATCGTGGCATGGTATGTGGTGTTTTCTCTCCCCCCACCCCATCTCACGTGCTTCACAGGCTTTTAAAGCAGTTTCCTGCTATGTATTTCACAAAATGCTGAATGTGGGTCTGTTTTCCATCAACAAAAAGCCTAAATAAATAAATGAATGAAAATCAAATGCGCACAAGGTACTGGAACCATGCTTTTGTAATAAATGAAGAAAATTGACTCTCTGCACATTTGGCGAAATATCAAATCAGAACTGCGAGACTTTGAAATTCCACTGGTTTAGTTGCAATATCATCAAGTAAATGGTGTTCTTTTGTGTGATAAGAAAGTAGGATTCGAAGACAAAAAAAAAATCTAGATTTCAAATCGAACTGTTGGAATGCAAAAGTAAATTGCTGTCTAAAATGTACAAAGTTTTATTAGAATGGTATACAAAGGATGAGCAGATGAAAGAGGTTATGATAAAATGGGCAATAGACTTTGGGCATAATAGTGAATATGATGCATGGTTAAGACTATGGAATGAAAGTCTAAAGTTTACAGCATGTGTTACCTTAAAGGAAAATGTAATGAAAATGATGTATAGATGGTATTTAACACTGGTAAAGTTGGCTAAAATGTATAGGATGAGTAATAGACTATGTTGGAAATGTAAAGAGAAGGATGGAGATTTATATCATATGTGGTGGATGTGTGACAAGGTAAGATCATTTTGGGAATTGATCTACAATGAATTGAAAAAGATGCTCAAATATACCTTTCCCAAGAAGCTGGAAGCTTTTTTGCTGGGCTTGATGGGAGAGGAAATAGCAAAGGCAGATCAAAGACTATTAATGTAGACGACAACGGCAAGAACTTTATTAGCCCAAAAGTGGAAGTTACAAGAATTACCAACGATGGAGGAGTGGCAGATGAAAATGATGGTCTATGCGGAACTGGCAAAACTGACCTGCAGAGTTTGAAACCAGGACGAACTAAAATTCCAAAGAGACTGGAGTAAATTCATTGACTATATAAATAATAACTGTAGAAGTTTGAAGACACTAGAAGGATTGAAATAAATCCTTTATAAATAAGATTAAACTGTGAGATACAGATTTGAAAAGGGAAAGCTTGTTGGTGGAATGGAGGGAAGTCAAAAGCTTGGCAGAGCAGTAGGGAAAGAGATTGGTAGGCGTATATTGGAAATTATTGTTTATTGTTTAAAGTGAAAGTTTAATAAAAAATTTATTCAGAAAGAAAGAAAGAAAGAAAGAAAGAAAGAAAGAAAGAAAGAAAGAAAGAAAGAAATTCCACTGGTTTAGATCCTGAAGCTCCTATCCAAAATTTTGAGTGAAGAGGGATTCTATAGTCAAATGAAGAGTTTAAAAGCAAACTCTTTAAATAAAGGCATGTCTGTCAAAATTTCCATCAATTAAACTTTAACCCAAACTAGAGGAGACTACACTATTATAAATCATCCAACAGACAGGCACAGATCAGTGAAACGTGTTTCTGAAAATTTATAACAATGTCAGGTTATATCACAGCCTCAGTCATCACTCATGACATGATCAAGGCAACCTGACCTGATATGTCTTCTAATATATTTGAAACAAGCCCCACAGCTCCAAGTAAATCACAGCTTCTGAAAACTTTCTGAAGGATTTTCAAGCCTTTGGACTCATTCTTTAAGCCAGGTTTTCTTTGTTTGTAACTTTCCCAAGTAATTATAGTAACTCGTATGGCCTATGCTTGTGTGTATGTGGTCCAATGACATTTGGAATTACCCAACAGCTTAGCAGAACCATTTGCTTTGTTGCTATAGTTACTTCAGGAAATGAGGTATGAAGTCTGAGCCTTCTCCACTCTAGTATTCCAGCAAAACACTCATTGGAAAGCCAGGTAACGACATTATTTTTGGTCATAGTAGTGACATAAAATTGATTGTGCCTGAGTACATTAGATTAAGGCAGCAGTCCACAAATGTTGGTTCTGGAAACACAAAAGAATGGTGTTGATAGTTGGAGCATATTCTATGGAGCTAGTTTCTTGAAAGAAATATAGCCTTTTTTAATGGTTCTGCAGAAAAATGTACAAGCTATTATATGTGGTATTTAATGATTGAGTACACAGACACCACCAGTCAATCAAGTCATCAGTGTACAAAAAAAGCCTGTAGAGTCATAGAATCATAAAATCTTAGAGTTGAAAGGCACCCCAAGGGTCATCTAGTCCAACCCTCTGCAATGTCAGAATCTCAGCTAAAACATCCATGACAGATAGCCTTCCAACTTCTGCTTAAAAACCTCCACGGAAGGAGAGTCCACCACCTCTCGTGGGAGACGGTTCCACTTTTGAACTGCTTTTACTGCCAGAAAGTTTTTCCGAATGTTTAGTTGGAATCTCCTTTCTTGCAACTTGAAGCCATTGGTTTGAGTCCTACCCTCCAGAGCAACAGAAAACAAGCTTGCTCCATCCTCCATGTGGTTATCATATCTCTTCTCCGTTTCCTCCTTTCCAGGCTAAACATACCTTGTTCCTTCAAGTGCTCCTCATAAGGCATAATTTCCAGGCCCTCGATCATCTTAGCTGCACACATTTCAGCTTGTCAACATCCTTCTTAAACTGTGGTGTTCAGAACTGGACACAGGACTTCAGGTGTGGTGGGCCATGACCTTCAGCAGGAAGGAGTGAAGTCTACCTGTGCCCCAGGTCTCTTGAGCTCCCTGCCCAGTGTCTCATAGTGCCTTGCTATGTGTTGCAAGAGAATTAAAACAAACTAAAAAACAACAGCAGCAGGTGACTAAAACAATCAAGTTGATAACAGCAGACATAAGGTACAAACCACTCTAAAACACTTGGTGAAAACACTGGAAAAATAAAAAGTTATTTGCCTAATTATGAAATGTTGTAAAACTGGGTGCCATATAAGTCTATTCCAGAGTTGGAGCGCCACCACCCTTTCCTTTAAGCTTGCGCGTCGAGGTCCCAGGGCCACCCCAAATAACTCACACATCACACAGAAATTTTGTTTAAGGTTTTTGGCATAATTTTGGCCACAACTTTATTAAAATACAAAAATGTGAGTGGCTGTTTAGGCATTGGTTGTGACTATCTGCCCCCACCATGGGGGACAGACTGACATTCCACACGCCTGCGAAAGTCATAAAAGAGGAATACACTTGGGGGTAGCAACGGAGCAGGGAATCTGCCCTCAGCCCTCCCCAAATGCAACCAGGGGCTCTTGCGTGGCCCTAGCCCCTTGACAGTGTTGGACAAAAGCAACAGTGAGCCCCTGAATTCCTTTAACGGCATTAGAGGGGCAGGCACAGCCAATCCATGCCCCTCAACCAACCAAACCATAAACCAATGCCTAACCGCAACCTTACAAGTTGTGACGATTTGCTACGCAGTAGGCAAAAACCAAATGGCCCCAGCCAATCAGCCAGATGGACAAAATTCCTACCGGGCCCTGCCCCAAGAGCAGACGACCCCATGACAGGCATAGCAAGGTCAAAGTGAACAGCCCTAAATATAGGGAGGGGGGGACAGGCAATCCGATGCACAGAGCGAAAAGAGGAAGCTCTACGCCTCATGCAGGGAGTTTTAGAATTTCTGGCTGTCAATCAACAAATAGCAGCATTAACTTCTTCCCAACAACAAGGGAAGCCCAATCACAACAGTGGCCAACAATCAATTAGCCCGCCCCACGACTTTGGAGTGTCCTGTCGGCCCCCACCACAACACATGCTCTCCATGAAGGAGAACATGCTTTCCCACCATGTCCCATATATATCTTGTAGTGGGTACAGTCTTGGGTTTGGAAATGGGAGGCCCAAATTTGCATTCCTGCTCAGCCAGCCACATTCACTTCCAAACCCAGTATTTTCTACTGCAGCTTGTGGGTATATCCCCTCACAAACCTCCCCCACAGGAAAGGGTCTACCTACCCTATAAGCTCTAGCAGACCCAAACTCTTTATACCTATCCCCCCATTTTTGCCTGTATGAAAGAAAGAAAACATAGAGAGCATTGTTTCAGTACTGTGTGATTTCCCCAATGATGCAAAGGAGCTGCTTCAGGCTCTGCTAGGAACATTATAGTGGCTTATAATGCACTCTTCTTGTCGGTTTTCCCTGTCGCAAAATCATTTAAAGTAAAATCATTTTATGTGACTCATGGAAAAAGCATCTGATTTTTGGTGTGTGTGTGTGTGTGTGTGTGTGTGTGTGTGTGTGTGTAATACTACAGGTTTAAGTCAGGATTTAATGTTAAATGGCACTTCCTTGACCTCCATCTTGTTGTGATCCATAGGAGATATAGGTTGTACCAGGGTTGCCTCCGGGGTGTTATGTTAATGACAGCAAGGCTTACCATAGTAAAGAAAATTGTGCTTTTAATGTAGCACCCTAGGTGTGCATTATTATTCCTGAACCACTCATGGTAAGGTACTTGGTGTTAGGCAGTGCTCTCTATGCATGCAGGCAGCATAGCTTGACCCAGGCAGCTTAGTGATCCATTTGCTGACGCTCTTTGCACCACTTTGTGAGCTAAAACAGATTTTCTCCTTGCACGTTAGCCCACACCGTTGGACAAACAGCTAATTCCCCCATACCCCTAATGTATATTACAAACCCTAAAATGGAAATCACTTATTTTTTCATTAGTCGAAACTCTACTATTAAATGCAGATGTGCTAAAATAAAAACAAAACAAAACAAAAAAAGGTGATGGTGCACAGCAGGGAGAAGCAGAGTGGAAAATGCTGCCATTTCTTACCACAAAATTAAAACAATGGGATCTGCTAAAGCCATTCCTGTTTGACTCAACGTCTGTTTAGTGGTAGCATTCCAGTTCCTTAAAATACAATCGGCGATTTTGCTTTAACAGAAGGCATTGTGGGTCTCAAGTCGCTTCTCATAAGGGGGGAAACAAGTGGTGTCTGAAAGCTTTGGCATTGCTTTTTTAGGAACAATTCAGATATTAGTTTATGTGCTAGCTGGTATAAAAGGAGGCAGTCCAAAGTACTGTAGTGTGTTCATAATGTTTCATCAACCCAGAATGCATCGTCAATAGTAGTATTTCCAAAGCATAGCCTTTATCATTCCATCTTTCTTCTTTGTCCTGTACTACTCCACTGGTTCTTTTGCTAAAGAATTTATCCTTGTGTATTCTGGCCACAGGTTCTGCTCACTACTTTCTTCCCACCCCAAATCTTGATGGTTTACATTCCCCCCCCAAAGAATTAACGTTTTACATTGATCTGCTTTAGATTGTTCCATATATGGCTCAAAGGAACTTTTCTGCAACGTGTGCGCTGAGAGAACACACACACACACATTCTCTCAGCACACGCATTGCAAAAAAGTTCCTTTGAGCCATTTTTAACCTCTCTTTCAATTTCACTGGCAAGGACATAAGTCTCAATCCATATCAGTTGTTCTATGTGCCATTAAAAAGCAGTATTATTACCACATTAGCTTTCGCCAGCTGAAACGAATAGTTTTATAAATTACTTTTCATAGGTGGTTTATTTCTTTATGTTTCTCTCTGCCTTTCTACCAGAAAAAAAAGATGGATGGTTCTTCAAGCCCCAAACAAGGATATGGTAAGCCCGATTGCGGGGGAAATGTTCCTTAAGTTTGGTGGCCCACAGATTGAAATGTTTTGTTTAGAGAATGAATTAAATGCTAGTATCTCGAGACAACCTTTATGGTACAAAAATAGATCTCCTAATGATGGCAAGGAAGGATGATAAGGAAGGATGAAATACATCTTCATGGCCCATGAAGGATGATGGTTTTCAAGCCCATAAGCGCTTAAGATTTCCCCCCTTTCCCTCATTTTTCAGAAACCGAGTGATCCTTCTGAAATGGATGGCTGGGCTCAATGTAATGATTCAGACCAAAGTGACAGGGTAACTGGAAATAACCATTTCAGAAGCATAAAATACCCCTAGTGATTGAGATATAAAAGAGTCACTTTTAAGTGTTTCATTAAAATCTCAGCAAATACTATGCATAACAATTTACCGTACACTGCAGCGAACCCATGAAGCTGCTTGTGTAATAAATGAGGTTCATCTGTAGTAAATGACTTGGTGCAGTACAAGTGGCTCTAATCAAATTTGGGGACAGATGAGTTCTGTAGATTCAGTTTATTTTGCTAATTTACTACTGCTTAGTACTCATGGTGGATGGTCAATTGATATTATTTGTGACACCACTAAATAAAATAAGCAAAGGCAAAATAAGGCGGGTGATGTATTGCCGAGATAAATCACAAGGCAGAAGGTGGGCAGATGAAAGCCTACGGCAGGACCACTTAGCACACTCCATTTGATTCCCATTCGTCAGCTTCACTGCCAGTGGCTCAAAAGAGAATGCAAAGGTAAATGAGCAGACACACACACACACAAATGATTTACAGCACTTGAAAATAGTTCAATAGACTTAAATCAAATTCTGGGACTTTTCAGGCAGCAGATTTCTCAGAATATGAGGGTTTTTTTCTTTAAAAAATAATATATCGGTAGTGTAAAAACCTCACAGACATCTCAGCGATCTAGGATCGCTGCCAGGGCATGCCATGCAAAGGGGTTTTGGGGGGGAGGGGGTTACTCATAAATATTGGTATATTAACATTACCGTAACGAGTGCTGGCATTGGCTTGTCTATTTATAAAATGGCAAGGGTTTTTGGATGCTGTTAAGGATTTTTTTTTCAATCCTTTACCGGTCAGGAATTCGATGCTTTGTGAAACTAAGAGCCCAACTGCAAATGTTCTCATGTTGCCACCTTATAAATTAATTGGCAAAAACTGACTGGTTTCTTCCGAGAATTATGTTCGAGAAGGCTCTTTCAGATGAGGGTCTAAATTGTGTAACTTTCCTCAATGTGCAGCTCTCTCTTCTGTGTAGGGGCATAAAGTGCAAGGCCAATGAACCCACACTCTGTGTTGGCTTTCCCCACAGTGTTAAATCCTAGCACATGTGCCACTGGTTTCGGAGAATTATTGCATATTCACTCTGAAGTCCAAGGAGGAGAATCCGTGGGACTGAGGATGACGGCTCAGCTGGAAACAAGGAATGGTGAATAAATGAATGAGTTTGTTCTTGAAGGCATTCAGATATTAAAATACAGTGGTACCTCGGTTTAAGAACAGTCCTGTTTACGAACGATTCAGCTTACAAACTCCACAAAACCGGAAGTAGTTTGCGAACTTTACCTCAGTCTAAGAACGGAATCTGAATGGTGGAAGGGCACCAGCGGCAGGCGGCCTCATTAGGGAAAGCGCACCTCGGTTTAAGAACGGTTTCGGTTTAAGAACAGACTTCCAGAATGGATTAAGTTTGTAAACTGAGGTACCACTGTACTACAGTAAAAAACAACAACACCCAGTTATATATACAGAAAGCTGTGTCTTTTATTACTTTGAGTTTAGACTGTATACATGTATAGATGTATACAGAACACCAGAGGATAGGTCATCTGTGGCTCAAAAAGTATTGAGGGTTTTTTGTCAATTTCTGAACAAATCTTCATTCTTTGATGGCCTTGATTCTTTATGCTATCTCCCTACTTTAGCTTCCTAAGTCCTTCATTTGCAAATAAGAAGCAGGAACTCAACAAAAATAAGAGAAAAGATGAAAGGGTGTTTTGATTGTATATGTTAAAAATGTTGAAACTTAATAAAATGCAATTGGAAAAAGGGTCATAGAAATGGGCCAATATCCTTTTCATGATACTATCCACATGTACCAAACCTTCCAGAAGCACAGGTGCTCTGAATGCACTTTGAAAATAATGCAGGACTCTAAATTACAACATGACTCTGGATACATGTCAGTTTCAATATAATAGTTCAAGCTCTTAAAAATGTCTTTTGTGCTACTTGCTTTCTATATTCACAATGGACTGGAGTTCACATTAGAAACGGTTATTAGAACTCATTATTATATAAAAAAAAATACTTTAAGTATAGTATTGGTGCTTTGCTTTTATTGAGCTCTTTCCAGGAGGTTAAATTGTGCAGGGCTATCATTCACTTGCTTTTAGCTGATTTCATTCACACTTGAACAAATCCAGAATAATATGTCTCCCACCTCTCTGTTCTGCACTCTTGTTGACTACAACAAAATAGTGCAAAGTAACTTTGATAATCAAACTCCACTGTTCGATAAATCATTTCACAGTATGTAGGGAAATAGTGGGGGAAACTAACAATTGTTTTTTTTTTAATGTGCACATGTGCACAACTGCTTCAATTATTGAAATACCTGATGAAATCCTTTGGAAGCAGGGATAAAATATTACCAACTGGCAAGCCTTCCTGACTAACATTTCGGGGGGGGGGGACTTTTTCCAAACTTTATACAGTCGTACCTTGGAAGTCGAACGGAATCCGTTCCAGAAGTCCATTCGACCTCCAAAACGTTCGGAAACCAAAGCACAGCTTCTGATTGGCTGCAGGAAGCTCGGCTTCCAAAAATAGTTCACAAACTGGAACAGTCACTTCTGGGTTTGTGGCATTCAGGAGCCAAAACATTCGAGAACAAAGCAAGGTAAGGCAGGGAGGAGCTGGAGGCAATGCCTCAGTAGGAAGACAATAATGAGGTTGGTGGAGGGTGATGGAGAGGTGCCAATTTTTTATTATTATTTTCTAACCTGCCTTATCATTTAGGCTCAGTTTAGCTGCCAATATGCAAATATGTTCCTCTAAAATGTGCATGCATATATATATATATATACAGTCGTACCTTGGAAGTCGAACGGAATCCGTTCCAGAAGTCCATTCGACCTCCAAAACGTTCGGAAACCAAAGCACAGCTTCTGATTGGCTGCAGGAAGCTCGGCTTCCAAAAATAGTTCACAAACTGGAACAGTCACTTCTGGGTTTGTGGCATTCAGGAGCCAAATATATTATTGTTTAGTCGATTAGTCGTGTCCGACTCTTCGTGACCCCATGGACCAGAGCACGCCAGGCACTTCTGTCTTCCATTGCCTCCCGCAGTTTAGTCAAACTCATGCTGGTAGCTTCGAGAACACTGTCCAACCATCTCGTCCTCTGTCGTCCCCTTCTCCTTGTGCCCTCCGTCTTTCCCAACATCAGGGTCTTTTCCAGGGAGTCTTCTCTTCTCATGAGGTGACCAAAGTATTGGAGCCTCAGCTTCACAATCTGTCCTTCCAGTGAGCACTCAGGGGTGATTTCCTTAAGAATGGATAGGTTTGATCTTCTTGTAGTCCATGGGACTCTCAAGAGTCTCCTCCAGCACCATAATTCAAAAGCATCAATTCTTTGGCGATCAGCCTTCTTTATGGTCCATATGTGTATGTGTGTGTGTCTGTCTATCTATCTATCTATCTGTCTATAATGTGCTAAATACCTAGACCCATATTTATAATTGGGAAAGGGAGATTCATTTCCCCACTACAGTCGTACCTTCGTTTCTGAAAAGCTTAGCTCTGAGAAAAGGCAGAGGGGGTCCTTCTTCAGAGCTAGGAATTTCGAGTAAGGTGAGCAGGAGAATGCCTGTGCCACTGCTGTGGTTTGCTGTGGAACCAGATAAGGCTTTTTGAAGTTAGAAAAGGTTTTAAAGTTCCAAAAGCAATTTAAGGTTTAAAAGCCTTTCTAGCCACCATAGTGACAGAATGGGGTTCTTCTGGCCATCTTGCCCAGAATGCCCGGCTATGAAGATGGACTCCTCAGTCCTTTCTGCCCGCCTCAGGCGGCACAATCCCTTTCCCGTCTAGTTAAGCACTACAAAACGTGGCTCTGATTTTTCTCATATCGTAAATTTAGAAACACGGTCAGGTTGGAGGCAAATATTGAAACGTGTGTTCCACTTTGAGTGATATTTGTTCAGTATTAGAAAAGAACCCATGAAAAGAAATAAGAGTTTCAGGGTCAAGCCAGTGACCCTAAATGTATCTCTTTTGTATCTTCAGAAGCTTTTAAGCATAAACAGAAGTAGTGGAGTGGCTGTGAATTTTGCAATTGTTGATTAACCTCAGCTATGAATTGGCCTTCACCAAGCCATTGTCCCTCAACCACAGTTTACCAGCATCCCAACTGCAAGAAGGGGCTGCTGAAAATAGTGCTCTTGAAAGGTTTGCTGAGATGATTCGTGCAAGGTATTTTCAACACAGAAGGCCTGGAACCCTATGCATACTTACCTGGGAATAAAACTCATTGAAATCAAGGTGACAATTCTGAGGAGAACATGCAGGAGAGAAAGAGGCTATGGGCACTGCCTAACTACACCCCTAGATGAGAAGATAACTGGAAGGAGGCTGTAGGAATGGGGAGAGGGGGCTTGTAAGTGCCTAAATAAGTCCCAGAAAGGGGGAAGCACTATTCAGGAGATTCCTTTGCTTCAACACCCCGCTTCCAGAGGTAGCACAGTTCTGGAAGGGAGGAGCAATAGGTTCTTTTCCTTTTGCATGCTGGCACCAGGAAAGGTAGAAGCAAAGTTGCCAGACAAAGAAATGCTGGGCTGTATTTATTGGATACCAAAGTGCTCTTGGGTGGAACTATTGACTGACTATTGGTGGCAGGAGGACTGTCAAAAACCCAAACATGGGAGGTTTGCTGTAATGCCCAGGGAGATATATCTCTGGCATTGCTGGGGTAACTCAGAGAGAGTACACTTACACTTAATCCCCAATAAAAGCTCTGAACTGAACATCCCAGTGATTGTGGTGTGTGTACAAAAGATGGAAGAGAATCGACATGGGGACCGACCAAGAGTCTAGCTCACCCCAATGGTTATCACAAGTTCCTCTTTAGGAACCACCGTCACGTTACACTGTTATTTTAAAATGGAACAGGTCCATGAAAACATGTACCCGATAGATCTGAGGGGATCACTAAAGCAGGGACTATACATGCAACAGACAAGAGTTTATATCCACTTCTCTCCTTTACAAAGAGGAAACCGAGGGACAAAAAAAATCCATTAAATTTTGCCATAGAAAAATCAATGAGGATTTCAAATAGAATCGCAAACTCTAATCAGACAGTATATGCACAGCCTGAATAATTCATCTTATTCAAGAATTTTCACCTTTCTGTTGTTCATAAGCTATCCTCCTACAGCTCATGATCTTTATCTAGCTTATTCACTCGCATGTGCGTGCACACACACACACACACACACACACACACTATTGTCTTGCTCTGCAGTTCAAATTTTTCCGCCTGTCCTTGACTGCATATATATAATCCTGTACATGGTTGCTCCCCATTTTGATAAAGAGAACCTCAGCTGAGTGTTGCATGGAGATGTTTAGCAAATGGCTTGAATAGGCTGATGCCTGTGAATGCTCTCTAACATTCAGTTAGAAATTGTAATCCTGCGGGTGGGAATCTGAATTTTCACAATTAGTGCAGCTGCTGTGTGGGAAAGAAAGTTTTCTGGGGGCAAGGGGAGCACATAGGGTGATGGGGTTGTTTGCCTGCAGTAAAACTGTAGGGACCACGAGGCCCAGTGAGTCAAATGTATTATCCCATTGGTCTGGGAAGGGTACTGACTGTGTGCGGAAACCTTGAAATGGGCCTAACACCAGCAAGTGGGAGGAGTCGGGAAAACTTCAACAGCTGTATTTGTTTGTGAACAGCAGATCAACAGCTCAGCATAACTCAGCATAGCCCTGCGCTCACAGGATGGTGTTTCTATTACAGACTAGGCATATCTTTTAAAGAGAAAGGCAACATCCACTACACTGACAATCCCACTCTCTGGAAAGATAGAGATCAAGAAAAAAGTCGCCCAAAAGTTTGCAAGATAGAAAGTATGCAAAAAATGGCAAGGTGATTTTTCTCAAAGAGCTTTAGAACAAAAATCCTTTTAGCTGAATGTTGGGACAACAATTAGAGGATTAAGGAGGGGGGACATGCACTTTGCCAGACATAGCCAAGAGCTGTTTTCTCCCAAGACTGTGACACAACCAATAGGCTTATAGACCATTCCGGAGTTAGTCCTAGGATCTGAACCAAGATTAATGAGACTGGAAGGAATAAACATCTAGAGTTTTGTACACAAACCATCAATCAATCCCACATGCATGTGCAATGGAATCATTAGCTTAAAAGATCAGGGTTGGGGATTGAGGCCAACCAAATGCACCATCTATAAACAAAATCAATAACTGTCTAATTAGCTGGTGCCCTGTACTACAGAAATTAAGACACAAGACATGAGCATTGACAGGACGTTTTGGAGATTATAATGGGCTTCGAATCCATTCCTGAAACAATAATTTACCTCTGGTGTGGCAACTGAAAAGTGAACGTAACCTGAAACTCTTTTTTGACTGACCATTTCACTGGTTCCAGTGACTGTTGTCATTCTGCCTCATCCTTCACCTTGATGAAAATCTCCTTTTGGTACATTATAAATTGGCTTAAAGTGTTGCTACTTAAGGGGAGAGAAATCTGAGCTTCCCAGAGAACGTATAATGGCATTTTAAAAGTTGACCAGTCCACTGTTGTTATTTTTTTAAATGACAATAATTATAATAAAGATATTAAATGTTGACTGGTCAATTTTTAGAAGGTCCCACACTTTAGCAACATGGTTGATGTCCCTATTTCAATTCTCCTCACATCCCCATAAGCACTGTGGGTTGGGGCTTCGCACAGCTATTAATAGAGAGTGCCAGAGTGGTAAAACTTTTGAGAGGAATTAGCTTGCTCCTCTGTGCAACTGGATTCAGAGGGGAAATGGGAGATTGTTTATGCCAAGTTTGAGGAAGAACAGTTCTTGCTGAAACTCGGGTGCTGAACGGCTGTGCAATATCTTCTTTCACAGTTTCTTTTTTGCTCCCCTCCCTACTCTCTCATACACACTTACATGCCGTCACACGCCATTAATGATGTTATAGAAAATAATAGTCACAGCAGAACTGCTTCTTTTCAGCCTCTAAAGAGTAAAGTGAAAGTCAATGTGAAGGTACTGTTGGTGGGGAAACACTGAAGGCTGCAAAGTCACTGAAGATAATCTGAGGTTATTTCTAATGGATGTGAGAAACAGCTTTCTGGAGCAATCAATGATTGTTAAGATTTTTGGAGCCTTAACAACAGCAGATATTATATTCTTCCTTTGTATTGGGACTGAGGACAAAAGAAACACACTATACCACTTTGTGCCTTCATTGACAACAGGCAATTTCTCCCCAACATTTTTCCTATGAGGGGGAAAAAACCTAGTCTGTTGCTCGCACCCTGCCAACTTCATTGTTCTTAACTGATATTGTTAAATGGTACTTTTTGCAGAGCAGGGGAGACATAACTTCGGACAAAATGTGCTCTGTCTGGCCCTGTGGGGGAACCAAGGAAGTAAAACAAAACACTTTGTGTCGTTAAAAAACAACAGAAAACCCACAGCAAACATTAAAATAAGGCCCAAGTGGAAACAAAACCTCCATTTAGAAAATAGAACAAATGGTTGAATGGGGTTTTAAAAAGAGGAGTGAGAACTAGAGGATTAGACTGTCTTAAAAAAACAGAAATGCAACTTCGACAAGTATAAAATAGAACATAAAAATAAAAGACCATCAAGTGCTTCAGAGCTGGGGACCGAAACCATAGTCCAAAGCATAGTCCTCCAGATGCTCCTAGACTACTAATCCCTAACTATTTGCTGTGTGCTGGCTGAAGCTGAAAGGAGTCCAACAACTTCTTGAGGACCATGTGCTAGCCACCAATGCTATAGATAATATGTAACTATGGAATTGTTGTTGTTCTTGTTGTTAATCTATATATCACTTTTAATGCGTTCTCTCTCTCAAGATGGCTCAGGACCGCAAAACCTGAAGGATCATCTCTCCCCTTATAAGCCATCACAGACCCTGAGATCATCTTCATGTGCCTCCTCCACGAGAGGTCCTAAGGGTAGCAACACCAGAATGGGCCTTTTCTGTAGTGGCTCCCCATTTGTGGAATGCTCTTCTCAGGTTCACCTGGCACCTTCATTATATATATTTTAGGCACCAGGTGAAAACATTCCTCTTCAACCAGGCCTTTGGCTGAGTAATATTCTGCAGCCTTTAAAATGAGTCTGTGGGAAGGGGGGGTAGGGTTTTGCTGTTTTGTTTTTAATTATACACTTTTCCCCCTGTATTTTATTCTGTTAACTGCCCCGAGATCTTATGATGAAGGGTAGTATATTAATCTAATTAATAATAATCAAGAAAAGCATGATTGTCACAATTTTTATAACATGAAGGTCTTTAAAGGAACTTCAGAACCGTGTTAAGATTAACAGCATAATTATTCTTCCAGTTGCCTGCAAATTTCATCTAAAGAGAAACTGGAGGTGGATCAGTCTGAAATGAAATAATTCTTTTAAGGGTGGAGGATTTTTTCAGAGGCATCACATATCTTTGTTGATTTTCTTGCCCATGAATTCCCAATGAATCCATGGCTGATATAAGTCAGATCCATGGCTTCCCTCAGGCTACACCATGACTTCACACCAAAGATAGCAGCTATGTTGGGCTACAACTTCCATCACCAGCTCCAGACAGCATGACCAATGTTCAAGGATGATGGGAGTTGGAGACCAACATTTAGAGAGTAGTATGTTGACTACTCTGCTTTGCACAATAATCTACACATACATATATAAATCGTGATGAGACTGCTAAGAAATAAAGCGACAGTGAAAAAAGGGGGTGCAAGCGAAAGGACGATGCAACCTTTGTTTTGTGTTTTCTCTTTATTCCAAAAAGAACGTTTGCTTAAATAATGGCCACATTTCTAAAGAAGGTAAAGTGTAATTCGAAAAGCTATTAAAATGGTTACAGACTCTTAAAAATCAAGGGCATACAAATATCCAAACGTGTTAAAGGAAGAGGAGGACAGCAAGCAAGAAATTAGCAGATATTCACAAGTTCATTTAACTTAGAAGAGACCCTTGGGGACTGGAAAGTGGTGAACATAACAAAGTTATTTAAAAAGAGCCTGGAGACATAACAGGAAACCAGAGACCCGTTAGCTGGATAGACGGTATGGAGAAAGTCCTAGAATATCAAGTGGGTAAACAGTTGAAGAAGCACAGCTTGATTAAGGATTGACAGTACGGGTGTTAGGGTGGGCAATGGAGAGCAGGGAGGGGGGTTCACAGCTCACTAACTTTCTGGAATTCTTTGCGGAGATTTCTGGCAAGCCAATCTAAAGGGATGGAAGAGACTCTTACTGTATGAGCACTCTGAGGTCTCAGCAATAACAGGCCTCACTTTTTTTAGGGAGAGGAGTTAACTCCTTCACTCATGGCATCGTCTAACTCCTGCTATACCAAAGTAAAATAATGTGAGAGCAGCAGGTTGTTAAAACTATGAAGAATTATGAAGGGGGAGTTAAATGGTGTGGGGGGTGGAGAACCCTATCTGTTCACGCAAACTGTAAGGTAAAGGTAAAGGTAAAGGGACCCCTGACCATTAGGTCCAGTCGTGGCCGACTCTGGGGTTGCGGCGCTCATCTCGCTTTATTGGCCGAGGGAGCCGGCGTACAGCTTCCGGGTCATGTGGCCAGCATGACTAAGCCGCTTCTGGTGAACCAGAGCAGCGCACGGAAACGCCATTTACCTTCCCGCTGGAGCAGTACCTATTTATCTACTTGCACTTTGACGTGCTTTCAAACCGCTAGTTTGGCAGGAGCAGGGACCGAACAACGGGAGCCCACCCCGTCACGGGGATTCGAACCGCTGACCTTCTGGTCGGCAAGTCCTAGGCTCTGTGGTTTAACCCACAGCGTACCTTCCTGCAAATTCTGCCGTGCCTGTTACATTGGCTGCAAACCATGCGATATTGAAGTCAATGATACGACTTCAAGTGCTACAAGGGTGACAATAATATATACTGAACTCAGTGTGGTTTAAAGTGGAACCTCGGGTTAAGTACTTAATTCGTTCCGGAGGTCCGTTCTTAACCTGAAACTGTTCTTAACCTGAAGCACCACTTTAGCTAATGGTGCCTCCTGCTGCTGCCGCGCCACCGCCACACGATTTCTGTTCTCATCCTGAAGGAAAGTTGTTAACCTGAGGTATTATATCTGGGTTAGCGGAGTCTGTAACCTGAAGCATATGTAACCTGAAGCGTATGTAACCCGAGGTACCACTGTACTGCATAATAGGATCGCACTGATGATAAAAATATATATGAATCGAACCTGTATTTATTTGCAATTCACAAAGTGGGGTCAAAGGGTTGGATCCAGGCTAACAGTGGAATCCAACTATGTCTACTGAGAGGTTAGCCATATTAAATTCAATGGGACATGCTCCCTAGAAAGTATGTTTAGGATTGCCGCCTAAATCATTTGCACTTGTGTCCTGGTGATATCCATGGACAAGTTAGTTATGACTATTGATTTCAGTGGGATTTAAGTGCAAGCAACAGGAATCCAACTGCATCCGCTTGAGTGGGGGTGGTGTAGATGGGTCATCAATCCACCTCCAACCAGCCCAAATCACTGCCAGTGGCAGACATTGTCACCCCAAATTTCAGAGGCGTCCTGTGCAAGGCCAAAATCCTTCCCCCTGCCTCTCTCCTTCCATTGGAGTAATTTTGGTGGAGCCTGTTTTGATGCCTCAGACGCTCCATGCTCAGGGTGACTGCACCAGTCATGCTCCTCGAGAGCCGCCTCTGCCACTGCAGTGCTCTCCATTTGCAGTGTGGCACCAGCTCCACTCCTCCAGGGAAAAGCTGTCTGCTCCTGCCGAAAGCATTCTGCGAGTGAGATGGGGCTGAGCCAGCCTGGGAATAACTGGATCCTAAGCTGGTCATTGGCCCAGTATACCTGAAGGAGTGTCTCCACCCCCATCGTTTTGCCCGGACGCTGAGGTCCAGTGCCGAGGGCCTTCTGGGGTTTTCCTCACTGCGAGAAGCAAAGCTACAGGGAACTAGGCAGAGGGCCTTCTCAGTAGTGGCGCCCGCCCTGTGGAACACCCTCCCATCAGATGCCAAAGAGATATACAACTACCTGACATTTAGAAGACATCTGAAGGCAGCCCTGTCAGGGAAGTTTTTAATGTGTGACATTTTAATGTGTTTTTGATCTTTATTGGAGGCCGCCCAGAGTGGCTGGGGAGGCCCAGCCAGATGGGCGGGGTGCAAACAATAAATTATAATAAATTATGATGGTCCCACTTCCATCACTTGATGGCTCTGTGTTCCATCCAAGCTGAAATGCTGTTTCAGCTTCACTGAGCAGGTTTCGCCCACTCCCCTCCTTCAGCCTCAGCCAACATGACCAGCAGGGCTGTGGTGGGGGCTACACCACTTCATCATGCCCCATGGTTGCTCAACCAGGGTTAGAATTATTCTGCCTGGCTGAAATCCTGGGTGTTAAACCAGCTTTGGAACATACATGTATAGCTTGCGTTTGCCAGTCTAGAGCCAACCCCAAAAGTTTCACAACACCATCACATACGGGGTTTTTTACGCAGAGGTAAGTTTCGCTATGTTCAGCTGGGCTTACTCCTTAGTAAGTGTGTTTAGGACTGCAGCTTTAGCCTAAACGTTTTTGCTATTTCAAGTGGCAACTGGAAGCTAAGCCAGCAGGACTTTAAAAATGATTAACAATTTCTGTTTTAACACCTGCTATTTCCAGGCTTCCGACGCTTCCTATTTAACATCTGCTGATTTACGTATGTATGCCTATCCTTCAAACCCCAGGCTGCAAAAAATGAATTTTTTTTACATCCCTGGAAGGTAGACGAAATAGCCCTGCTGTACACTGCCCACCTGAAAATGCCAGCTGGAAAGAGCACCTCTAGAACAACAAACAGTTCTTTCACTTTCTTATCGGTCCAAGGAGTGCAAATCAGGGTGGAAAAGTGGAAGCGTTTAGATTTATGTGCTGCCTAAATTGTGGTTTTCACACAGTAGCTGGTACTTGTGCCTTTCCTCATTCCCTTACCAGACTGGAAATTGGTGTGTGCGGGGAGGGATATCTCTGGTTTCCATTCAAAGTCCAAATGTCATCACCTTTTCCACACACGTCAACAGTGATCCTGCATTCATATATGACTGGGTACTGTGCAACACTTTGTAACTGGTTCCCCCTCCCCCCACCGCCATCCAGCTTTTTTCAGCTTTATCCTACACACTTTTCCCGAGCCCTCAGAAGTGTTGACATGTTCTCTTCAACACCATATATCATAACAGATCCTAAAGGGAGGGTGAGAAAACGTGGTTCCGTTGTTTCCCCAGAGAGATTTTATTGGAAATAAGTAACCAATGTATCATCGCAGAAAAGCTTTAAGCAGTGATCATCATGACAAAATATTTAAGGCCAACCTGGGCCTTCTGTGGATTTCGCTCTTACTCATTTACAGTGAGGTGAATCAGATCTCTTACATTACACTGCACAGCTCCTCTGAGCAATATGGAAATATTAAGCAATGTTAAGCATGTGTTGAACATGCAGACCTGAAAGATGGGCGAGTTAGAAATCTGCTTGCTGCCCAATCCAGTCGTGCTTTCAGAAGCAGTAAGCAAGGAGCTCACATCTCCCTCTGTGTTCCTCTAGCAGTTCCAACATCACAATCTGGAAACTACATATTTTCAGCTGCAAGGTTTGTAAAATGATGCCACAAGAGAATGAAGTGTGGGAAAACAAACTGTACTTGATGCTGTGCAACTCAGAGTACAGCCAGGTGGAATATACACACATATAAAAAAATGCTTTGCAAATGCTTTTTTAATAAACGTTTTGCAATATATATTGGATTTGCCATAGCTCACCATCGCCATCCAGTGCCACATTTGTATATTGCACTGTACAACACACTTAAAACGTTTTATTTGCAGCTGTACAGCTGAGTCCCCAATCACAAAATGGCTGCTGCCTCAGGTTTCAGCTCTATGCTTCTGTACCCTGTCCTTGCTCCCGTCCCAGATGCTATGACAGAGTGTAAGAAATAAAACGTTATTGGAGTCTTGCAATGGTTCAAGTCAGGCTACAGGTACTGATTGCCAAAGGCACACCTGGAAAGTTCAAGTGCCAGGGATCTGAGACCAGATGAAAGCTGCACAGATGCCTTGACAATTGGTCAAGGTATTATGTTTTAAGACTCTCCCAATGAAACTGATGCAATTGGAAGCACGTGTTTCTCTGAAGGGTGTGGGTCTGTTGCCAACAGCAGAAGCAGGGCTGAGTTACTGATGATGGGGTACAGGTCAGCCCTGCTTGCTCTTCCTTGTCCAGCTGTTCAGCCTCCTCATCTAGCTGGGTGAGGCTCTCTGCCAATGCTAGGAAATGGATCCACTCCATGGATGGGGCAGGACAGGGAACCAGTGGGGGGAAACCCCTCCCCTGGCCTCTAAAGGCAAAGGGAAGGCAGCTGTCCTCCCTCTTGAACTGCTTGTCACTGAAGGTATCCTCCATTCTCCTCATCTGACATCAACTGTTAACTCAGCCCTGAGCTAGTTGGGCCTCATAACCTTCCCTAGAATTGTCTCCTTCCACTCATGGATCACTGTGGTTTCTAAATTGTCATTAAATATTTTCTCTTACAGAAAAGATTCTTATCTAACAGATATCTAAAAGATTGCATCTAATAGATTTTCTTGTCACTCTGTCTCTTGGTCACTGGCAAAACCTTCTCTGAGGTCTCCCTGGCAGCCATTTTGTGGTTTAACAGGTTGTTGTTGTTGTTTTTCTTTTCATGTTCATGTCCTCATCCATATGAGTCTAGGATTACATGCGTACAGGAGCAACACTTGTTTGGGTCTAAGTGACACTTGTGATATTTTCCTACACACTAAAGCCATCCTTTGCTACTGTAATGGAGGTGCTTTAGATAAAGAATTTCATCCCCCCACCTTTTTTAATGTCTCCAATGTCTCCAATGTCCTGTGGCTTGTTTCACCATTTTTCTATAAATGAATTGGCAGAAATGTGTGCATTCAGCCCCAACAGTGCATCAACTTCCCTTTATTCTGTCCCAATCTCAGCATAGCCTTGTAGGGTAGCTAACCGTGCTTTGGAAGCATACCCCAGAGGTCAACCTTTCTGCCGCAATATAGCACCTAATCTTGCAGAACCGGCATCTCCTGACACAGTTCCTGGTTCTCTCACAATGAAGTATTACAGCGCAGATACTTTGGTTAACTGCTTGAATGCTGTTTCATGGACTAGCATCCAATAAAGCACAACACCTTGCACCAATAACTGCCTTAATGGTGTTTTGAGCCATAAACCTCAGTGGATACTAGTACCTGGTATCTAGGCCAATAAGAGGACTACCAGCTGTAGTCCATTCTCCAATAGCCCACCTCATGCAGGACCCATCTGTGCTACTTTTTCCGATGTTGATGGCAACGTTGCCTGCAGATTTTGCAGCTTCTGTCTACACTCTGAGCTCCTGCCCTCTGCATAGCACAGATAAGCTGAAGGCTGTGCCTGGAACCAGAAATGGCTTCAGCAAAGCTTTTCTTCTAAATGAAGATAACAGTTAGAAATTCTTGTAGGCAATTGTAGGCTAGTTTCTTCCCTAAATCTAGCAAAACCATGAGGGACAGTAGCTGAGAGGCTAGTCTTCTCACCATTCTGTGAGTCACAGCTGCAGGGCTAGCATACGGGATCATTTCCTCATTCTTTCTCTTTTTTTGTTTACACAGTGGGTGAGCCCAACCCATTGGTGAGAAACAGCATAAAATGTGATAAATCACACACAAAAAGAGCACCCCCAATACATCAGTGATCCCGCATTGGGAAATTATTACTTATTCACACAAACACGCACCAAGCATATTGCAAATTGAAATTTCTCCTCATTCCTGTTGATGATGCCATTTGTTTTCCTTCCCAAATGTTGCTTATGCTGGTGTCATCTCCACTGCCAGAGGCCTTTATGTATAACCTGTCTGCCACTGTACTCATTTTGATGCCGAAAGGAGCCTCTGCTTGAGCAAAAGGAAGACTCTCGCCCGCATGCACACACACAGTTGTTGTTGTTGTTCAGGCTCTGTTTCAGAAGGTTGTTTCACCCATTTGTAATTGAATGAGACTTTTGTCATTTGTCAGTGTCTGCGATCCCTCCTGTAATTTTTGCTGATTTCTAGTATTTATCTTACTCACGGTGGTGGTGCAGAATGATAAACAAAACCTCTGTGCGCTTTAAGGAAAGGTTGCTTTGTCAAGAAGTGTTCCATTATATATAGGCGCACGTGCACACACCAGTCCCTGTAATTGTGTAGTCTCAAGAGGGGTCCCTTTGATGTGGAAGGACATTCTGGTCGGTGTGGAAAGCAGAGCCATATGTGTGAAAGAGGAGGGGGTGGAAACACTGAGGGGAAGACAAGTTCTGGAGTCGTTTTTGGAAGAAGAGAGATGGAGGCTGTTGCTTGTGCTCATCCTAATCCTAGCTGGAAGAATAGGCAGGTTAGGGAATGGGGAGAAGCAAGTTGCTGCTTCCATGTTGCAATTGTGGCATCTCCCATCTCATTCTCTCATGTGCTGGGAGCCTTCCACTCTCACTTTCTATGCTACATTAAGAATATCAACACTAGCGAGCCGGTTACCCTGCGCAAAGCTTAATGGGTTCCATTTGCAAAGGGCTTATGAAAACCACTGTGTTTTTAAATAAAATAAAATAAAATGCTGCGTTCCTCCTCTGCGTTTTGTTTGAATTCCATGTTTGAACAAAGCCCAGAACGCTCCATGAAGCTCAGCTGAAAGGACAGAGTTTGGCCTGGTTTCAGATGGAAACCATGTAAAACTAGACACAGATGATTTCCATCATGGCTGTGGCTACACCTACAGGGCCCCTGAGAAACTGGACAAATAGGACCCCATGCACACATTAAATTCACTCATTCAAGCCCTATGGTTTCCTCCTCCTCCTCCTCCTCTACGTTTTTATTAGATGCCTATTATTTTCTTCCACTTACCCCGCTCCCATTATTTCTGGAATATCCGAAAGGGAAAGCAGATTTCTCGTGTCACAGTTGCAGAATAGGAATGAAGAGGATCTATGAGCAACTGGAATGTAGGGTTCTTTTTTTTCCCCTGGGGAAATGCTTTTGGAATTATACCTATGAAGGAGCACAAATTTATTGCAGTGGCATAGAAAAGTAAATGTTTACATTTTGAAGGACAGCATGTGCGCATCTCTGTGTAAGAGTCTATGTGCCTATTGGCTGCCATGGGTGGAGAGAGCAGGTGCAAGTCATCCCTAGGCCTTCCCTACCACTCTGCTTTATATGGGACAGTTCTTTCTTTGAAGGAAGCCTCCACTGGAAGGACTGTTAAGTTCAGGTCTGGCTTTAAGATCCAGAACCCTAAGAAGGGATTGCAGCAGGAGGCCTTGGAGTTTATCAATAACAATAAGCATTTGGACTATAGACTGAGCTCTCACATGGGTCAACATAGTCTTCCTCACCATGGTGAGATGCATTTCAAAATATAGTAATTATTTCTACATTTCAACCTATACCTATAAGCTGGTGCAAATCTATGACAACATCCGCCATCTTTTTTGTGGTCATCCTGATGTATTATTATTTATTTGGGTTATATACTGCCTTTATCCTAAGATCCAAAGGTGATGTATAACGCTAAGACCATACCGGTAATTTATGCAGAATAATCAGTGCTCCCCTCCCCTAGAAAAATAGGTGCCGGTACTCTCCATGAATATGTTACAGTAAATGTCACACTTTTAAACAAAAAAGAGGTGTCGGTACTGCGTACCCTTGAGTACCCCTGGAAAAAAAATACTGAGCATAATAATATTAAGATAATGCTAATATGAGGCCCCCACATACACACATTTAACATGCCATAGATTACTTAATGCCTCAAGGCTTGGGTAGAAAATGAATGTTTTCACCTGGCACCATGCAGCCAGGTGAGCCTGGGGAGAGGGGGAGCCACCATAGAAAAGGCCCATGTTTACTGCAGTTTTCGCATACTGACATCTGGCAAGATTTCCGATCCAGGTTTAACTTCGGACTCAATTTCTCTTCATCAGGGGAAGCCAATGTGGTGTCCTCAAGATATTATGGGACCCTCAACTCCCATCAACCTGAGTAATTATGGCCAACAGTCGGGGGGACATTATTTATTTGTTTGTTTGTTTGTTTGTTTGTTTGTTTTAAATAAAATTTATATGCTGCCCTTCATCTGAGGATCACAGGGATGTTTACAGTATAAATGGGGGATGTAGTCCAACAACACCTGGAGGGAACCATTTTGGCTACCCTTGCTCTACAAACAAGCTGGACCTGGTCAGGCAGGAAGACTAATTCTGAATTCTGTAGTAGCACTTCACACATTAAAAGTTCCATAAAATGAAAAATAGCTCTAAAAGTTTCACAAGCCAACCAGGCTTACATCAGATCAGTATTTTCTCTGCGGGCTCTTTTCTTTCATTTCATTTTCAGTCAAGCTTGTGTTCCACCAAGTCACTCAGTAATTAAAATCCTGACTATACTGTACGAAAGATGTGTAAATGTAGAATCATAGAATCATAGAGTTGGAAGAGACCACAAGGGCCATCGAGTCCAACCCCCTGCCAAGCAGGAAACACCATCAGAGCACTCCTGACATATGGTTGTCAAGCCTAAATGTGTTTGCTTACAACCCAGATAACAAGTATGCTAGGGTTCCCTGAGTTACTAAACACACCCAAGTCCAACTTTCAGAAGCCTGTTCTACTTATGTGTAGGGCAATGCCATATTTATATTTGATTGCTTACTTTTATAAGTAAGCAATCTTTTACTTTTATAAGTAAGCAATACTTTTATAAGTAAGCTTGCTAAGTTATCCCAATGAAGGAAAATATCTGAAGACACTACAGGACTTTGTGCTCCTTACTACCCTTCGTTCAGTAGGAGTCCTGAATCAGGAGGACTGACTCTACATGTGTGCTTGATATGAGAAGTCCTCTTCTGTCAGGAGATCTATCAGATGAAGCAGAACCACACCACTGATGTCTTATGGTTGAAAAGATTCTTTCTAAAATCACTTGGGAGGGAGGCAAGTGGAGAGTCTGTTTCTTGGTGTCTTGGCTGAATTAAACCACTTTTTTGAAAATAAGAAAAACAACCTCAATTTCCCCCCCATTCTGTTTCAATTAACAGGACTCGACAGGCAGTAGGAGACAGCACATTTCAAACAGCCCATTAGTTACAGAGCATGACTTGGGGGAATAAGCTATGTTCCCAGGGTGTGTTCTTAGAACAAGGCAAATAGCTTGAGGGATGGTCGAGTTGCAGTGGGGAAAGGTATCCTTAGAAAGAGAGAACCAGCTCATTCAACAACAGAGTTGAGTCTCACAGAAAACAAGGGGCTGCCATATGCAACATATCTACAGTATATAGTGAGATCCATTAGAGCTTTCCTGGGCTTGTGCTTAGGTAGCCAAAAGCACAGCACCTATGGACAAGAAAGTGGTGTTGGAAGACTCGAGGTAACCACAAGGAATGAAGATAAAATTATGCAGGTGGAAGAACATGTACCACTACACAGACACCAGCATCATCATAATTCAGTGGTATGGTATGTTGAAAGACTGAGAGGGGAAAAACTGACAACCAGGTGAAAGGGAGCAATAGAATAAGCTAATGGGCCACAGAACTCCCCAGATGGCATTCTGGAGGGATCACCAGTATTTGATTTGCATCACGGGGGTATCCATAACCCAGCAATTGGGTTAATTGATTCAGGATACATACCCAGTGCCTATTCCAAAGCCTACTGCTATCTGTAATCAATAAAGTTGTGTCCATTTTGGTCCCAAGCTTTTGTTGTGTCATTTGTTGCTGTTTTCCACACACCCTGCAACACCCCCCCGTGGCCTCAGGCTTACTGTGCCTGAGGGAAGGAGGGAGGGAGGTGAACACAAATAAGGGGAGGTTAACACAAATCATCACTTTTTTTAACTTGGCTCTCAGTATGTTTCCGAGCACAATTCAAAGTGTTGGTGCTGACTTTAAAGCTCTGAATGGCCTCAGCCCAGTATACCTGAAGGAGCGTCTCCAGCCGCATCGTTCAGCCCAGACACTGAGGTCCAGCGCCGAGGGCCTTCTGGTGGTTCCCTCACTGCGAGAAGTGAAATTACAGGGAACCAGTCAGAGGGCCTTCTCTGTAGTGGTGCCCACCCTGTGGAACGCCCTCCCATCAGATGACAAGGAAATAAACAACTATCGGACTTTTAGAAGACATCTGAAGGCAGCCCTGTTTAGGGAAGCTTTTAATGTTTGATGAATCATTGTATTTTAATATTCTGCTGGATGCTGCCCAGAGTGGCTGGGGAAACCCAGCCATATGGGTGGGATATAAATAAATTATTATTATTATTATTATTATTATTATTATTATTATTATTATTATTATTATTATTTCCCCTTTAAAGTAGTGTATGAATACTTAGCTTTTCTAAGCAATGTTGTGGCTTGCTTCTTGCTTTTAAAAATTATTATTATTCATCACTGAGGTTCGCAATACATCACCCAAACAACACACTTGCAGTTGACAGCAATTGTTTAGCTGTGCTCCAACTAAGCATTTCAGTAAGAGGATATCCTAAAAATAAATAGAGTTGCAATTCAGTACGTAAATAAATACAGCTGATGATTCTTTACCAGATCAAACCTGAACAGTTTAAGTTTGTGAATTCCCCCTTTCTGAAAATATATGTAACAGAGGCTTCTGTGAGAGACTCCTGGTAGGTCTCCGCTACATGCAGAAAATGCTTCTAACAATTTTGGAAAATTTGGTTTTGCAATTCTATAGCTGCTATTTGTTTTATTTTTCATTATCTCGCCAAGTAGCTACAGCCCTGGTTATTCAACACGCAATAACACATCTTGTCATCAGCACTCACGATAAAAGAGGGCAAAGGAAATTGCATGAACAAAGGGTAAAACGTGACATCTGTCTCCTGGCTGTCTTCCATAATCCTCTACAGAATGGTGTTGACGGAATGGGTCAAGGGCGTCCCATGACACCGGAGAGTCTATTAGCTGTGCCCTTGCCAAAGCTGAATGGACCCTCCAAGGAACATGAAGTCACCTTTGCAAATGAGGAAGCAAGAAGATGAAGTAGAGTTAGTGACAAAATACTACAGAGACAAGCATCAGATAGACTAGCAGGTCTTTTTTTTTTACAACTACTCAATCTTTCCCATGAGTGCAAAACAGCATCACAGATGTACTGAATTTCACGAGACAAACCGTAAAATAATTAATTAGAATATTCGCAATATAAGAAACTCAACAATTCAGAGCCACATTCGGACAGGAAAACAGCACACAGAAATCAAGGTAATCATTATATTCCATAAATCTTATAATGGGACATACTCTGAGTGCGTGCAGCTTGATAAGGTAAGTTGTTCATGATTCCACACAAGAGTAATTATGGAGTAACTAAAAGTGATGGTTGAATTCAAAATACTTGTCTTGTCTTAATAAACCACTATATAAATTACCCTTAGTTCTGCAAGTACCCTTCCTCCCTTCCTTGAATTCCAGGAATTCCAGAAATCTTCAATTTTAGTACTATAATAAAATAAAAACAATGAATAACATTGTTTTCTATTACATCCAAACCAGGAGATGATAGATACCAAGTTCAGAACAAGCTAAATATTAACCCATGCTTTATTAAAATCCTGACTTGCTCCGAAGCAGTAACCATTGTTCCTGGTTGGATGCAACAGGAAACTGTGGTTAACTGAGACCTTCTTAGCTTATTGTGGTGCAGCAAGAAAGGAGGAGGGAAAGAGCAGTAGGGTCACAAAGGCACACCGCTTGTCTACGTACATCTGAACAAATCTATATGTGCAGAGCCCAGCATAACTGACAGGAACTCTGAAGGACATATTCCCTCACCTTCTGGGGTCCACATGCCAATGATGAGCAGGGCTAGAGGCAAAAGTGGGGGGAACAATGGTTATGACTCTTACCTTTGTATAGTAGGATACATTCCAGCTTCTCTACAACCACCAACCCATCTCTTCATCTCCTATACAGGCCAACAAGATATATTATTACAGTTCAAGGTCAAAAATTAATTGGCTGGAGGGATAAGGTGGTCAGATTGTGGAAAAAAGAGCAACCAGAGATACAATTGTGAGGTGATATGAGGCAGAAGGCTCACCAGATCACCCAGGCCCATCCTACATTGAGGAATGGAGAACTTGTGGCTCTCCAGGTGTTGTTGAACCACAACTTCCATCAGCAACAGCCAGTATGGCCAGTGGTCAGAGATTATGGGATTTGTAGTCTAACAACCTCTGGATGGCCACAGTTTCATCAACCTTGTTCTAGCTACCGCTTCTGGCCATGCTAGTAACGTACAGTACAAAATATCGCTTCCCAGTGCAATCCTACTCATTCAAACCATATCCATCTTCTTCACTGCCATATAAAAGTTTCAACTGAAAGGTTTTTAATGTTATAAATTTAATGAAAACGAAAGCCTTGTTTTTTGTGGGGGGTTTTTTAAAGAGAGATCTCAGGTAAATATTGGTCTGTAAAACTTGTTTGGGCTTTTGTTTCTTTTGGAGCAGAACTTCACAGCTCCCAAAGGAATGCGAAGTGCTGCTTTTTAAAGCAGCAGATTGACTGGCAATGAAAATGTCCCAATTTTCTTGTTTCCAGCAGAGGCTTTTCACTGCTTTCCCCATGATTGCACATAAATTACTGCTTCCTTCAAAGTCAAGCTGTCTAAAAACACACACACTACCAGTTTCTGCATTTCCTTCCATCTCACCTGCTGTGCTTGCCTTTGGACCAAGATTCACCTCCTAAGGTGCTGACTATACCACTGTTGCTCTCCGAGATTGTTTTTGGCCACCGTTCCCCTGCTTTCTGGAACTGGCTTCCCCCTCCTGACTCCAGGTCAAAGTCCTCTGTCCTCACTCACTAATAACCTGTGTTTCAAGCTGCTGTTTGCATAGCGTCATTGTCTGCCCAGCAAGTCTCCTGTGCATATCCAGGCTGCCCTCCAAGTTTCTTCTCGTTGTGAATTTAAACCGGTTAGGCAAAAGATAATAAGACCTAGTAATGCCCTTAGAGCAAGAGAAAAATGAGCCTTTCTGGTAATGAACAGCGGAAACTGTGCCCTCAGCCAATAATCATCAACCTTTCCAAATCAAGGGCACACTTCAGACCCAACCTGTAGTATGGGCCCCACCATGTAAATTTTTTAGCATGTTTGTCTCATTTTTATTTTATTTCCTCCCTTTCTCAGTATGCTCCCATCTTCGACTTTCTCTTATTTGAACAAACAAACTGGGAAATGCTGGCAATACTGCTAGTACAACCCGCACCTTGAGACATAGGTGCCAACTCCCTGGGGCTCTGGGTGCCCGAGCATCCCCAAAATTCCCCATGGAGGGGCTGAGCACCCACAAATTTCGGTGCCAGGGTACACGACCCTGGGCACCCATGATTGTGGGGCCTAGTTGGCACTCCTGATGAGATGAGTGTCAGGATGCCCACCCATGAAGGCTGGAATCCTATAAGCACTCATTCTGCTAAAGCAGCACACCACACAGTCACAAAGGAATTGCCTTTCCTAACCATCTGGTCCTCACAGATAGCAAACTCAACCTCAAGGCAACCATCCATCTTAACCCAGAAAGAAAAAATGAACATTGAAAGTTTTTCTAGTGTGACTATAAAGAGTAGTTCACTTGAGCATTTTCCTTTTCCTTTTTTGTCAAATTTTTATTACATTTTTAAAAATTTCAATTCAAATTCCAGATTCCAAATTTGTTATACATTTCTCTTTAAACTTTGACTTCCCATCTCCCCCCCTGTGCTGTTCTTAATCCCATCCATTTACATACTACATTCTAATAAATGTTTCACCTAAGACATATTATTCTATTTCATACATTATCAATTTTCCACCGCTGCTCATATTTCAAATTCTGCTCGTGATTTCATCTGATTATGACATTTTCCAAAATATTTCATAAAGCGCTTCCATTCTTCCATGAATAGTCCGTCATGTTGGTTTCTTATTTTTGTTGTTAGTTTCACCAGCTCTGCATAGTCCATTAGCTTTAAAATCCATTTGTCATTTGTTGGTGCTTTTTCTTCTTTCCAGTTCTGAGCAATTTTCCTACTGGGAGATGGCCTCCAACTAGGAATAAGCATGCAAATAATAATAATAATAATAATAATAATAATAATAATAATAATAATAATAATAATAATAATATATTATTTATACCCCGCCCATCTGACTGGGCTTCCCCAGCCACTCTGGGTGGCTTCCAACCAAATATTAAAATACAGTAATACATCAAAGATTAAAAGCGTCCTTAAACATTTTTTATTTATCAAATTTATATCCCACCCTTCCTCCTCCAAGGAGCCCATCACACAGGAAGTGTGATGGTAGGAGAAGAGGCCTTATTCTTCTGCAATTCCATTGGCTGAGCAGCTACTTCTCACAATCAAAGTACTCTCAGAAAGCAAACTAACTGCTCTAAGAACTGTTGTAGTGCTCCAGATTTTCCATATGGACAATCCTTTTGCTGGGCTGTTTTTGTTCTTGAAGAGCTGCCTACATTGTTCTCCTTTACCTAGACTGTTCTTGGATATACTATTCTGCTTCCTGTTCTGCCTTTTCCTGCCTCTCTTTCCTGCTTGTGCCTCAGGAATGACTTTTTGTCTGGTGGGTGCCCAACAGTTGCAGTTTTACTCCTGTTGTGGGGAAAATGTTGCGTCTTTGTTTATTTCTGCAAAAGTTTGAAGAACCTTGGCTGGCATTTCTGATACACCACTTCCCATGGGGGGGGGGAGGGAGAATCCCAATAAATAATATAACGGGGGGGGGGGACCCTTGCAACATCTTCGCCCCTGAACATTCCACAGAGGAGCATAATATATTCTTTCCTTCAAGGAGGCTGCAGGCTAAACTGTTCATGTCCCTGTACTATCCGCGAGCATGCTTCTCTGCTTCCATGAAGTTCTCATTCCCTAGCAAAGATTTCACATTTTTTAAATATTACATTTGTTAGAGTTTATGATAGATTAACTTAGAACAATCTTACAAAGGTTAGGGAAATATCCATATTTATCAGGGCTTTTCCATCTGCTGTAGCAGCCTTCTTGAGGTCAGGTCACCTTGGAGCTAAATTACTCCCCAGGGTTATAATGGGTGTCTTGGTTTGTCGTCCCGTCAGCAGCTGAGCTAGCTTGTAACTAGTAATTATTCATAGTGATATGGTGGGTCTGCCTGTTGCAAAATTAGAGTGATCATATTCCAAAAGGAGCAAGGTTCCTACAGTTTAGGATTCTGAAGGAGAGCAAGCAGGTGTGGCTTGCAGCATTGGGTGGAGCCATTCCACTCACTTCCCCACAGATGGGTCATCTGTGGGGAGAGGCATGGTCGCAGGAACATTGGCAAGGTGAAAATGCATAAGCAGAACGAACACAGCACTCCTGCCAGTGCTTTTGCACCACACCAACCCTCCCACGACTCTTCCTCCTGGTAAGCAGCAGCAATTCACCTGTCAGGAGGGCAGCATAGTGGTTCCTTCCCATCTACTGAGAGCAGTTCCTCCATTTTATGGATGTAGTGGGTGTAATTAATTTTCTTTGTGGAAGCTGGGGGAGTGTGTTGGGTGGAGTGTCCTTTCTTTAATTCTGCAAACCATCCAGCAAGTAGTCTGTATTCTGCAGCCCTCTCAGGTGCTCATGCTTCAATTAAAACCAAGGGAAGACAGCATGAGGTAACTCCTGAGGGACCTTCTCAGATCATGAGATATCATGAGGCAAGCTCCTGAGGGACCTTCTCAGATCAGGAAGCCCAGGCAGGTGAGGAAGCTGCAGGGTTCTGGAGAAATGTTTACTGGGCAGAGAAACACAGACATAACCCTTGGGCATCTTACCACAATAATGTAAGATCAAAACCCCATGTCCACCAAAATCATTACAGTGGCCCAAGAATGAGGTGGGGAAAAGGCTCTTTTGTAGAGGAAGGAAAGTTTTGATAAATAGGAGGGCAGTTTGGCACAGCATTAGCTATAGCTAATCTTAGAGCCCTACTGGCAGAATGCTTTGGTTTCCATTTGAAATCCTGGGTGAGGGGCAAGTGCAGCTGCCCTCCCTAACTGCCAGGCTTCACTCTAAATTCAGTAACCCCACTGGTGATAGAACAGCAGACCAGATGCAAACAAAGGAGCTGTTGTATGACTTCAGCACCAGGTACTAGCATCGTCAATTTTTTAAAAAAAGATTACATATTTTAACATCCATCTCAAAAAAATATAGTTACATAACCTCCATGTTATTTTCTCTTTTATTTTGGCACTTTTAGCAGAAACTTTAGAGAATTAGGACAAAAAAATATTGTCAGATTCAATTCCAGTTTCATTTGGAATAAAAATATCCAGTCTCCTTTACTGAACCGTTTCTCGCCTAGATACTATCATTACAGTTTCTGCTTCAGAAAATACAACTATCATTTAAGGGGGAGAAATGGACTCAAATACATGTGTTCTTCCTGACTCTTCACATCTTAAAGCTTTCTGTAATTCATTCTCTCATCTTCAGATGTGGGTTTCAGAAGGAGCCGTGGTGTGATCATATGTATTTTCAGAAGACTGATGAAAAACTAGAAAAGTTTCCAACTAACAAGGTGCTCAGTTTTCTTGGAGAAGGCAGGGGATGCTCACATGGGCATTTTCCATTTCTAAAGATGACGTAAAATGCTACAGCAATCAGTCACAAACACACCTCAGGCAACAAGAGTACCTATCATATTTCATGCCAGTCTCCCACTAGTCTTTGCTATTTGACACACTCAACAAAGCATGGCAATAGGTTTCTTGGTTTAGGAATGGCAACCCATTAAACAAACCTTTGTTCATCCCAAGAATTTTACCACAAAAGCAAGTTGTATCCCAATTTTTTTATTTTTCTCTGAGCATAAAAGAATCTTATGGGATATGTGTGTGAGAGAGTATGAAAACCATGTTTCATATTTCACCTTTTTCAGCCTTTGCTACGTGTTTTGAAGAAATCATACATTATAAAAGTTGGCTAAAAAAGAAGAAGAAGCCAGCCATATGTTTGTGCTTATTTTACAGCACACTGCATTCTCTCCTCTAATATGAGAAAATAAAGTCTAAGGATCTCCAGAATAGAGAATATGCTTGAATTCTCTAACTATGTGAAGACAAAGTGGGGATGTGAGAGAATTAACCCAGAATCGAATTGTTATCTAAGGCCTCTAGTAGGAACTAAGGGTTGCAGATGTTTATCCACCTTCTTTAGAGCGAATGAGAGTGGAGGCTGAAGGAAAATGTCCTCCCATTAGAGTGATCCCAAGAAAGGAATCTGCATGCATTGATAATCACCTTCTAGGGTGTTCCAGTATGTTGACTCTATACCAGACCCACAACTCCTGACAGTTCCCACAGGCGTATCATCAACACTTCATGATTAATGTTAAAAGTTCTAATAAGATAAGTATGTTCCCACACCCCTCTCCAACAAGGACAGATTGTTAACCACAAGCACAATCTCACTACTAAATCCAGGATTCAGGAACCAGATGTGACCAAGGTGGCTTAACAACAGGGATATTTGCTGCTGCAAATTTTATAAATTAAGAGTAGAGTGTTGCATGTAAAACTCTTGACAATGGTAATGCAAAATGGCTGCTGCTTCAGGTTTCTGGTCCTTCCTTACTTGTTATTCCTCAGAATAGCTTCCTCCAGACAACCTTCTACGCAACACTTTGGTTTGCTCTTGAGTCTTGGTGATTCTGCAGAGCAAAGGGAAGGTTGAGAGATTTGGGGTACCAAATGCCCCTGTGGCAAAACAACAGCTAACAGTGCCTGGCTCACATGAGATGGAACAGATTCTGGTATTCACTCTGGGTTTTGAGGATGGGGGCTGAGACCACGCTGAACGTCGCCCACAATGAATGGGCATTGTTTTCCTTGCCCGCTGGCTGCACCAGGCATGATTGGACATGATCTTCTAGGGCACTCTGTGGTAGTGCCAGGGTGATATAGAAGGTCACATGCTGCTCACAGTGGCAGACAATCAGAGCATTTCACAATGGGCTGGAATCTACTCTTTACCAGTGATTAGGAGTCCTGGTCTTGGTCCAAAAATCCTTGTGCTTCTGCCAACACCTGGAGCTCTTTCCCAGACTGAAGCTGGGGCAACATTTGAGGGTATCCCTGTTTTCAAGCTCCACCCACCCAACCATGAAAACTAAAAACCAAGATAACTAAAGCAATTTAATCCATTTTCAGGATCCTCTTTACAGACTGCATGGTTCATGGCACACATAAGAGAAGTCCTCAAACTCACAATCCCCTTTAGAAAGGGTGCAATTTGCTTCAATGATTTTCTTCCTTAGACTATCATTAGTTGGAGCTCAGCATGAGATTACTGTCTACATAATCTCTGCTATTAGACAATATTAACGGCAATATGTTTAAATCTATCTTTTTTTATACAAGCAGTTTGACTCTAAGAAAGAGCCAGCGGTGGAGGAAGCCACTCGGGCGCCTGGGGCGGCACACCCAGGGGCAGGGCAAGCCACCCAAAGGGGCGTGGCACACCGTGGAGCTTCCGGAGTCTGCCTACCTCCTCCCACTCAGCCGCCCTACAGCTGAGGGGGGAGGCAGTGGATGGACCGTTTGGGCAGCGCGGAGCCTGTGTGCGCCCAAGCCACCGCGTTTCTCCCAGGAGAGACACATGGCTTGGGCGTGCTGCAGGCCCCGCAGTGAGTGCCGCCCAGCATTTTGTCACCCCCCTCAGTGGTGGCACCTGGGGTGGACCGCAGCCACCACACTCCCCTTCCTCTGCCCCTGGAAAGAGCAGCTCTTTCTCTGGTAATATTTTATGGATGCATCTTCTCAAATGTACTATTGGCATTGTAGTGACTCAAGGGGTGCTGTCAGTGATTGGTGGAGCTTCCCTTATGTCACAGAAGAACAGAATGGCCTGAAGGTTATCTTGTCCCATTGACTGATCTGGTCTGCGCAAGATTCATCATACACCCAGGAGACGGCTGAGAAGTGTCCAAAGCAGAGCCTGACCAGATCTTGTCTGTGGAGAAATTCTGCCTGAAAGGAAAAGATTGTTTAGGGCCATGCACACTGGCTCCTCCTCTCAGGTTTTCATTGGCAAAGTCTCCAGCCACTCAATTCCTGACTTTTCTGTTCTCAGCAGGAAAGGCTTTGACCTGCATCCACAGTGGAGAACCTTACCTCATAAGTGTTCTTGATGGCAAGGAGGGTTTCAGGCAGACCCAGGTAGTCATCTCCTTTCAGATTTCCCCCACTCTGTACAAGAGTGTCAGGAGCAGAGATTGCAGCAGCCGAGCAGCGCTTCATGTCTCTTAACATGCGCCAATATTTCCTGTTCAGGCATCATGCCTAAGCAGGGTTTATGTCATAATTAAACCCGTATTAGAACTACTCCAGCTTCTGGTATGTTAAAACTAAACAGTAAACACAGAATTACAGTCTGATCCTAGGAGTCTTTCTCTGCCAACAACGGAGCTGCTCAGGAGGCTGCAGAAGTAAGGCCATCAAAGCTGAAGTTCATATCTGGATTAGGAATAAACCAGCCTGATCTTTGGCTGCCGGCCGGGAACTTGAAATATAAACTGATAAGCAAAGCCATTCCATTCACTTTTGCTGTGGGATTTTTACAGGTAGCTTCTGAGATTTATTTTTAAAAACAAAAACAAAAAAATCACACACACACACAAAAACTCCCACCCCTATATTTAGCTCACCAGCCATCCAGATCTGCCCTGCCACAATTTGTTCTATCCCAGTCTCCTTGAACGGCTGATATCCCAGCATGTACTGAGATCACTGTAATTAAGATACTGGAATTTACTGGAGGTAAGCCAGAGGGGCATGAACTGATCTCAGAGTTGAAGCTGTGAAAAACCTTCTCTAAGCCAGCGAGTGTTTAATGATCACAGAGTGACATAATTCAAACTGGAACAAAAAGTGGCACTGTGTAGGGTAGTAATCCAGCTAAGGCGGGGCATTTAAAGTCTGAATCAAAAATTATTTTTTGTACAGCCCAGTAAATCCTTCTATTGTGCATAATTAAATTACTTGGAAATGCAGAACACATGGCTGCAAATCCACATTTTCCCTTTTTGAAAAAACGAGATTTAGAATGTACACCCACAATTACACAGAGAGTAAATGTTAATCTGGGGGTGATGTATGTGGGGGGGGGGAGTATCTCAAATTCCAAGGCAGAGATTTTAAAAGCAAAAAAAAAGGGAGGCAACTATTTGTAGAAGGTAAGGAATGCAGGAGAAAACCTTGCCCCACATGGCAACTAAACAGCTGTTTATCACTGGCCTAATTATCAAGTTAATGAGATACTAATTTCTATATTCATAAAGTATGCATGAGCAAACATGAGCATATGCAAAGCAGAGCTTACTGACAAACTTAATAAATAAAATAACAAGGTATTGGTAAATAAACATTAATGAGCTTTAAAGCAAAGGCTGGTGGTTGTTGTTTTTTTGAAAAAAAGGAACTATAAGAGCCTTGCAAGTACAAAGCTTTGTACTAGCAATATACTTAGATATGTATATGTCAACTGCTTCAGTCATTCATAACCTGTAGCCTGTATTTATGAACAAGAGGGTGCCTTCAGCCCGGAAGTATAGGTTGTCCATTGAACACACACCTAGAATGCTAAACCAGGTATGGTGAGCCTATGACCCTTCAGGTATTGATGAATGCCAACTCCCATCAGCCCCAGCCAGCATTGCCATGGGTCAGGGATGAGGTGTGTTGTGTCCAACAACATCTGAGGATTACAGGCTCCCAAGGGCTGCCCAAGCAGATCTCCTTTCAAAAGCTAAAACCCCACTTGTTATTGCCAGCTATTTCATGGCAAAGGGGGAGGAGGAGAACTGAATTTACCCCACGTCACCCCGTATTCCTCTTGAACACCTAACTGCTGCAATTTGCCATGCTAGAACAACAGTTCAACACACACAGCCTTGCCTGCTATATTGGAGAGGGAAACTGTACATTCAGTACCTGGTTGTCCACAGGGCTCCCCGTTCAGCTAGAAATGCACAGACAATTAGGGGCTTTGCAAAAGCACAGTAGTTTGCAAAACAGAAGGTATAGCTTGCAAAACCCAAGAATGACTTTGCAAAGTATCAAGAGATGGTGCGCTTTCGCAGGCCACTGGCAAACGTCTACCTTCCTGGTCATGCTGCTAAGCAATGACAAAGGTTCCAAATATATGAGTTGCACAGCCGACAGTGAAGTGGTTTGCAAAATAATAATAATAATAATAATAATAATAATAATAATAATAATAATAATAATAATTTATACCACGCCCATCTGGCTGGGTTTCCCCAGCCACTCCGGGCGGCTTCCAACAGAATATTAAAATACAATAATCTATTAAACATTAAAAGCTTCCCTAAACAGGGCTGCCTTCAGTAGAAGTAGGAGCTGCCACAGCAGAACTGTTCCTCTGGAGGGATTGAGAGTGTGGGGAAGGGAATCCATACTAGAAACTGTAAAGGGCTGACCATGGAAGCAAGGACACCTATTTGGCAGAAGAACTGCTTCACTAAATATGGACGGGTAATAATTTTGAAGAATTCCTGGTCACGTATTGTTTGTGATGTGTAAATCAGGTGGGGTCACATTAAAAGATGAACCAAACCAAATTCCCCTCACATCACTACTTGCGTGGACAGGCGGAGTCCCCCAAAACCCTGGGCAGCCCTCATGTGGAATAACAACTCAAGACAACGTGCTATGGGATTAAACTTGGCCACAACTTTATTATGTTTCAGATGTGGGTAGACCTTGGCTCAGGTAGACCTTGGCTCAGATCCCGCCGGGGATCTGGGGAACATCAGAGTTATCCAGTGTGTGTGGGGGGGGGATGGGCTGGCTCTGGAGAACATATGTTCAAGTAGAGAGAGCCCGCCCGCGTTACGCCGCCGTCGCAGGGGAGAGCAATGACAACCTCTTGGCTTACGGCCAAAGCCTCCCCTCAAAACAACCCCTTTAACGGGGAACCCTGGTATTGCCGCTGCAAAGAGAAGGGGGGTGTGGGTCACCACTACACGCCCACCCCCATTTAGGGAAGATAGACTAAGGATTCCACCCAAGGCCTGATACCACCAAAGTTGTGACGTTTTGCTATGGGAAAGGCAAACCTGCCATTGCAGTAGAATTCCTTTCTGGTGCTTCAACAGCGACCGTGACGTAGCAGCGCCCACGTACCTGTGGAGAAAAGGTTAACCTGCAAAAGAAGTCTTAACTGAGGGTGGATAGGGTGGGAGAAGCTCTGGAGCCAACTGACGATTCCCAGGTAAGATCCTCCCCCTATTGTGTGGGCAGGGTGGTCCCTCCCCCTACCTGGCCTGATCACCTTGGTAACGCCTCCCCAGGTGGGATTGGGCAACTGGCTGAGGTAGGCGGAGACCTCCAGGTATCCCACCTGGGGGGAGGCGAAGCCAAGCCTGTGCTAATGGTGCCACATAGGGTCCAGGGGGCTGCGCGTGACCACGCAAAGTGTCCCCTCCCATTTAAAGGAACCTTCTGGCGGTTCTCTCACTGTGAGAAGCCAAGTTACAGGAACCAGGCAGAGGGCCTTCTCGGTAGCGGCGCCCTCCTTGTGGAATGCCCTCCCACCAGACGTCAAAGAGAACAACAACTACCAGACTTTTAGAAGATATCTGAAGGCAGCCCTATTTAGGGAAGCTTTTAATGTTTGATGTATTACAGTATTTTAATATTTTGTTGGAAGCCGCCCAGAGTGGCTGGGGAAGCCCAGCCAGATGGGTGGGGTATAAATAATAATTGTTGTTGTTGTTGTTGTTGTTGTTGTTGTTGTTGTTGTTATATTAATGTGGGGAGTGGTCATTCCAGTTATCATGCCTCCCAAAGAGGCTTATACCCCAGTACTTCCTTTTTTCATTTTTTGTGAACAAAGACAAATAGCCATTAAATAAGAAATATGAACAGTTCCTCTTTCTCCCTCTTCCTATTTTGACATGAGCAGATGTGTCAGAAACGCAAACGCGACTGGTTAATTCTTCCAAATAAACTGAAGAGAATGAGAGACCCCAGCGAGCCTGGAAACAAAGAAGAAGAGACAAGAGGTTGAAAGCTCATGATCATGTTAATCGCATGGAAAAAAAGAAATTAAATGTGGCAGCAGAATGATAAGCAAAGACTCTTAAAGGTTTGGCTTCTCTTTCCCCCGTGTTTGTTTTAAACACAATACATGACATGCTGAAACCAAAGACTGCAGTACAAATCCTGGCTGTCAAGTGGGGGGGGGGGGCTGACGATAACTGGCAGCCGAACGACAGGCAACAGGGCCAGTATTTTAGCAAGAATTTATTGGGCATCTTTACTGGCCTGCTTTTGAAGGAAAATAGCAGGTACAGTACTGGTTTGTGCTTATGCGATAGTGATAACCATACAGTTTGTGTAGTGACAGCTACTCACCCATATGCTTGCAGGTAGTTAGATTTTTCTACAAGCATCCTAGGCGATGCATTTAATCATTTCCTGATGGCAGAGTAGCTGTAGTTACCTTGTAGGTGAAGGCAGTCATCCATTATAAGTCAGTTTTTCAGACCGCTCCTTCCATTTCTGCCCAAAGTAAGCAATTCTCTTTGCAATGAGGAATGCTGCCCTTCGTTGGTGTGCATGTCACAATTTTCTAGACATGCAGGGTACAAAAAAACAAACTGAATTGGCATTTTTTTGAATCCACGGTTTGGTTAAAATAAGGCTGCAGTTCTCAGACCAGCTGTTGAGATGTTGGTTGGCATCCATCTGTCTCTGGAGACAACGGGCGATTGTTCCTTTGCGGGTGAAGTCAAACTGTAGGGGAGTTACAGTGCCTGCTGTGGCTGTAGAGACCAATATGGGAGAGACATGTTTTGTTGCAGCTGGGCAGATGCTACAGATACACCATGGCATTTCTTCTCTCTGTGCTCCTCCCAGCAGTCATTCCTCTTCTGGTCACTGCTATGGATGCATCGCCTGACTGTCTGTCTCCAGACATTGCGGTCGTCTGCAAGGATTTTCACTATAGGGTATTTGTGCCTCCCTCTCTGTGGTCCAGGACCACAGTTAATGACCCTCCTGGTTTTCTGCCATTTGCCAGTGCTTGCTGTAGTGCCCATGAAAACCTCTGGTTTCCATGGTAACACCAGCAAGCAGAACCAGGCTGATTCACTACAGGAAGCAAAGAGGATCAGGAGACAGCAAGAGGTTGAAACTGAGAAGAAGAAAAGGTTAAAAGCAAACACACATTCCACTCTGCCCCTTTGTAAGGTTAGAGAAGGAAATTTCTGTGTCTCCCACCCAAACTTTGTTAGGGTATCTGTTTGCCCCTTGCCTTCCATGTATGGCTGGATTAAATACTGCTTGAAATGGCAGCCCAGTCAATGTGATTTTTTTAAACTTGTGAATGGAAGTACATAGAACTGTGCTGTCAGATTTCTAGATCATGCTCAGATTTCACAACACATGTCTGCACCGCTTTAACTCTGAGTTCTTGTCCTCCCCACTCCATCCTCTTCCAAGAAAATATCATTTCTGGAGGGATGTTTTTAAGGAGCAGTGTCTGCTCTGGTTTCACAATGTGCCCGGATGTTGCTTCATCATTTAATCTCTCATATTGGTGATAACCCTTGCCTTTTTTTTTTTTTAATTATGCATCTTCTTTTAAAAACCCATCTCTGACATTAGTCTGAGTGAGATCTAGTTGTTGTTTTGTTTTGCCGATAATATAATTATATATTAAATGTTATCCAATAAATATTTTGAAAAAACACTTGCACCTAATGAACTGTGGCCAATGCAAGCTCGTGCCGCAATATGTATGTCTTAAAATACCACAGGACTTTGTAGTTGAGATAAAAATGAAAGGAACAATCCAGCCACAGTCAAGCACTCTTAAGTTGCATGGCTTTGCTGGTTTACCAATGCTTTAACTTTCTGGCTCATATTCTGTCTCTCCTATTGATTTTTGTGGGGACCGCCCCTTATAATTTGGCAGGAATATTGAACTATTTGGCTTTTAGGAAGGAAGGAAGGAAGGAAGGAAGGAAGGAAGGAAGGAAGGAAGGAAGGAAATGAGCTTTGTATTTAATTTCTATAGTTGGCATATTTTACTTGGATTTTGTTTTTGTGTGCGTGAACCATTGTGAGCCATTTTGGCTGAAAGACAGCAGAGAAATAAACCCTAGCAATAAGAATACTGGAAAATTCAAGGTTGTACAACTAAAGTTGATTTGGAGCTCTTGCACAACTAACAAGCATTCCCTTATAAGATCACACTTTTTGCGACAAGCAAAGTGATGGGAAAGCACGGCACAACACTTGCTTTGACGTGTCATCTAACCTCTCTGCAAAGAAATCATTGTGAATACTCATTAAATAGGCAACATTGTCTAATCTCTCTGCAAACAAACAG